>NW_022147419.1:661958-1009582 GCF_002938485.1 Sitophilus oryzae | reverse complement strand
AAAAATCTTCATAAATATTCATGTGCTTATTAAAAATTAAAGCGGAGTGCCGTTTAGAACGACAAAATGTAAGAGAAAGACAACGTTGCCAAGTGTTTAGAGTCCTTTTCACCAGATTTACTTAAAGGTTATTTGAATTTTGACCCAAAATGCTTAGAGCTTAGAAAGCTTTTAAGCAATACCAAAAATTGATCATTATTTTAACAAAGACGATTGGGCTTAACTCATTATTTCAAGTATTTCCTGCGAGTTACAATAAGTTGTAACATTGGTTACAAAATGGGTTAAGACCTATCTTAAGAAATAAAGTATGTTCTTGGGCTTAACATTGTCTTTAACTTTTTAGATGTTTCACAAAGTTTTGATCAGATATACAGGGTGAGTTTCCTACGATGTTCTCTATGGGTATCTCGGAAACTACTGGAGATAGAGAGTCGGTTAAATAGGGAAAGAATTGTAGTTTTGTGGGGTCATAAATATGCGCCTTTCAGATTTTTGAAGAAGCTTATGGCTTACTAGATATTTCGAAAAAAAAAAATTTCGGCTGTTTTAAAAATTATCCCTAATTCCATTATAATCTATTTTAGACAAAAAGTTTTCATTAGAGAAAAGTTGTAGATAATCACATCCTTAATAAGATTGTGTCCTCCGCTTTTTTCTAAAGTCTGTCATTTTTGACATATGACACCTACAAACATATGCTTTCTTAAATGAAAACCATAGTTGGCTATGACTTCATAAACAGCGCCATTTTTTTAAGCTTTTTAGCGATATAAGCTATAATATGTTTTTTTCGAAAAAATTACTAGTTAATTAAAGTTACGAGTTATAGCCAATTCTTACCATTTTTAAACAATTTCACTTAGTTAGCCATGGAAACGAAGTTCAATCGAAGTTGCTCTCAGAAATGTGAAGCTGTCACATCCAAACTTTGTAAATTAAAATACACAAAAATTTGTTAAAATAAATTTTTCCCAATCTCGGGTAATATACCCACAGCTAAACAGTTCTCGAATAGTCTATTAGATCATTAGGTGCATAGAGAAGGTTTAGAATGTTCTCGTATGTGCGCCTCCATTCCATTGGGACTCGATTGTTCTCCAACGTTCGATAGATTATTACGGTGTTCCTTCTTTAATGCTATTCCAGGTCATATGGGGGCGCCACGGTGGAGTATTAGCATGAAAAAGGTGATCGAAATTCGAAAAAGCAAATGAGATTTCCCCAAAAAAGATAAATGATAAGTTAAATCAGGTCTGCCATGAATGGCGTTGCTATGGGTGTGTTTAGTTGCATTCATTTGTTTCAACGAAATGTCAAAGTTGTTATTTCTCACAGATAAGAGGTAAATGGCTAAATTTTATGTTTAAAATTATAAATTGTTGTTGTTCTTGTGCTCCTTTTAAGATTATATTATTGTTTTGATTGAAAATGGCTCAGCAAGCTGCAGGTATGTATTCTGCAAAAATATATTATTTATTTTGATATTCTCTATACCTACTAACGATTTTTTTTGCAACTAAAAGTTAGGCGTTCAGAAAATTTTATTAAATTTGTGACATTTTTATTAAACTTAGAGATTTAGTTGCGCATTTTGAAGAATTCAGCATGTTGTCTATATACGTTTTACTTAGTAAACATTGGGATTTCATAAAGTAAAATTAAATACTGCGACTTTTTGCGACTTTGCTGGTAAAATGAGAAAAACATTCTTGGTTTCCTCCAATTTGCATATCAGTGATATACTAATGCGCGGTGTAAACCGTGATGGCATTGTTGTGTACAAAGCGATCGCATTAGTGCCATTAGAAATATAGCACAATTTTGCATTAATAGCGGCTTTAGTGGTATGGGCATTGGTCGCGGGTCAGTCGCATCACTAGTAGTATTAGTTGCGATATTACTACTGGCATTAGTGGCATTGACCGTGGAAACACTGGAACAGTGATTTTTCTTTCCTTTTTTTAGAATCGACGAATTATCCTTTATTTTGTTCATATTATTTCGGTGTCAAATACCCCACTGTGGGGCGGGACATATTAGTAAGGTTAGGCCGAGTCCACACGGGTCCGCAACAATATTAAATACTATCCAAAAAAATCCTTATGGGTTTTTTTTTAAATATTAATACTGTTTTGCAAAATTACATTTTTTTGTGAAACTATGTAAAAATATCTTATTTTTACAAGTTTCTTAATAAAAATACTATAATATATCAATATTTTTTTTGTAAAATTACTTACATATTTTCATTGTAAAAAATTGGTATATAAACTATCCGCATGTCTAAGATATTATTTCCAAACTTGGCACCACCGTCACGAGCAAAAGAGAGACCCACCAACTACAGACAGAGACATAGAGTAAAGAAAGAGGACTGAGCGATCAAACGGCGCTGGAGTGTTGAAAAGGGGCCGCTTTTCGACGCGCCCTTTAAATTGGATCCCAGATAAAATTTGCACTTTCTCGTCGAATTAGGCGACGTTTCTGTCAGTTTTGCATGTCAAACGGGCGACGGGCTTTTGAATTTCTTCGGGGGACAGACCGAAGTCGAATAATTTATTTACGCAGCCTAATCAGCACGGTTCTCGGCTTTAGGTCTCCGGATGTAATGGCGGTCGTTTCTGAATTAACAAGGAATATTGATAAGCTGTTATGTTTTCATTGAGTAGAATTTTAGTTTGTCATTCATTACTAACAACTTGAGAAAACTAATAATATAAAATTGTTTAGATTTTTTAATGGGGCTATTGATCTATTACGCTACGACCTTTACAGGTTTACTGTGATCACCTTCTTATGACTCTTGTTCATAGTTAACGAGCCCCAGCTGTGGCCATTAAACCAAAATACTACTACATCTATATCTCTGAATACTACTAACTGCTACTAACCAACAATTTGTTTTGTGTGGTCTGTAGTCTGTTTTTATTTAAATGTTTTGTTCAATATTCATGTTGGGGATTTATTTTTAAATGTTAATCGTTAGGCAACTAGCATTTCTTTTGCATAATCAAAATTGTCATTCTAACTCGCTGTCTTTTTTAGACAGCTATTACTTGTCTTGTCATTATTCAATTCCTTATTCGAATTCTCAGAATGTTATTAACAAAAGTTGGAACACCCTCAAAAAGAAAATTCTACTTCTCCAACTCCCAGTGGATGACATACCAAGAATTTACAACTTTGAGAAACACCTCACTGTAGTATTGAGTAATATAAAGGATTGGGAAGAATACTCAGCATATAAAAGACCATACCATCACGTGGTATACTGATGCTTCCAAAACCAAAGCAGGGACAGGGATAGGAGTATTTGGACCGAAAACCTAATACTACGAACCAATGGGCACATACCCCAGTATCCTTCAGGCAGAAATTTACGCTATCGAAAGATGCGTTAAATTAAATAGGAACTATCGAAAACAGGAAATTGCCATCCTATCCGATAGTCAAGCAGCACTTAACGCGATCAACTCAGTAACAATCAATTCGAAGTTGGTCAAAGAATGCCTAGAAAAGCTCAATAAATTAGGCAAAGAAAATAAAGTCCTCCTACTCTTGGTGCCTGCTCACCAAGGGATAGAAGGCAATGAAAAAGCAAATGATCTAGCTAGAAAAGGAGCGAACACTCCACTAACTGAACCAGAACCGTTCTGTTTTCCAAACAGGCACCAACTGAAAGCGGAACTGAAGAATCAGGAAGACTCCATCCGTAACTTGGAATGGGTGTCCTCCAACGGTCCAAGACACTCGAAAAAGTTCCTCAGAACTTACAACCGAGAAAAATCAAAAGTTTTCCTTGATTTAAGTAAAAACAATCTTCGGATTGACACGGGGTTTCAATAGGACACTGTCTCCTCAACAAACACCTCATTAGGCTGAAGCTGAGAAACAACGGCGAATGCAGATTTTGTAGGGAAAATGGGGAAACACCAGAACACCTTATCACTGAGTGCGCCGAGACTACGACCATTCGTGCCATGAACCTTGGTACGTTTGATGTCGAGGATGGAGAGCTGGCCTCTGTGGAGCCGTCACAGATACTGGCTTTTTATAACTCGCTATAACTCAAGAAAGGGAAACACACATTAGATCTATAAGGTCGCGGTGATTAACTCCCCTCCTAAACATTCTACATTCTAACAAAAGTTTCATCTAAAAATACAATTTTAATTAATCACAATTATTTATCTCCATCATTTACTGGATTAATAATACAGAAATTACAGTTCAATTACAAACAATTCATGATATATAGTTATTTACAGTAATTTTATCAAATTATACGAACATTCTCGTTGATTATTTGGTTTGAAATAAATATGACAGTCCTCCAATGAAAATGCGAGTTACTAACTCTAAATTCTAATTCTGATCTGGCAAATGATGAGCTAGATACTTTACCTAGACCGTTATTCAGAAGCTACAAACATATACAGTGTGTCCACGGATTGACTCCCAAAGAGGGAAAATTTTTTTATTCGTGGGTTTATGAAAAAAAGTTATTCTTCATAAAAACTCCTGCTTGAGCTTAAACGACCAACAGGAATATTATTTTTACAAATGTATATACTGAGTGTTAAAAAGTCTAAAAAATATGGAAAACGCTAAGAACAAAGTACTTGTATATGTAAAAATACGATAAAAAGTTATTAATAAAAGTTCTAGGGATTGAAAAACTACACCACGTTACCAAATTTTATCTCACTACCTAAAACGTACAGGGATTGGTAAAAGATTCCTCTCCATATAAAATACCATTTACTCTAAATTAACTTAATTTCTTTTTGAATAACTTTTAAATCCTTGTTTACCTTTACGCAAGATCGTGATTAATCAATAACCAGATTTTTGACACCCTGTATACATTTTAAAAATCTTAAAATAACATAAAAAACAAAACCAAATATACGTGTTTAGCGTTTTCGGAAACTTGACGGTTTTTAAATAAAAAATATAATATTTGAGGGTGGTTTCACCCCCTTGGAACTGGAATTTCCGAAAATCCCTTCTTATCGAACTTCTACACCCTAGAATCGACCTGTATGCCAAAATTAGGCTTCTTACGTTGAGTGGTTTGAGCAGGATCGTGATTAATCAGTGGGACAGTCACTTAAGAGTTTCATGTATTAGTAGATTTTATTAATTTTTTTAATAGATATTTTTTTTTTTTTTTTTTTTTATGTTTTTTATTACCCTGTATAAAACGGGAGAAAGGAGCATGCGTTTAAATTATTAGGCTTGAAATCCTTGTAAATAAAGTAGACTTCATCATTTGTCTGCTAACAAGAAGGTGACGAACATAAATTTACTGTCTAGTAAGATTCTAGTAAGTAAGTAAGTAACTTTGCTTTCCATTTTCCATTGTTTTCAGATAGTTGATTATGCAAACTAAATACTTAAATATATTCTACAGCACACTCTTTTCTAGCGTTATCCCGTTATGTAACACAAAAACTCCCCCGAATTTTCCAAATTATTTTTATGATACCGCACGCAACTCCAGCGAGAAACACACGACGCTTATTCTCAAAACTGGACCGTATATAAGTTTTTCATATCGTATAATTCTACTATAAGTGCCCTGAACCTAATAATTTAATAATAACATACTTTTATGATTATGCGACAAACTTTCAGGCGGCTGGGTTGGACTAGCGCCAGTTTTGTTCATTAGAATGTATATGGACCACCAACTGTAATAAATTATTATAAGCGAATTAGGTTTTCTTGATTTATTTCGGTATATGTCCATGTATATTTTTATGATCATATTTTATGATAACATATCTAACTTTATGTATAATAATTGTATTATACTGTTTTTTATAATTACTTCAATAATTTATTGAAAAAATTGTACATACCACCCAGTACAATTTTTCAGTACAACCAGCCTTTTAATATATTGGTTTAAATAAAATAATTTGTCTTTTTAAAAAGAATTGAGTATCATGTACAAATAAATTATGTTCTTTTTGATTGCGATGTTCTCAAAAAGGGCAAAATGACCAACCAAACGAGAACTATAACCTCTAAAATCAAAGTTATTCGATTACAGTTATATTTTTTAAATTAATAGTAGTATCGTCTGATGTCTCTTTAATATAATAATAATAATATTAGCTCCCGTATATAGCGTTTAACGCCTTGTGAGTTAGCTTTGTATATGGTACAGCTTGCCATACTTGTGCCGTTCGGTATACAAGAGGAAGGTAATGTGGCTAGCACTACGCTTAACCGCCTATTATTACCTCAGGATCGTGAATCCCAAGTACTCATTTAAGGCTGAGTCGACCTAGGTACCCAAACTATTTTTATTTTAATAAAAATAGTCGGCTGATGAAATGGCGTGTGTAGGATTCGAACCCACACCTTGAGATTGGTAGACGAGAGTCGGTACCTCTGCGCCACACGGTGGGGTATTAGCATGAAAAAGGTGATCGAAATTCGAAAAAGCAAATGTGTTTAAGATATCTCAAAAATAGATAAATGATAAGTTAAATCATGTCTGCCATGAATGGCGTTTCTATGGGTGTGTTTAGTTGCATTCATTTGGTTCAACGAAACAAGTCAAAGTTGTTACTTCTCACAGATAAGAGGTAAATTACTAAATTTTATGTTTAAAATTATAAATTGTTGTTGTTCTTGTGCTCTTTTTACGTTTATATTATTGTTTTGATTATTACATCAACAAACCGCATTATACAAAAACGTATTATTTATTTTGATATTCTCTATACTAACGATTTTTTTTGCAACTAAAAGTTAGGCGTTCACAAAATTTGATTAAATTTGTGACATTTTATTATATAGAGATTTAGTTGCGCATTTCGAAGAATTCAGCATATTGTCTATATACGTTTTGCTTAGTAAACATTGGGCTTTCATACAGTAAAATAAAATACTGCGACTTTTTGCGACTTGCTGATAAAATGAGAAAAACATTCTTGGTTTCCTCTAATTTGCCAATCAGTGATATACTTATGCGAGGTGTAAACCGCGATGGCATTGTTTTGTACAAAGCGATCGCATTGGTGCCATTAGCAGTATAGCACAATTTGGCATTAGTAGCGACTTTAGTGGTATGGGCATTGCTCGCGGATCAGTCGTAGCATTAGTAGTATTAGTTGCGATATTACTACTGGCATTAGTGGCATTGACCGTGGAAACACTGGAACAGTGATTTTTCTTTCTTTTTTTTAGAATCGACAAATTATCCTTTATTTTGTTCATTTTATTTCCTCTTTAATTGAAAATATCAATAATTTATATAAGATCTACATAAAAAAATTTCGATCAACTATCTGTGTCAAATACCCCACTGTGCGCCACCGGGCACCATGTCTCTTTAATTATGTTCTAAATATGTAGAATGGAGAATATCAAGTCTTAGTAGACAGGGTGTCCCAGGCTGAACGTGTATTTGAAGTTTCTAGAGAACTACGATATCTAGATCGGAGATTTATTACTGTTTCACAACGAGATTATCGATTAAAAGTATTTTCAATATGGCGGCCCTTCCGGAAATACCGGAAGTTGACAACAACTTTCTTATTTTAAATGGGTACACTCATTTTTTATTACACATTTAAATTATCTGTAAAGTTTTATGAATTTTGATAACACTCTATATCTAATATTAACCGTTTTTGAGAAAAATAATATTTAAAATTTTTGGAGGAAAGAAACTGCCTCTCAAAAAATCGGTATAGCCTAAACGACAAATTTAGTGATTACTACAGCCCCTGTGGCATAAAGAGAAGATCTGTGGCTTTTTTTTAAATTAAATTGTTCGAATGTCATATAATATTGCCGTAGCTGTCATGGAATTGAGTGGATAAAAAATTATCGGCAAATCCGAAATAGATAGCCTAAAGGTAATCACTAAATTTGTTGTTTAGGCTATACATGTTTTTTTGACAGGCCCAATTTCCTCCTTAAAAATTTAAATATTTTTTTTATCAAAAACGGTTAATGTTAGGTATAGTGTTTGATATCAAGATTCATAAAATTTTATAGAGAATGCTGTCAACTTCCGGTATTTCCGGAAGTGCCGCCATATTGAAAATATTTTTAATCGATAGATCGCGTTGTGAAACAGTGATGTGCAAAAAATCTCGGATCTAGATATTGTAGTTCTCAAGAAACCTTTAATGCACGCTCAGCCTGGGACACCCTGTATACTTGAGAGCATAATTTATTTAAAGCTAAATAGGGCACAGTTCGAATCTCATGAAGATGCGTGAATATATACAATTCCAGGAATAAGAAAAATATAGTTATAACATATTGGAGGCTAAGGAGGTGCCAGAGTGGCCAGGGGCATTGGGCGGTAAAATTGTTTAATGCTCTTCTTGAAGATATCAGAGAACTTCCTCTTTCAAGGTTGAAATTCAAAGTCAAAAATATACTTTTTCAAAATGCCTTTTATACCTATGAGGAGTTTTTGGCATTCAGTTATTAACCTGAGCTTGTCACGCAGAACCTCACTGTGTTTAGATTAGAATAGATTCTTAGAGGTGACTTTCGGCCTGATCCACTGCGACCTTCTCAGATCTATTGTAGTCCTCTCCTGATCCTTAGATTACATTCTCCAGTCCTATCCTTTTCACAAAGTTTAGCAACTTGGAGACTGAACCCTCCATGTAGCTCCTTGGCAATGGCCTATCATTGCCTATTACCGGGAACCGCACATTTGCCAGGCTGTCACACCGACATAAAATGTGTTCTGACGTTTCTTCTTCAGATTGGCAGAACCTACACATAGCTTCGTCTGTCAGTCCCATCAGCTTTAGATGCCTATTTAGCTTACAATGCCCTGTTAGTAGACCTACTACAGCTTGACTGTCTTTCTGTCCTTGCTTATCAAGTCTACCGTGAATTTTGGCGAATGTTCTACAATGAACCTTTTCGCCTGTCTCTGCCCTGGTGAGTTTCTCCACCGTTCTAGAGATTTGTTGGCCACCCATCGTTCCGTAGCCATTCTCGTGACCGCCTTTGCAACGCCGCAGAAGGGTTCTGGGCCTATGAATGGCATTGATGAGCCTTGCTTGGCCCTTTGATCGGCCTTTTCGTTACCCTCATGCCCTGGCACCCAGGTCAACGTAACAGTGCTACGTTCGCCAGAAGTATTCAGGGCACGCACACAGTCCCACACTAGTCTACAATTGACCTCCGCGGAGCCGAGTGCCTTTAGCGTCGCTTGGCTGCCTGTGAAGATGGCCACAGAACGATTTGTTCTTTGTTGCCTTATTATTTCTTCTACACAATAGTGGATTGCCGTTATTTCTGCCTGGAAAATTGTGACATCCCTGGATAGGCTTACGTGAAAGGATCTCCCTTGTTTCGGCCCTACTATCCCAGCTCCTACGCCTTCTGACGTTTTTGAGCCGTCTGTATACCAGGTTGCCTCAGCTTGAATGGGTACACCTTTACTCCAGTCTTCCCTTCCTGGTATGGTTATATTAAATTTGTTGTTGAAGCTATACCTAGTAGCTGTTGCATCAATTGGTAATCTCAATACTTTGTCTGCTTTTAGCTCTTCGATTAGCTTCTGGTTTGCAGCACTATGCGTTTGGCTTATGTGCTGCTAACCGTGAATTAACCTGTGCATGACAGATCTGGCTTCGCCTTGTATGAAAATATGTAGTGGTGGTAAGTTCAACAAGACTTCCATCGCATTTGTAGGAGTGGTTTTTATGGCCCCAGTTACACCCAGGCACGCAAGCCTTTGTGTGGAACTTAACAGCCTTAGCGCACCCACTTGCGATGTCTTTGTCCACCACGCCACCGACCCGTAGGTTATCATGGGTCTTACTACCCTTGTGTATAGCCATAGAGTCATTTTAGGGTTAAGTCCCCAGTTTTTTCCACACATCCTTCTGTACCTACCTAAAGAGATGGCAGCCCTCTGTGTTGCTTTCGCTATGTGAGTATTCCAACCTCACTGTGTTAGTGCTGTGTAGCAATTCTAGTGATTCTGTGATTTTATATTTATAACGATTTTGTGATGTAAACTGTAAGTAATAATTTTATCAGAATGTTTTTTGAAAATTGTGTATGTTTATTTACAAAATTATATTATTGTTTATTCTGTATATTTGACGTATGTAACCACTGGACTAACATGCATAAGAGTAAATAGTTATTTATGGTACCAGTGTGTTATCTTACATATAAGTCACGCTGGGAAATGTTTAGCTATGTGGGCTAATTTTCTCAAGTAACTTATATGTTATAACACGCGAGTGCTATGCAAAATTTTATCCAACAGCAGAACTGTTTCATGTCCAATCTCTAAAGAATAATTGATTTAAAAGGATCTACCAGGTGCGTTTATCTTATTATGCAATATAGATGTGCGTTTTGTTTTTTTGTAAATAATAAATAGCACTGACATTAAGACGTCATTTAGATAAATCGCGATTTTTTCGCGAATTATCAATCAACAAGTCAGATTTTAAAGAAAAATGATTTAGGAAGATCTTCCGCAAGAAATTATTAACCAGGCAGAGGCTGATACAGCACAAATACTGCCAGAAAAGTCTCGTGGTAGGATAACGTATATGATAGGGAATTCAAGGCGTTTAAAAAGTGGATGAAAGTAAAACATGTCAAAGGTATAAAAGAAACTATCTTGCTTGCTTACTTATTTGAACTACAGAAGACATTTTTTCCATCATCCTTATGGACTAAGTATTCAATGTTCAAGTCAACTCTACAGATTTATAAAAATATTAATACGAGCCGTTGTAATGACAGAGCCTATTTAAAGCGGTGGGTTTATATTCAAGGTTATTTACAAGGTTTTACAATTTCTGAATCTACAAAAAAATGTCATTTAATGTTAACGTTAATTAAAATAAATAATTGAATTAGTAATTCATGAATAAAGCTTAATAATTTCTATAAAATGGTGTGGCACTAGTGTGTTATAACTTCAAAAACTCACGCGTGTTTTATTATTTATTTTATATGCATGTATACATATTGTGAGTAATGTCTGTATATTAGTGGCTGCTGGATAAGTAAATAAATAAATAAACGTAGAATGTATGGGAGGGAGGTTAATCACCGCGTTTATAACTCATCATACAGTCTTAGAGTTTTGACAAAACCAGTACCTGAGACGGTTTTACAGAGGTTAGCAGGTTAGTTCTCCATCTCCGATATCAGTCATACCAAACTTCATGGCACGAATGGATGTCGTGTCTGCGCCCTCAGTGATGAGGTGTGTGATGAGAAACGAATTGACTTTCTAATATAAAAATTTGACCTTGTATGGTGATGTTTTTAATAATAAAAAAGGTTATATAATAATCTAAGTAAAGTAAAAATGGTAAATAACCCGAGCAAATATTATGCAAGTTGTTTAGTCATGGTTTTTTTTCCCTGATTTAATTTTGTGATATGCATTAATGGTCGTGAGCAATTCTGCGTCGGTTATTAAAATTAAAATACATGTTTCGCAATCGGAAGTGCAACGTCATAAATAAAATGGGTGAATAATGTACGCACATGTAGGTCAAAACTCACTGACCCTTTAATTGGAATTATTTGCAAATAACTCCCTCGCATATATTACTATTATTTTATGTCGTAATGGCTCAAGAATGAAATTAATTTTTTATTACGTTGAATATTTCATTTTCCTTCTTTATTTAGGTTGAAAATCGTGAGATGATAAGTTTTAATGCAATAAATTATTTATAATTTATCCCCCTTTCTTTATAAAACATAAACAGTACAAGTTTCGTTCAAAAACGGCCGCGTCTGTCCATAACAGAAGACGGTCGATATGTCGAACACCTGTAGCAAAATCTCATGTCTTGGTTTGCTATTTATTTTTATTGTTATTAGATTTAGTTTAAATGTGTTGATGTTGGTTAAATATAGTTTAAATTGTTATAAAATTCTGCATCTCTCATAGCAAATATTATTTTCGTTTTAATTGATGCTCACAGCTAGATTTTTTTTGCATTACAATCGGCGCCATTCAAAGCCTACTTGTTTAAAGTGGGCGAATTTTTATAAACTCTATATCTCGAAGAGGAAGCGAGAAAAATATAAGTGTGCTGTATTTTTTTATACTTAAACCATTAAATTCTACGTATAAAGGTGCTTTGGAAATGTTTTTATAAAAATACAAAATTTTCCATGGCAAAAAAGTTACAGCGATTTGTTAAAAATGCACATTTTTGAAAAACACCCCGTAACTCCGAAACAGTAACAATTATCGATATGCGGTTTTCACCGTCTTGTTTTTGACAAAAACATGATGAAATGTTGAAGTTACACATGAAAGTTACAGCGATTTGTTAAAAATGCACATTTTTGAAAAACACCCCGTAACTCCGAAACAGTAACAATTATCGCATTAATGTGCATTTTTAACAAATCGCTGTAACTTTTCTGCTATGGAAAATTTTGTATTCTTATGAAAACATTTCTGAAGCACCTTTTTACGTAGAATTTAATGGTTTAAGTATAATTTTTTTAAAATTAATAATTTAAGAATTATCAACAGAAAATTCGATTTTTTATATGGGACACCCGGTATATTTTTACTTTATTCAAAATAATTTAAAATTACCTTTCCAAAAATATAACACGCTTGATATTTTGTTCGATTCCTCTTCGAGATATAGAGTATATAAAAATTCGCCCGCTTTAAATAAGTAGGCTTTGAACGGCACCGGCTATAATGCAAAAAAATTCTAGCTGTGAGCATCAATTAAAACGAAAATAATATTTGCTATGAGAGATGCAGAATTTTATAACAATTTAAAATATATTTAACCAACATCAACACATTTAAACTATATCTAATAACAATAAAAATAAGTAGCAAACCAAGACATGAGATTTTGCTACAGGTGTTCGACATATCGACCGTCTTCTGTTATGGGCAGACGGGGCAGTTTTTGAACATTTCTCGTGGTATTCATTAACTCAGTGGGGGTGAAAGATACCCTCTCATAACTGCTAAGTATTTTTAATTCTTGTCTAGATTATACGGAAGAATAAGGAACCTTTATTCTTCCGCAAATATATTCATCGGATTAGATCCATGGGTACTAAGTCAGGCGGCCTCGATGGCCAACGGCTGAGATCTTGGTTAGCTATCCAATTATTCTTGAAAGTGGCTGCAAAAATTTGCTGATAACTTCAGCGTTCAGAGGCGATGCGTCGTCTTGCTGGAAAAATATGTTTTCGAGTTCCATTAAAGGCATATCATCAATAAGGGATCCAAAGCCTAATAGTTAAAAGTGGCGAGCTTTTAAAAATTCTGTATTTCGAAGGGGATTATAACAAAATATCAAGTGTGCTATATTTTTGAAAAGGTAATTTTAAATTCTCTTCAGTTAATTAAAAATATATAGGGTGTCCCAAATAAAAAATCAATTTTTCTGTTGATAACTCTTAAATTATTAACTTTAAAAAAATTATACTTAAACCATTAAATTCTACGTAAAAAGGTGCTTTGGAAATGTCTTCATAGAAATACAAAATTTTCCATAGCAAAAAAGTTACAGCGATTTGTTAATAATGCACATTTTTGAAAAACACCCCGTAACTCCGAAACGGTAACAGATATTGATATGCGGATTTCACCATCATGTTTTTGATGAAAATTGAGCTCCAGACACCGATATTAGTTTTCGTCTATCTCCTATAGAAAAGGGTGTTTCCATTTAAAAGCGTCGAATTTGACCCACCCTGTACACTGTACAATCCAAAAAATAGTACTGTTTATTTTTTTATAAAGAGAGGGGACTAAATTAAAAACAATTCATTGCATTAAAAGATAATTAACGATACTTCCCGTTTATTTAAATTTGCTATTTTTGTTTTCAAACTTCTGAAGCTATAGTCTATAAAATGAATAACTTTGAATTTTGACCGTTATTTTTTACCAACATGGTAAATATAAAATCCCTCTGTCAAAAAAGTTACTGATATTCTTTAAATTGAGTGCCTGAACAAATCAGATAGGTAACTCTTTTTTCTTTCGTGAAATAGAAAAGGAAAATAATAAAACAAGTGACAGTTCTCCCTCTTCTTGCAAAAATCAACTCGAAATGTCATAATTGACAAAAGTAAAATGTCGTCAGCTTTTGACATTTCTAAATATTAGACCAATGCCGTCTCTAATAGAACAGCCACAGAGCGAGATTTATGACGTCACGCTAGTTAGATACTACGGATTAATAAATATGTTGTAGAATACATGGAAAACATAATTATTCCTCGTATTTTTGGTTTGTATTTTAAAAATGATATAGTTTACATGAAATATACACAATATACAGTTAATAAATAAAATATAATATATACCTATTTATAGTAATAAATACTTTGGCAAATAAACTATGAACCATACAAATGCAGCAAATGTTTTACAATATACAAATAATGAATAGGTGGTACATAAGATAATGGGTAAAATGTAAAATATATATATTTTAAATTTTGGGGTTTGAAAATCGATCTAATTTAACAAAAAACCTTCAATATCTACTAATAGTGATGTATTATTATTGGCATTCACAAAATTTATTTATATATTATAATGTTTACTGCAATTAATAAACTAATATAAACTTGTCAAAAGATGACCATATATTTTTTTAAATTATTATTCTTAACACAAAAACTATCTACATTGACTATGGAGTACGATTTGAGCCATATTGTAAAACATTTGCTGCATTTGTATTGTTCATAGTTTATCTGCCAAAGTATTTATTACTATAAATAGGTATATATATATATATATATATATATATATATATATATATATATATATATATATATATATATATATATATATATATATATATATATATATATATATATATATATATATATATATATATATATATATATATATATATATATATATATCATATATATATCAATCATATTTTTAAAATACAAACCACAAATACGAGGAATAATTATGTTTTCCATGTATTCTACAACATATTTATTAATCCGTAGTATCTAACTGGCGTGACGTCATAAATCTCGCTCCGAGGCTGTTCTATTAGAGACGGCATTGCGTCAGCATGGCCGCAAGTTGCTAACCTAATAAAATTAACACTAGAAAAGCCCGCGGGAACTGTCAAATTCAAAGTTATTCGTTTTACAGACTATATATAGAATTTTCTTAGCCGTCAATCAATGTACGCAAGTGAGCAGCTCGTGCCGAAATGTCCAACCTATTTTTGCGCATTTTCAAGATTTACCGCATGTTTCCTCGCGTGCATTTGATCGAAGCGAGACAAACCACACGCCACTAAATGTTAAAGTACTATGTAAAGCAATACAGGTTGAATTTTATCGCTTTAGTATGAATAAAGCATCCTATTCATATGTCAGATCAAACCTACTATTAGCACAAAAGATGTACAGCACTGCCAATTGGATTTAATGCTTTTGTATGTTTACAAAGCTTAATATTTTTAAATTTTGCATAAATTTTATTTTAGGTTATAATTAAAACAGATATATAATATTACAACTTTTAATATTATTTTTATTATAAAGATTAAAAAGTACCTTGGTTGGTTGGTTGAAGTGGCGAATACACAGTACGAGAGCTTGCCGAACTCCAATTTACGGAAATGCCGTTTTGATACCATTCACTCTCAGATCCTATCGCTAGGGATGGTACACTTGCATTTTTATTTATTTATAACTATTCAGTGGCATTGAAGAAACGGATCACTGCTGTTGTACTCTTACCGGCAACATTTTCGACATTTACAAAAACATTTTAACAAGGAGAAAAAATACTATATTATAAATATTAGTTAATAATAATTTAAGATATTAGTTATCTTAGTAAGAAGTGCGTATCATGGTGGGATAAATTATGTTTTAGTAAAAGAGTAGAAACCAACTAATTTCAATGTTATTACCTATAATATACAAATATTATAATAATAATAAATAACGCCTTTTATTGTACAAAAAGTCAAAATAGCTTCATAGACAAAGCATTTAAAAAACAAACAAAAGCACAAAAAATATGCAAATAATAAAAAATATAGAAATCAAATCATACAATTCAAAAAAATTTACGTCATTAAAATAATTACAAATGGAACATACATGGACATTGCAGAACACAAAAAAGACGTATCAATAAAATTTTACAATAGGAAAATTGTAAATGGATATAATCATTTAAGAGTTATAAAATATTAAATACTAGATTTTTAACCAGTGTGTGATATGATCAAAATTTTAAAATTCAAAATTCTTTAAGATTAAACATTACAACAACATCAACAAATAGTCGTTTACCGCATATTATAGGGCTCTCTCCAGTAAGCATGACTTCAGAGCTTTGCGAAATGCGGGAAAGAATGAAAGCGACTTGATATCCAAAGGCAGATGATTGTATATTTGTTTGGCATTGTAATTATTGAGCCTTTAACTAGTTCTGAGCTCGAAGTTGCCAGATAAAAATCGTGCTCCGCATATTCCTAAGTGGATAGTTGTGAGGTGGCCTTTCGGGAATAGCAGATATGTGCTTGCGGATTAAGCAAACAGATTCAAAAATGAATAAAGAGGGAAGAGTCAGTCAATTTAAAAAACTATAATATTTGTATGCACACTTTTAACACAATGAAATGGTAACTTTATGAAAACTTACGGTTTTTAATTAAATTTTGAAAAATTGAATTTAATTTTTATCAGCCTCTCTGTGATATATTTATCAAATCGCTTAAAAAATAATAAACTTGATCTTTTTAAAATTAAGGACCATTATAATTATTTATAATATTATCTAAACCGCAATTGTATTTAATATATGTATACCATAAAAACACGACTAGTTTTTTTTAGAAATTTCATATGTGAAATTATATTGGCAGAATCGTCATTTCTAAACAACTAACTTAAAACTTAAAACCGTTTTTTCAATCGTACGTACTTTGAAATATAAACATATTCATGTTAGCTTTATCAACAATACTTAAGAATAAAAATACTGTACTATAAAAATCTTGTAAACATGAAATAAGTTCTAATACACATATTTTTAAATCTTGCACACTATATGCACGTTAAACTACAATTTAAACGTGTAATCTTGGTAATGTGAGTCACTTTCCCCTTAACATATTTTCAGATAAATAGTCAACGCAACTAAAATTCCATGTAAAGGTCAAGTCTCTGATATACACAAGTTGCAGTTCTTGGAATTATTCCTTGTTTCCCTAGCGATATATTACCATGTGTAATTCTTTTAATAAAAAATTAACATGCATAATTCAGATTTTAATACACTTAAAACAAACTGTTAACATAAAATAATTAAGAATCTATCGAAAAATATCTATAAAACCCGATATAGGTAATTGTTGCATATACGGTTTTGTTTTGTTGGTAGACGGTTTCAGAAAATTTTTATATATTCACATTCTATTGACCTTAGAGATTGTAAATATACTAGGAGAGAAGAGAAATTGTGTTACTTTAAGTATTTTTTCAACCAAACAAACTTACGGGACCGGGGAGCGAATAGAGGTGCTGGGCGGGGTAAAAACAATATTCTGATTAAAGATACTCATAACACAACCATTTTACAATCCTTTAATTAAACTTTTAATGTAAAATTTCTTCAAAAAAACTATGAAGAACTGTTTTATTCAGAAATCATTGGATGATCATTGGCAGGTTATATTGAAGGACATGCTGACAGTAGTGAAGGTTGAATTTTGACAAACATTGTGAATTGATGCATAGTTGCCAAATCAACTAGTAAATTGTCCGGAATTTCATGCATCCTTTTTTTTCAAAGGGAAAAATGATGTCATAGGTTTTAAAATGTTTTTATTTATTTTTTTTACTTACTTTAGTTTAACTTATTGGCTAAATCGCCACCAGCGGTATGGAGAATTGCTTAGCTATAGCTCTAGCAATGAAAACACACTGAGCGGTTTGGTTTTGGTTGGTTTGATTCTTTTTTTTTGTATGTTAGAAAAATTTTTCTCTTATTTTACCAAAATTGCATTTTTCCTCAACTCAAGCTCTTTATGTTTCAAAATTATATCCACCTAATATTTAGCTTTGTTTATGTAACGTTATTTTGGTTTTGTTTTTTGTATTTTGTTAGTTTAAGGTTTTATTGTTATAATGGTTTATGAAACGTTATTTTGTTTTTTTATATTTTGTTAGTTTAAGTTTATTTCGTCAAAATAAAATATATTATTTTCATTGTTCAATGTTTGTTTTATTTAAATTAAATTTGCTTTATTTGGGTTAGTTTGATTTTTGCTACAGATATAAGAATTTTAAAGAAAATTCAGTGGGACTGGCAACATTGCTTTCCCTTCTGTCGGTGTCATGTCAAATCAAGTGTTAAAATTCTCATAACGTCAAATATGTGTCAAATATTAAATTAAAGTCATAGATAAATGCAACAAGTTTAGATTGGAAAGCCCGTAAAAATTTTAGGTCGCGAAATTATTTTGGGTCGCGACCGTTATATGCGTTCTGGCGCTGCTACAGCGGTTGCTAAGAACAACGGCAAACAAAAACAGAAGTAATTTTCTCTTGTCAAAGTCAGAATATTCAAAAATCATAATAATATTTCAAAATCTAAACCGCTCTCATTAAAGAAATTCCGAAAAGTGTTTATAGCGTCCATTTTCAAAGTAATTATTGCTATCTTGTGAGTTTAATTCAAGTTTTATTTACTCCAACCGGTGATAATTGTGAAAAAATGGCATTAAAAACTTAAAAAGCTGTGCTGTGAACTGTGAACTGCAAAAACCATCGTGGATCGTGGCATAACGTCAGTTTGCAATGTTTCATAGGTATTTCATACATGCATCCTTATATAAAATAAAGTTTCTTGTATGCAACACACTGTATTTTATTTATAAAATTAAACGAAAATAATAATAAATTTGAATAAACAATATTTGGCGATATAATTCCGGAAAAAGCCGAACCGCTCCGAAATTTTCAAAAGTTTTGGGTCGCGACCGTTGCAAGAATAGCGCCAAATAGTGTTTACATTGTCCTTATGGGCACTTTCCAATCTAAACTTGTTTCATTTATCTATGATTAAAGTTTTTTGAAATTCCGTGCATAATCTATATTTTCTCAATTTTTTTAAATGGAAAATGCGATTTTTCTATATTTGTATGTCATGTTTTACCAGTTGGTGCGCTGTTATCCCGCCTAGCACCCCTATTCACTCCCCGGACCCGTAAGTTATAATAGCTATAGCTAATATCTAAAAACATATTTTTTTCGAAAAAAGTCTGACTACGCCACTGCATTCTACACAGAAAAGTGATTTTAGAATGTTTAATTCATGTTTGCGTAGTTGCTGAAGTAAACAAACTATCGAACATCTTCAAAAAGTACAAAATTTGAGAATCCCCCTGTAGCTTCAAAACCGATCAAGATAGCCACGATCCGTTTGCACCATTGTGATTTTTTCAAAAAAAGAACCCGAGACTGCAGTATCAAAATTTGAATATTTCTCACGGTTTCCTAGATACCCTATAGAAACAACCAAAATCGTCCACCCTGTACTTTTAAACACTGGACTCGCGTATCACTAATCATATTAGCATCATCGACAGACGATTAATTTTTTTTGGGGTTTTAATAATCTGCTGATAATGCTAATCATGGTTAGCAAAACGCGCGTCCAGTATTTAAAAGTAGTGTTTTTGATGTATGTTTGTGGTGAATTATGTAGTGTTTTATTTTGCTGTTGTAACACCAAAGCTTTCAAGCTCCAACTGTAATCTAAGTATAAGTGGTGATTTGTTTGGTTGGTTGAAGTGGCGAATACACAGTACCGACAGCTTGCCGAACTCCAATTTACGGAAATGCCGTTTTGATACCATTCACTCTCAGATCCTATCGCTAGGGATGGTACACTTGCATTTTTATTTATTTATAACTATTCAGTGGCATTGAAGAAACGGATCACTGCTGTTGTACTCTTACTGGCAACATTTTCGAGATTTACAAAAACATTTTAACAAGGAGAAAAAATACTATATTATAAATATTAGTTAATAATAATTTAAGATATTAGTTATCTTAGTAAGAAGTGCGTATCATGCTTGGATAAATTATGTTTTAGTAAAAGAGTAGAAACCAACTAATTTCAATGTTATTACCTATAATATACAAATATTATAATAATAATAAATAACGCCTTTTATTGTACAAAAAGTCAAAATAGCTTCATAGACAAAGCATTTAAAAAACAAACAAAAGCACAAAAAATATGCAAATAATAAAAAATATCATACAAATCAAATCATACAATTCAAAAAAAATTACGTCATTAAAATAATTACAAATGGAACATACATGGACATTGCAAAACACAAAAAAGACGTATCAGTAAAATTTTACAATAGGAAAATTGTAAATGGATATAATCATTTAAGAGTTATAAAATATTAAATACTAGATTTTTAACCAGTGTGTGATATGATTAAAATTTTAAAATTCAAAATTGTTTAAGATTGTTGTTGAAATAAACATTACAACATCAACAAATAGTCGTTTACCGCATATTATACGGCTCTCTCCAGTAAGTATGACTTCAGAGCTTTGCGAAATGCGGGAAAGAATGAAAGCGACTTGATATCCAAAGGCAGACGATTGTACATTTTTTTGGCTTTAGTGTTTTATTTTGCTGTTGTAACACCAAAGCTTTCAAGCTCCAACTGTAATCTAAGTATAAGTGGTGATATTAAAAAATAAATTATTTATCATTAACCAGGTCAAATCAATTAAACTGAAACAGTGTACTAGGTATTTTTACTGCATATTTCATATAGTTTTATACCGCAACAAGAAAAATAATGTCATACATGGAAGTATTATAAAAATAAAAGAGCGATAACTGGTTATTTTTGGGGCACTAATATTGCTAGCAAATTATGTCGAAATTTTTACAGGAAACATGGAAACATAACATAGGTTATATTTATAGCTTATGATTAACTCAAACCTATAGAGTGGTCTAATTGCATTTAACGAATATTGTAGCTTTTGAGATAAAATAAATAGTTTTGCTAGGTTTTTAATATAATGTAATTCAAAACCTAATAGTATATAAATAATCTAACTACTACAATATTTCCAAGTTTAGTTTTTTTATTATATTCTAATAGCCAATTTTATGATAATTTTTTTTTAAAAATAGTATATATGGATCTAAATTTATCCAATTACCATGGCTAACTTGAAAACAATACATTTTTAACACTAGTGGATATTTTACTGAATTTTCATAAATCTATTAAAAAGAAAGAACATGTATTATATCCTTTTTAAATCAGAAAAACTGTGACGACTTTTTCTGTCTTTACCCAAACAGAAAGAAAGCTATTGCTCAGGGTTAGAGGAAAGCTGGGTTCGTAGGTAAGGCTTCTGGCTTGCGGTGACTTTCTAATGTTAAATATTAAAATAAAAAATGATAATATTTAGGCTGCAAAGATTTTAATACTGATGTTAAGTATTTGTATAGATATGGTCAAAAGACAGTAAAAAGGGCGCCACATACTTTGTTTATGAAAAAGGTAAAGTAAGAAACCAAAAGGAAGAATATTTTATCACAAAATAGCTAGAATACAGTAATCAACAGCAATAAGGGTCTATTATCTTCATCAAGAATAAAAGTCAGAGATAACTATCCTACATTAAACATTTATTTAAAAACGAACACAAGTACCAGTTAGTTTCAATGATCTCAATAAAACTGTAAGTTATTTTAAATAAATTCGAATTTAGTAACTGTATTCTTCGAACTATGCTACTTAATATAAAAACAGGTGAAATTTATGTATATATCAATACGATGATGTTTCGAAATATGTTGTGTACAAAAACCTTCAAGAATGAATACGTGTTAATAATTTTCATATAAAATATCATAACAAAGTAAAAGTATACTGTTTGAATCAAATTATAACTTATAACGTGAAAGGTAATTTTGACTATAATATATGGGATAAATAATAATAATTTACAGAGATATTAAACTGTTGTCTCAAAAATTGGTAAAATAAAGGAATATATTGTGTATCGAACTTAGGACTTATCTGTATAGTTTCTTATGATGTTGTAAACAGGTAGATAGGTAGTCTCTAGACTAACAGAAGTGGAAGCAGAAATGGCAGCAAGTGGAAGCAGAAACTATGGCAGCAGAAATCTTCTATATCAGTAAAAGAACAAACGTAAGGTCATGAATGCTGTCTTAAGGTCTACGTACACGGAAAAAAAGCTAAACTGACTTAAAGATTATTAATCTTGAACCAACGATATGCTAGTTTCCCCATTCCGCAAATCTAGTTATACTTCTTTTCAAGAAAATCTTATCCTTAGAAGCTAAGAATATATATCTTTTATTTAAGATTTACCTAGTATTGAAATTAAGATTATAACTACACTCCAGACAATTCTAGATAAAATCTTGTTTCGAGTACTACTTATACTTATTTGTAAATTAGCAAATTACTGCATTAAGTATAGAAATGCTTTGTGTACATGTAATAATTACTTACAAGAAGTTACAAGAGTTAATGTCTAATGATTAGTTTATAAAGTTTTTTTTATTGTTTGTGCTTGTGATATATGAAAATGGAGGGACCTTCTTCAGGCATGGGAGATGACGGATTTGATCCCAAAATTTCAAGGTAAGTTTAGCAATAATCCTACATTATTTGACAACATTTGTTGGAGGTTAGGGGGCTCCATTTTAATATGCACTATTTCGGAACCGAACAAACCCGATTTTAGAATAAACTAGGTTTTCCTAGGCCGAATATTAAGCGGGTTCGAAAAACTATATAGTTTTCATAAAATTCGGTAATTCGGCATAATAGTTTTTCAAACCCGCGCCTCTTTGGATACCCTGATTTGGCCTAAGAAAAATTAGTTTATCCTAAAATCGGGTTTGTCCGGTAACATACATGAATATAATCGAGTTGGTACATGCTAAAAATTTTAATTTCCATTTACAAAAGGTATGGAATATTAAAATATCACCAAAATAACCCCGAATACGGTTAATATTTTTTAAATTAGATTAGCCAAACATCACCTACCAAATTATATGCTTTTCGTAATAATAAAATACAATAAAACTGTGTAATTTCCCAATATAAGTAGATATTGAACAGCGGCATCGCTAATTAAAAACGAGAAACGATAATAAAAATTATTAAAACATAATTGAATCATTCCAAACGCGTACGTACCTAGTGTACCACCGGTGTATAAGAAATAATGCCTATTAAAATGGAGTCCCCCTAACCTCCAACCAATATCATCAAATAATGTAGGATTATTGCTAAACTTACCTTGAAATTTTGGGATCAAATCCGTCATCTCCCATGCCTGAAGAAGGTCCTCCATTTTCACATATAACGAGCACAAACAATAACAAAAAAACTTTATAAACCTACCCGACTAGTCGCCGCGTCTCCTTTCGCATGAGTGACTACAATCAAAATCCAATGAAATGAAGGTATAGGTTGTTGTTGGGGATGGTCACTTAATATAAGAATAGTAACTTTTGGAAATGGGGTGTTATTCTCGCGCCGAGAATAATACGATTATTTAAAGTATATACCGATTTCAAGTAAAAGTTTTTAAAAAGTTAAGAATACTTATTATATAAAAGTATTTATACTTCATTTAATAATAGTTTCTTCTTTGCTAAATGATTTTTATTCACTTGATAGTAATATAAGTTTTTCTTAAATATAAGTCATTTTATTCTTTTTTTTAGATTCAAAATTACTTAAAGTGACTATAACTATATTTAAAAAGCAAGTGTAAAAGTAAAATAGATCGAAATATTTGTTGTACTCATGGAAAGAATACTATCCTTAAAGAAAGTGTAAAATTTTAAGTATATGATTGTTCTTGAATATAGAAATTATTTTTTTCCGTGTAGGTCCATACAAAATGAAAGTGGATGAAATTTAAGCGGAATACAATTACTGTGTCCCATATAATTACTATGTATCATATAATTACTTAGATCCATATAATTACTCCATAAATAGAAGAGATAGTTCTCATAACAGACGCTTAACACAAAAAAAGACTTTATGGTCTGAAATTCACCTTTACATAAACCAAAATATATTCAAACCATATGCTGATCCAAACCAGTAATTAAATATTAATCAAAACCTTATCAAAACAAATCAAAAAACGGGAAGAACTGAAATAAAATTTAGTTAGTTATAGCGATGCAAAATGGCGGACACACTTACGGTGATATATTCCAAGAAAAAAACAACAAATACGAACTATACTCTGAACTGCATACTTTAAAAAGGTCTTCAAATCTCCAGATCGGATACCCATGCAATTACAGTCAAAAAGCGGATTCAGAGTGCTTTTTATTGAAAGATCTGTATGGACGCCGAACAACGGGTCCAATCTCTCAGAAAAAAGGCCTGCTTCTTCTTTTTCACCTCAGTTTACCTTCCTTCTTATATTTGTACGGAAATGGAAGATAGAATGACAAGTGACATCACTATAACAAATGACCGAGAAAAGTGAACAGTAATATATGAAGTTTAGCAAGTTCGACATGTAGCGAATAGGTGGCGTTAGAAAAAATATTAAAAATCTAAATATTTAAATTTAATTTTATTAGACAAGAAATAAAAACGTTACAAAACGTATAATGCATGTCTAATATACAAGGTATCCCATTTAAAAAATATAGGTTATAACAATAACTGTAACATACGATTTCGTATGACATTGGTGACAATAAAACTTTACTACAATTTGTTTTTTTAAATGTTCTATTTCAAAAATAAAAAAGTTACCCAGTTAAAAGTGGGACAAAATAAAGCTAGTGTTGTGCCTTATTACTTTCTGCGACTCAGATTTTTAATGGGGTTTGCAGTAGCTTGGGAATTATAACACTACTGGTATAATCTTCTATTTGTCTCTATAAGTTTGAAAAAACCCTATTTTAAAGCACGAATATAATTGCTGTTGTAAATTTAACCGACTATTAATCACGTCTTCATCGAATCTCAGCCACAAACAAACGATTTATTTGTGTCACACGGTGTAGAACAGGGATGATTGATGCCGTACAGCGCACAAAGTATGAACGTATCGCGTGAGACTGCTCTCTTTTACTTTATTTCTATTTTTTATGCAGTACTTGCCGAAGTGGGACATAGATTATCGTATCAGCCGTTTACGATGAAAAATTTATGCGTGATTATGCCAAGCTGGCAGTTTGCGAGGGCCCAAATAAAGACTGATTTCATTCCTGGCGACGCGACACTAAAAATGTACTTTTAATTTTTCATAATTTTCCGATATATGATATACATATCTTTATGTCTAAAAATATTCTATACCTTTTAGCCGCTGTGTTGAATTTAGCTGTATTAATTCTAACTTTACTACTTTATGTAAAGTAAACTTTAAACAATTTTATTTCCCTACATGCATGTTTGTTGACACGTAGACAGAATTCTATTTAAAAGACTGATTTTGTACACAACACTTTTTCTAATTACTCTATTTGGGCTAATGTGTTCTTTAACAGTTTTTTGTTTCAAAAATATGAATGTTTTAATTATTATTTTAATCAATTTTAAAGATTTTAGATATAGAGTGTTTAGCATTTTGTTGAGTGTTTAGAAGGTTTTAAGGAGTTTTAGGAAGAGTTTAAGGGAGCAAAAAAACACATCAGAAGTAAAAACTACTGAAATTTTTTTTAATAAACATACCATAAATAATCATAACCAAACATAGGTAAAAATTAAAAACAAACGAAAAATAATATACAGAAAGATTAAGCTTTTGGTTATACCTTATTAAGTAATTGCACTTTACTTATATCTTATATATTTTCGGTTATATTAAAGTTATTTGGGGTAAATAATAACGATTTAAAAATTTGTTTTTTATTATTTAAGTAATTTTAATAATTGTTGGCAATTAAAGAGACTGAAACAAAAAGAAATGTGTTTTTTTTGAAGTTACCTTTATCATAATCATTTGAGATCGTTGCATGTGCGATAGCCATCTAAAATATGTTGCGGAAACAAAATACGGGTCACCAGAGGTCAGTGTCGGGGACAAATAAAACGATAGCCAGTAGATCATAAATCCTCATAATAACCATATTGAACGGCACTGATAGACCAGTATTATACAATATTTGAGCTCCTTAATCCTGTTATTCAAAGGCCTAATAGATTATAAAACCCCAATGTTTCTAAAACGTACAGTGACACCTCGTTAGGTCTGAAGGAGGGAGAGCATAACCTCCAAATAAAGAAATATCTATTAGCTTTACTATTTTTAGTACCTACATCAAATATATCTTTGATCGTGTAAATACTATACTAGATTTCACTAAGAGCACGAGACTTCTTTACATTTAATAATTTATTTGGTACGGCCAAAACAAAGAATTGGATACCACATCACCGAAAGAAAAGAGATCGCCCAAAAAGAACTTGGCACGAGAAAGTTTGAAAAGCCATGAGAGAGAAATTTAGACAATAGCCAATGGGAGGATACAAAACAATGAAGCCTAGATATCCAACAACGTCGTTCTTCTAGACGAATTAAATATATACAGGGTGTCCCAATATACCGTGGACATAGAACTACTAAGTATTTTTGGAATAAAAATAAATTCATTAGATACCTTCAATTTATTTCTATACAAAAGTGACTTAACTCCAACGGACAAATACAGCACTTTTTTATAGAGGTAAGTTATGTCCAATAAACTTATTTTGATACCATAAATACGTATAGTTCATATCAAATAAACTTTTAGTCACGTGATTAATCTTGACCGGCACAGTGTTGCCCACCTTTCGATATTTTCTTTCAATCGAAATATTTTAGGAAACAAATTTAAATTAATCCAAATATAGTAGTTCTACGTCCATGGAATATTGACACACCTTGCATAATATATAAATTATATTTATTGACATTTTTAAAAGAATTCGGATTATATTTTCTCTCTATATTAATATAATAATCTAATACGAATATATCTATAATAATGAATATTAACTTCTACTTAAAGTAGCACGTTCTTAAAATATCATCCAGTTTATGATGAAACAATTATGAAAAAATGAAAATATCCGCGCCAATGGGCCTTATTATATTTTACAATCAATCAAAGCAATATCGACTTAAATAGACTGATAATGATCTAGAATTCAAAAACTGCCTGCCTTTTGCATAAGCTTGTAGCTGTGATATTGATAGGAACATTAGTAACAATATGTGACTTTTATTCCAACGGAAACGTCATTAAACATAACTCTCTGTAAAAGGTCAGCACAATAATTATTGTTTATCATTACTTTACTTGATAACCAAGTCTGTTGCAAGTTAATGAAAATTAAATTTTAATTGAATTAAAAAACTCCATTTTGAGTGATTTAAATTTTAATATGTAAGTTTTAATAATCAAAAAATAGCAAAAATCAAAAATACTTATACAGAGTTTTTGACGATAAGTATTGAACAATATTAATACCGTATGATCGAAAAAATGATATCCAGTTGGCTTGGAAATGAAGATATATGACATTCCCCATATAAATGTAAAATTATATGGGGAATGTAAAATAAGATAAGATTTTCTTTTAGTTAAGACAACACTAAGATGTAGATTATTTTTAAAATAATTATTATTTTATTTTTGACGTTTTAAAAATAATTTAACCCAAAAATGATAAAATTTTGAATGATATACTCGTATATCTCTTTGTATTCATTAAAGACTTGATCCCTCTATTTTTTAAAAGTCATTATATCAATATTTTGAAAATTCAAAATTGAATCAGTTTATTCCTTTTAACTGTAAAATTTGGTGTAGAAACTATTTTTGTTCTCTCAAATACTTTTATTTGTTTTGAAATAGCTGAATAATATTTTTTTGTTTTTAATATTAAAATCTTTTGTAATATACTTTAGTTATAAAAAAAACGTTAAACGCTAAAAAACAATAAAAAAACAGCAGATAATATAGAGAAGCTAACAGATAACACAACTTCAAATAAAAAATGCGTTCACTACCGAGAATATATTTTTTCAAACGTCACAAAAGTATTAATTTTTGCGACGTGATTGACAGTATAAAAAGTCATTTTAGCGCCTAGGCATAAAAGTACGAAAATATATTATTAAACTGAAAAAAAGTGTAAATTCAACGAGGGTAACCATAGTTTCTCGATATGTAATTTCTTTTAAATATTTTTATAGTATTTCGAACGGTTTAAAATTGTTTAAAAATTATTTGTCACGTTAAAAAAAATAGCATGTTCTATTCGGAGTAAAAATGACTTTTGTACCTTGCCTGTAATGTCAAACGTACGGCCTTGCCAGAAAAAGTATCATTTTTACTTCTAATAAAATAGTATGCTATTATTTATTACCCTAAGAATATGTTACTAATAACTCTGTTTACATATTTACGATCAGCAAAATCATCAAGAAAGAAAACTTTTGTAGAACTAGCTTTTGTAGATTTCAAAAACTCATCTACCTCAGATAAAAATTCTACCTGCCTTAGAGCAGTATTTGTTTCTTATCAACCAAAATGTGTCAACAAGTAGGGTTTTAAAGTGTCCGAATTTCTTCAAAGCTTAACTATCAACATTATATTATTATCAAAAGTATCAACATTATATATCGAAACAACAGCGAATGCAATTTCTGTGGGGAAAATCGGGAAACACCCAAAATACCTTATCACTGATTGCCCCGAGACGACAACCATTCGTGCCATAAACTTTGGTACTACTTATACCCAAGCAGCATTTGGACGTCGGGACAACGTTGTGTCACGCGACCAAACGTCGGGGCGCAACGTCGGCACAACCTCGTGCCAACCCTAGTCTGCACTAGTTTGGAGAATAATTTTTGGGTCGAAACGACGTTGGATACCGACGTTGGCTAGAAGCCTAATTTAGTACAAACTGCAACGTTGTTTAAAATCCTAATTCGCAGAAATACAAAACTAATATGGCGTCTAAGTCGCGTTTTATCCTAAATTGGGATAATTATAGTAAAAATATTATTTTTATGATTTAGGTAGAGACATATGTCAGATGGCAGTGAAGGAAGACAAAACAAAAGTTTTTAAGTGTGGAGGATGTTTGAAGATCATAATTATTGAAACACTTTAACCAACTCTGTAACTCGTTACCCAAGGCAAAAAAGTTAAACGCAAACAACTTTATTGATAAATGTATTGTTTCTACTTTGAAAAATACTAATGGGCCTTAAAATTAAAGAAGTTTTAAACATTTTCTTGAATTTTTTTTTAGTAAAATGAGAATAATTTATTCGCAGTCGAAAAAATTGTTTCCGCGTAATATTTAGGGTCAAATATTTCAAATTAATGTATTCAAAAAGCAGGAATTGCTATTTTAGGAACGAAACATTTTCTTATTTAACAACATGGCGGTTTTCACTTTGTTGTTTTGGGAGATTAAGATGGAGTAGTTCGAGTAGTCGCATACTGGACTAATAAAGTCGCAGTTCGGCCTTAACAGGTAGTATACTAATCGCAAGATTGCCTAATTTAGTCATCCTAGAATCTAGCTTGTGCCGCCTTCTATAATCTAAATAAACGAGGGAGTGGATAAACTATCGGTAATATATGTCGATGTATATTTAAATTTAGTTTTATATGTACCTTTCTTATGTCCCATTTTAATTAAGTTTTTTTTATAAAATAAAATCAGCACTGAACTGTCTGACTGAACAGAACAATGAAGTGAAAATTTAAGATTTAAGGTTATGGTTCAATACAGTTGCAAAAAGGTAGTGACTCGACGTCCTACCAACGTAAGAATAAGGAAATCTAAACAACGTTGGAATTAGTAAAACAGACGACGTTTGCATAACGTTGGAATAGGTCCTGAAACTGACGTCGGAAAACTCTATATTGTCCAACGTTGTAACTACGTTGTCCGAATCACCTAAAGATCACTTAAGCAAAAAAGGTTACAAGACAACGTTTATTTGACGTCGCAGAAGCTTCTACTTTGCTGTAGTACTAGTCCAACGTCGGCACAACGTTATAAAAACGTTTAAATTTATTTTAATACCCAAGGTAGGGAGCTAACTATTTTTTGTAACTAATCCAACGTTGTGTTTAGTAAACATGTGGTCGCAAGTCGTGAAAATGCTACTTGGATATCGGAGATGGAGAACTAACCTGCGTAAAACTATTTCGGATACTGGCTCTTATCAAAGCCCTGAGACTGTATGATGATAACTCAAGAAAGGGGGACAATAATGGGGAAACAATAGACCTGTAAGGTCGCGGTGATTAAACCCCCTTCAAAACATTCTACATTCTACAAAAGAGAGGCTTCACCGTAATTTAATTGGTAGAATTGTGCTTTATATGATGAATATGAAGATCCATAAGATACGCTAGATATCAATAAAAGTATATTCAAGTTTGTTTAGAACAAAATTATACACAAAATGTTCCCTACAATTCCTCAATTCTACGCCACTGTCTCTTGGAACGCTGGCAAAGAGGCCAATCATCCTCGAACTCTATTGGCCGCAACCTCGCCGTCAAGGACCAATCGGCGACGGTCCCCGTCAAAAACGCCACCCCGCCGGCCAGAGTCAATATTCTGAGCCGCTCTAGCCGGCAGCGAGCAACAAGTTTTATTTGGCTAGAGCGCTTTTATGCGATAGAGACACACACACTCGACGCGACGACACTCCGGAAAAACGAGTAGTCGTTAAAGATTCGCGGTGCGGTCAAGCTCAAGGCGAACCCATCCGGCCCTTCTACCAAGATTTCGATAATTGTAAAGCAAATATTTTTTTTCTGTCTTAAAATAACAGCGATACAGTGTATTGTTCGCTGGATTGTAGTCGATGAGCGGTTAGTGACCCGAGTTTATGGTAATAGGCGGCAGAAATCGAGGTTATTTATGGAAAGGTATGCAGTCGGTGTGAAGGTGTATCGCCGTTTTACCTAGTGTCGTTGAACGTTTAAAATAATGGTAAGTTTGTTTTGCTTTTATAGCGGTGGTAATTTTTATTTCTAATGGAAAATACAGTGTCAACTTGAATGCGACGTTTAAGAAACGTGTATCGTATTGTATTTTAAACACAGTATAAATTTAGAAAAATTAAATTTTAAATTAAAATAAATATTATAATATGATGATCATATGCCAATTAGTTATGAAAAATTCATAAATCACAAATCTTTTTTATTCTATTGTTCGAAATAATGGATATTTTGTTTTGTATTTAATGTGGTAATAATTTTATTTAGTATATATACAAGCAGTGCTGTTTTTAAATCATGTTTGAAAAGTATTTTTGCTTATAACTTTAAGAAATTTATTTACCTTTAATTTTTTTGCATTTAATATTACCAATTTCGTATTTTGAATTAAGCAAATATTAACAGAAATTAAATTTTAGTTTTAAACATGAAAATACATATTATAATATAGTAACCAAAGAGCAACCAGCATTATACATAAAAAATAAGTAAAATAAGTTTCCTTTTCTATGTTCTACAAAATACTGGAAATTTTAAATAAACTTATTGGAGGGTTTATTTCTGGAAAACACTCGTCTGCGTATTTCGTTATTGATAAAATCTACGAGTTGAGTATAAACAGAATAGTAAAATGCCAATGGATTGTGAATCTAAACGGATTTTTTCATTGACTATTTACTTGCATATCAAATTTGTCTAACCAATCAAAACACTTAACATTTAAGGATATAAAGTAGGAATAAAGAATAAACTAAATACAAATATATACAAAATTTTAGGATATATATTCAAATTCAAATAGTTTATTTACCTTTTTTTAAATATTAATAAAAAAATTAAACAAAGCAAAAAAATAGGTAAAAGGGACTGTGTCGCGATTATAAATATCTTTTTTGATTAATAATATAACATAAGAAAAAATTATAAACAAAAAATAATCGTATACAGAAAATTTGAGACTTTTTGGCTTTACAGGTAGTAATTTTTTTATACATAGAAAAATTTGCTTTAATACTTTTTTTAATTTTATTACCTTATTATATTACATTTATTAATAAATAAAAACAACAAAATTAAAAATATTCATTACTTTATTTTACTTAGCTCAATTTATTAAAAACGGTATATTATGAAAAAAACTAATTATTAATAGCTACTGTCACTAGAAACTTGCCATGACGACATCAGCCCTCTTGGTTGTCATTTTATTAAAAAATTGATCTTTATTCAAAATCTGAGCTAGATAGGTATAGGAAACCTAACATAGTTTGAAATAACATTTGAATCTGTTTTGGTTATTTTAAAAAATACAGGGTGTTATACTTAAAATAACAAAGTTTTTATATAAAATAAATATTCAAAAGGTGCCCGGTGGCGTAGAGGTACAGGCTCTCGTCTACCAATCTCAAGGTAGTGGGTTCGAATCCCACACCCGGCATTTCATCAGCCGACTATTTTTATTAAAATAAAAATAGTTTGGTTACCTAGGTCGACTCAGCCTTAAATGAGTACTTGGGATTCACAATGCTGAGGTAATAATAGGCGGTTGAAGCGTAATGCTAGCCACATTACCTTCCTTGTATACCCAACGGCTCTAGTATGACAAGCTGTACCTTGCTACTCCCAAGGCGTTAAACGCTGTATACGGGAGCTATTATTATTATTATATATAAATATTCAAAATAGACCAGCTATTTTTGATACTCCTGTATACATTAAATGAAGCAATCAAATTTTTCAAAGTTTATTTCTCTAGCTTACAAATCAGCACAAGAATTAACTCTGAAAAGCAATGTATAGGGTGTTGACAATTTTTATTGCTATAGCATGCAAATTTAAATATCTCTGAATATCTCAAAAACCAAAGCTTGTAAACATATTTAACCCTTATAATAAATGCCTTATTTTGTGTTCAAGGATCCCAATATGAAATAAAATACGGGGTGTTCTACAAGAAAAAATATAACTTTGTTGTGGTTTTTGTTTCTAAGATCTTTCCGTTTTCGTAGGATTTTCCGAGGCGAACGAGGTGTGCCGCCCTGTATAATATATTGAAGAAATTTTATTATGTACAGATTGTCCCATTTTAGTGTTTTACAAAGTTTCTCGTTTATGAGCAGAGGTACAAAAATGCTGTTTTCACATTACTTTGCTACATTTTTATGAAACTAAAAATGATACATGCCCTAGCCTTCTCAGTACGCGAATTACAGAGCTAATTTTAAAATTTTGCATTTTTATAGCTACTTAAACAATTCATTAAGAACGGAGCATCATAGAATAACGAATTATGCAAAAAATCTGTCGTGTTTCTTAAATAATAGTGTTAACTACTTATATTCAAACAGCTGTTCTAAACTCAGGTATTTACACCTATCATTTAAATTAATACACACTAACGAGATGGTTATTTTTAATCTACACCTCCAAAAAACAACCCTATCATAAAATTAATGATTTATTAATTAAAACTAATAACCTTCTGCTTCTAAAATTAGCAATTTATCGATTCATATTTCTGTTACGTCTTTCGAAAACATTAATTATTACGTTTTTGAATTTGAGCCAACACATGAATGCAAGTAAAAAAGCCTCGTATTTACATATATGAGGCGGTCTATTTACATTCGGAATTCTAACCTATAAAGTCGAATCCCTGTTGGCATAAATCGGTTTAATGTCTCCATTTCTGGACAGGTTTTTTATTATTTGCGATAGAGTCGCGTGTGCTTTAATACCGTGAACGATTAAAAAGATTTTATTACTCTTAATTCTGTTCTTCGAAAGGGATTTCCTCATTACACCAGTTTTTAATATACTCTGGCATGTGCCATATTTTACTTGTTACACAGTTTAATAGACTATATTTTAATATAGGTTATATTTATGTTTTTACTTTGTTCGATACTATTTATATCATGAAGTTATTAACTAAAAATAGGTTAGTTACTTAAAAATATGAAAAGATTGGATTTATAGTTTTGAGATATCAAATTTTATAGGCTTAGTGCATTTTCCGCTGGTGCTGCCACCAGCGGAGAATATCGTAAGCAGCTGATATATACAGATACATGGGTTTAAATAGCGAGTATACGAAAAATGTATTATATAATTATTCTAAAAGTGTTAGAAAATATAATTTGTGAAAATTCTAAAGAAAAAATAAAAAAGTAAATATTTTGATACCTTCAGGGGTCTTGTATTATAATTTATTATTTTAGCTATAAAAACTTTTTAGATGAGTTCAACTACGGTAGCGAGCTATCACCGGTTTTGCTAGTGGGGCATAATTGGGGCTATTTCGGCTATAACGAAATTATAATATAATAATTATATTATAATATAATAATGGTACATAATTGTAATTTTAGAAGATGTTCATAGCATTTAATCACTAATTGATTAAAAACAGTATACCATTAATATTGCCCCCAAATTATATTTTATTCTCTCATAGTATATGTCTATTTAATTTTTTGGTTATGTAACGAGCACTTTGTTTACTCACTTGTGTTCAAACAATTTTGCCTTAAAAACAACCTCCTGCAACAAAGTATATTGTCGGTAAAATGGGATAAATTGCTAACTCAATTTTTCCTAATTTTCGAGGAGAAAAAAGAAACAGTACAAAAAATATGTACACATTTAGCAAATATATTCAAGCGTTAATATGATAAAGAGATAACAATACTATTTGTTGGGGAACTATAAAACTCAATATTTCGTTAAAAATTTTAAGTAAAAATGATGTATAATAATACTTTAATTTACTTAAAATCAAAAATGGAGTTAGCAGGTTATCACGTTTCACTGACGATATAGGTAATATACCCTCCCTTTGTTTTACTTAACTCAATTGATTAAAAGCTGTGACTCAAAAGCAATCTAATTATGTAAAAATAAATCTTAAAAATGCCATGTAAATAATGACAGTGTTGTGAGCTATCGCTATATTTAGATAAAGAGAAATAAGTTATCATAAGAGTAAGAATTGTTGTTGACGAAGATAATAGTATCTATATAGTAATAGTAATATTATCATATTCTTTCTTTTCTTTAAAATTTGTTTATTCAGAACCAGAGATATCAACAATTGAATATAAAAATGTTTAACCTTCCCCCACCACTAAATTTTTAACAATAGTGAAAAATGATCTGAAAGTACATTAATGATTGAAAAATAATAACACTCAATCAGGAAAATTTAAGGGAAAATTGAGATATTTTGTGATGAACCCTATTGACCAATTTTTGAACTCGAAATTTCCAGCATTTTCCTGCAGTCATTTTAATAATATATTATTTTCCTCAAGTTTTTGCGTCAAATACCGAGTACTTTTCTTATCAGAACACCCAGTACATATAAAAAAAAAATGTTTTACCTTATAAATACTTTATTGGACTTTTCTAAGTTTACTTAGGTATTTTTCTGAAGTTGATGTATTATGTATTACCATTCACAAAATTATTTTATCTCTGTATTCTATGGAAATTCAGATAGAGATCTAGATTAATGTTCGGTTGTTAAAATATGCAGTTTTCTGTATATATTCAGCTCTGAGCCCTTATTTATCCTTTAGTTATACAGCAATAATGTATATATGTATATTCATTACGGGCGATTAAAACAAACTGCTGGGAAATTATCTACATACTGTAGCACGTAAGTTTCAAGCAAGGAAAATTCTTAGTTACAATTTAATGGGAATATAATCAAAGTAATCGTTTAAACAACAGAGGAAAATATAAATTTAAAGCTAACACTGTTCTGAATTATTACTAAATATATTTATATTAGGTACATAAATGTATTGAACAGCTTGTCTTAATCATTTTTAAGTTATTAATAACTGAAATGAGGTGCAAAATAATCTAGCTAGAGAAGGATTATAACCAAACACTCTACTAACTGGACCAGTTCTGCTTTCAAGTGGAAACCAACTTAATGCAGAACTGAAGAATCTGGAAGACTTAATCCGGAAGACACTCGAAAAAATTTCTCAGCATTTACGACCGAAAAAATTTAAGAATTTTTATTGATTTTAGTAAGAAAATTCCTCGGATTGTCACGGGGTTTTTAACAGGACATTGTCTCCTCAATAAACAAACATCTCCGCAGATTAAAGCTAAGAAACAACGGCAAATGCAGATTACGGCAAACACCAGATGAAGAACACCAACTAATTTTGGAGATGAAGAACTAACCTCTGTAAAACCGTCTTAGATACTGGCCTTTCTCAACGCCCTGAGTTTGTATGATGAGTTAACTTTCCCCCTCCCATGCAATCTACAATCTACAAGAACTGCAATAAACGAGTTTTAAAAACCTAACGCCTTTATTGGATAAAACTACACAAAATTCTAGTAGTCTAACAAAGGTTTATTTTTCTAACTTTTGGCAATTTTCCACCTGGTATGTATCATCGCTGAAAATGTAAACCAATTTGGATCACGCAAAACATAGACACAAAAGAAAAAAAAATGTCCCAAATAACCAGTCTTAAGCATATAAATACATAAATATAATCTGACAAATTAGTAGGCAATTTGTTTAAAACTTACCGTTTGTGGAATATTATAATTAAGGCTTATCTAACGAAGGTTTTAAATGTCATAAAAATATAATTTAGGCTAAAGCTAAATCACGTTCTTACTATGGTAGTCACGCAGTGTTTGTTTAATATCTGATTCAACTTAATCAATATGGAAGAATATAAAATGCAAAAAGGTAAAATAAAATATATAATTTCTAGGCAAAGTACTAAAAATCTGAGTATTTATCTATAATCTTTGTAATAAAATTAACTTAATTAATTTGTCATATTAATAATATCTATTAGTAATATGATTATACATTTAAAGTAATAATTCAACTCTTAACTGGGCAGGTAGAACTTATAAAACATGTTTCTGTCGACGATAGCGATAGATTCAGTAGTAAATCAACAACCATAAATCTAAAACAACCAAATGCGATATTCTACAAAAACATTATTATTATTATAGTTTATCGTTTTCTTTTTTCTGTTTGAGATTTTTGCAATTGTCCTCTTTTGTAATATTTTTTTTTTCAAAATCATAACAAACTACACTAAAGATTTATAAATACGTTGCTCAAACCATAAGTTAGAAAAAGTGAGTTTCTTTGTGACGAGTTCATTTCTTGAAAAATTTTCTTCAAAAATAAAGTTATTTTTTTGAAAAATACGAAGATTTTCCTTGATTTAAGAAATATCGGAGATGGAGAACTAAGCTCTGTAAAACCGTCTCTGATACTGCCTTTTGTCAAAGCCCTGAGACTGTATGATGAGTTATAACTCAAGAAAGGGGGACACAATAGATCTATGGTCGCGTTGATTAACTCCCCTATACAATCTACAATCATTTGCATGAAGTTAAACTTTTAACTAACAATCACTACCTGATCACAATTACCTGTAAAATTAAAAAAAATTCTATATGTGAAATATTTTTTTAATTTTTAATAAGATTTATGCTATGTGGTGTTGCTTAAAAAATAAAGAAAGCGATAGCCATATATTACTAATTACTAGTTTTGTAGTTTTTTTATTTAAAAATAAATCAATTTCTATTTTTCCTATTTTTGTTTTATTTTCTGGGACATTTTAAAATAAATACTAGCCAAAAAGGCAGTACATATATATTATTTTTTTATTTATAGAGAATTGTATAATTATTGTCTGTATATAGTTTTTTTATTTAATATATTTTTTTATGGGATCAATATTTATCTGTCATACACATTTTAAAAATTAAAAATAATATTATTACATTACAATAAACTTAAGAAAAAATAAATCAAAATTACTTTAAAAATAATTTTTACATAATTTGCATGGATACGATTTACCTTATTTTTCAACATGAACTTTTACTTGATATATTCTTCATATATTGCCAACTATATACGCTAGCATTTTTCTGCCTTTTTCTTGTGAGTTTTTTAAAGATAATTACGGGACGCAATTATTATGGATCCAATCGACCCAATGTTTGATTGCATTGCGTAGCCTTAGGTTATACTCCGACAGGCAATTTTTAATCGGCCGACTATTTAGTTGCATATTTGTAACCAATATATTCCTATAGAGCCGCGCTCACATGCTATCAAATAGTCGGCCAATCGGCTCCATAAGTATGTATTGTTTTCACTTTTGCAACTAAATAGTCGACCAACTAAAAATTACAGGTCAACGCGTAGGCTTATTGTTTAAGAGCCGCGCTCACATGCTATCAAATAGTCGGCCAATCGGCTCCATAAGTATGTATTGTTTTCACTTTTGCAACTAAATAGTCGACCAACTAAAAATTACAGGTCAACGCGTAGGTTTATTGTTTAAAATTTCCCTTCACAGTATCCAAACTTTTTATGACCGTAAGTAAGGGAATTCAAAGTGTCTTATTTTTCAACTTAATATTTTTTTTAGAAAATATGCGATAATTGTTTTCAGTAGTTTATTTATATAGAAAAATATCTTTAGAAACTAATCATTTTATTCATTATAATAGTGCTAAAATCTATGTAAACAACAATTTTTAACTAATAAATTAAATTAGAAAAATTACTTAAAAAATCCTCATATACCCGCCAGTGTTTTAACTGCAATTCCTCCCATATGTTCTGCAGTTAAGACGTAATTCTAATCTAACTAATTAAATCCCTACACCAACAAACGCATTATATTTATTGCTTTTCAAAAGCAGAGAACTGCGTAATTAACCTCGTAAGGTTCTATTTCTCATATTAATAAACAAAACAATTTATTTTTCATATTTATAGATATTTCTTTTTTTACGTAATTGTATGTTAGAGAATGTAAGTAATGGGGGCAGTTTTAAACTTCATAGCTCTTTTAAAATAAAATTCATAAGTTTTCTTTTCGATTAAAATATCAAGGTTCACGTAAGTTGAAGATTTTTAATGTAATTTTTAAAATAAATGGATTTAAAGTTGAATTTATAATTGGATTCTAACTCTCTATCTTCTGTATTCTTAAAATTAAAAAAGAATATATTATCTACGTCAGAGAATAGAAGTTATATTGACAGTCGTCGCTATTTTAAAAGTGAAATTTGCACGATTGAATTTCATTAAAATATCAAGGTTCATGTATGTTCTTGAAAGGATAAATTACGTCGATAAATCATATAATTACGTGTTCCAGTATTCCACGTTATTATGGTGAATCATCGTTTTTGGCGAAAATACAAAATTGTTTTCAATTACGTCCTACGTAAACATACTCGTTAAAATCGTTAAACTGGATTGCTTTTGAAAATTACAGAGAGTTAAAAATTATCAGGAAATTTTCAACACAGCAGTTATTGTAACATTTACAAAACAATTAGATATGTAGGTGCTCACAGAGTGGCAACAATGGTAGTAGAGTAGACCATATATTAAGCAACACTTAATATATGGCCAAAGCAATATTCTTAAAAAAGTCAATTGAATCTGTAGCTCTAAAAATTATGAGTTGCAAGAGTTATTTTTATTCAATCTCTCGCCATGCTGCAAATATTTACACATATGTAATACCAATTAAACTTTTAGTTACATTATAGAGGGCGCAAACATTTTTAAACATAAAAATGTTAAACATGTTTATCGGTTTCACAAATATTCTGGTACGTAAATATTTCTTTTCTGTACGAACTAAGAGGGTCAGCAAAAGACACATTGTTGCCAGATTAAAAATTTTATTAAGCATTGTGACGACAGATGAACATTTTTAAGATTTTAAGTAACGTGTGTAAAAAGAGGACTTAATAAAACTGTACTATAAAAAAGAGGAAAGAACCCTAATTTATTATAGGAGTATTTTGTTAAAATTGATGGCTGGCAATATTTAAATAGTTTTAATGTACTTACAGCAGTAAAGTCTGTCCAACGACAGTGATAGATGTGTTTGTCATTTTAATTTCAAAGTAGTTTATTTTATTTTACAAAGAAATAAGTTGGTACAACTGGAACGCATAGCAGGAAATTAATATATTTAAAATTTGACTGATAAGTGATTACTTCAAAATATTGTGAAAAAAACTGTACAAAACTGAAAAAATGTAATCGAGTTATTTTATTAAAAAAAAACGGTATGGGGAATTTAAACCAAACCAAACCAAAAAAATATAAAAAAGAACTATTTCTTACTGTCAAGCTTCAAGAAACTTCCCGCATTTATTATTATATTTATCAATATAACTTATGTACAAATACAAATTTGTATTATTCCACAGGAGTAAATAAAACGACATAAACAAAATAAACTATTTTATTAATAATAACAATTACGCTTTAATTTTATATCTTAAAGGTTGATTAATTAACTTTAATCTTAATTTTGTTAGATCAGTACCTTTTGACATTATTTTTCTGCAGTACTAAAACCCATTATTTATCTATCGTGTGATGTCGATATTTTACAGCTACTCCAGTAGTATATGTTTAGTACGATCTTTGTAGCATATGCGAGATGCACTTATCTACGACGAGATGGTATACATCAACTTTATTGATGGTAACTTTAAGGGTGTAAAGATTTTCTGCCTGGGCAGCGAGTATTAACTATAAATTGTGCTCCGGGTCTACAGTTAATTTTCCCTCGATTTTTCATTCACTTGACTTCAAAAGACACAAATCACACGTAATAACACGAATCAAAATGCATCATCTTCCAAAACGCAGATATTTTACATAAGTTGACTAAGAATTGTAACTTATAATTTGGCAAGACTTTTACAAGCCCAGGACAAGCCTCAAAAATCTTAAGGCGAGTTCATACGCATCGGCGTCCGTTTGTCGTTCATCGTTCCGTCAAACCAATAAAATTGAAACATGGTCTGTCATTTTTGAAATAAACCAATAAAACTGGTTAAAACAACAAGAGACGACGCATGACGGATTTATATTTAAACTCATCCATAGTTAACTTAAAAAATATTAGAAACTTTTTTTAGTAAAATAAATAGATTGGTATGGGACGTCATCCGCTTTTCTTCTGTCATCGTCTGTCAAAATCTTACCTGAGAAAAAAACAGAGTATATTTTATGTCTCTATAAAAAGAAATATCGTAAACTTGCCACCTCTGTGTTACTCCTTACTTCATTCTCATCAATCTCCGAAACGATTTCCCTGATTTTCTCCCTTATTTCGCAGGCGGTGGCTCCATCTCGCGCGGGCAGCCGCATGCAGCAGTACGACGACGCCGGCCTCCAGGAGGCGGTCGCCGCGGCCGCTCAGCAAGGCGAGGGTGGCGCCGCCACCGGCGCCGGTGAGGACGCCGACGTGCCCGCCGCCCCCGATCCCAACGCCCTCAGTCTAGTGCCGGCCGCTGGCAATGGCGCGCAGCACAATCAGAGAGGTAAGTGACGTTAGCAGGGGAGGGGGTAAAAACGTGGAGCGTAGTTGGCTGTGGTTGCATGTAATTGCTTGTTGTTATTTTTTATATTGAGTCAAGAGGAAAATAAACAGTTATTTGTTGAAATTAATTAATGGTTATTATTATTATAAATTTTGATCGTTTCAACTAAACTGCCGTATATGTTTTGTTTAGAAATTTAGTTCTTTTTGTATTTTGTTCTGATTTTATAAATATACAGGATAGTCCGAATTGTGTTTGGGAAACTAAAAAAGTTTGTATAAATATATGTCTTAAAATGCTTCGTTTCGGAGATACATGACATAGAAGTTTAATATTTATTTTGATTTTTTTTTCAAATAATTTCTGAACTAACGGCGTTATTTAGATGAAAATTGATGTCTGGGAGTTTCCTGACATGAGAAATTTGAGCCCGAGGTCAATATGACTCCTACTTGTAGGGGGCGCCACCTACATTTTTAACTGGTTTGAAGAGTAATGACTTTTCGTCTGTACCTGTATAAAACTACTGAGTAAAAAAAATTACGGATTTTTTTTTCGCAAAAAAAGTCCCTTATATTAAATACATGTCATCATTAAAAAAAATTTAGCATGTTGACTAGATAGTTAGACTGAAATTATAAAATTGAAATATTTTTCTGGCGAAGGTTCAACAGAAACTCTTTCATCATCATTTTTTCTCGAAAAATTTTTAATTAATTTAAAAAATTAAGAAGTTCCCAAATTTATAACTTCAGTCAAATAACTGTCTAGCCAACATGTTTATTGTTGCTCAGTAATGACATGTATTGATAATCTACATTCCAAATATCTTTTTCAACATTTTTTCACTCAGTAGTTATATATGGGTACAGACGAAAAATTACTACTCTTCAAATTAGTTAAAAATTTGTAGGTGGCGCCCCCTACAAGTAGGATTCTTATGGACATTGAAATCAAATTACCGTGTAAAAAAATACCCAGACACCAATTCCCATCCAAATATTGACATAGTTCAGAAATTATTTGAAAAATATCGAAATAAAAATGAAATTTCTATACCTTGTATACCCAAACGAAGCACTTTATATAACTGTATACGAACTTTGTTACCTATTTTTATCGGTAGAATATGCTCACGAAGTTTTCCGAATACAATTCCGACTACCTTGTATATTTGTATTTGAAACATACATATATCACTTACTATCTTGTTCATAAATCATTTTTTGCCCGATACAAATTTTATTTAAACAAAATAACATGCGAAAAATAAAAATAAATTATTTAAAAAAACATGATTATTTGTATCGTCTATATCAAATTTTGAGCATACTCAATTCTACTATTTTACCTATTAAGCATTTAAGTATAGCTATTGTAACTTAAGAACTTGGTTCTATTTAAAACACATTTTTGCAAGATTTCATTATAGTAAAGTCTATCCAACGAATCAGGGAATATTTCTATAGATGACGTCCAAAAAATGACAGAAAATACAATTTAATAAAGTAACTACACTTTATAGATATGCAGAAGGCATTTTGTTAAATTAAAATGACAGTTCTATGTCAAATGAGTTTACTTTTAAGCAACATTTTCTTTGATACTTTGAACATTTTTGTAATCTACCACCATGACGGTTCTCACATGTCAAAAAAACACTATGACATACTACTATGTCATAGTGTTTTTTTGTTATTGGGCATGCGGAATGGGTTCCTCACAAACTAGCGGATTCTAGTGGTTGTAAATTCATCTTGAAAGTTTTCACAATGTTTTCGCAAAATGGTTTTTCCGATTTTTAAGTGCTGCTCGGATATTTTGCTGCTCGGCTATTTTGGATTTCTTACTTTAAAATAACTTAACCTGGTTAATTATTTCGAAAAAATGCAAATAATAACAATAATCTATTAAAAAATGTAAATAAATAAAACAAAATATAGCACCTAGTTCTTAAATATCTGTATGTGCTATAAAAACAAACAAATTTGCGAAAAAATCATAATTATCTAAAGAGAGAGCATCTGTTGTGCTTTAAATTACCATGAAAAGAAAGTAATTGCATGTTTTGATGATATAAAGTCGGTTTTAAACTGTCAATTTTGTTTAGACGTAAGCGACGACGAGGACGACGACCATCCGGTAGCCAACGGAGGTGGCTATTGGAGGCAAGGGGCGGCCACCCGCCCCTCCAGTCCTCCGATGGCGGATAATGCCAGCGACGCATCTTCTATGCAACCCCCAGCGCCCAGATCAAAAAGCCGAGTAGAAATGGCAACCAGCAGGTTGGTATACTATTTAGTGTTTATGATTCACTTTTTTTTCATTCATTTTTTTATTTTTTTATTATTTTATTTTATGATTCATTTTTTTTAATTATTTTATTTTGTTTTTTTAATGTCATTGTCTTTGAAAAATCATACTATTATTGTCTGTTGGGCAGTTACTCTAACAGATATGGTTTTAAGTCTAAAAGTTAACCTCTACCATGATCAATTAAGCAGCAATAACCGATACTTTAGAACTTAAAATCATCTCTACTAGAGTATACGTCAATAAATAATAAGATGACTTTTCAATGACAGTAATATTACAAAAACAATATACACTATTTCATAAGTGTGCTGATGAGGACCCAAAATCAATGCTAAAATTGCTGTAAATCGTTTTTGTCTTACTCAAAAGCGAATATCTCCAATAAAAATAAAGGTATTGAAATAAACAAAAAAATAGACTATCGGGAAAAGACATACCTAGATGATAAAATGATTTTTAAATTCCTTGCATTGTTAACATATCCCACAGGGTGTTTGAAACTTTCACCAATATATTAACATTTTGTTTTCCCTCGTATAATTGACAGATAAGAAATTTCAGACACTAAAAAGTTAGATAATTTAGCTGCAAATTGCTTAAAAAATTATCAAAATTGGCCCACTAGAACAAAATATATTAAACTTTAAAATACATCAATATTTTGAGTGAGTGTATTTTGATATTTGAACATAGAAAACCTTCATTGATATTATTTTATTTTTTTTGCTGTAGTGGTTTTAATAAGTTGATTAGAGATATTTTGAACAAACAATAAAAATATTTTAAAAATACTTTAATAATAAGCATTTTTTTTTCAGATATTCTAATTTGGGATATTGGAAAGCTCGTAGAGTACTTTTTTACAAAAATGGCGACCCATTCTTCCCCGGAGTTGAATTTAGATTTAAACCAGGACGTGATATTGTTAGTTTGGAATCTTTATTGGATAAATTGTCACTTAGAATGGATCTTCCAAGAGGAGCAAGGTATAAGAAAATTACTTACGTCTCGTCTGTTTTATAGTGACATTCAAAAATTTAAAGAAACTACAACTACTTTTGGATAAAAATGACAAATATTAATTGCAATTGTCATTTATTCTCTTGGTGTACAAACTATATTCATAATCTATGTCTTTTTGAAGAAACATTATATTTTTTACCACATGATGGCTATAACTTGAAATTGAAACTTTTAATTTATAAATTAGATATCAAATTGAAATAATACAGATACAATCGAAGTGTCTTACAGTTTAGAACTAATATATCTATTATAAATTTATTCATTTGTAGTTTTTCTTTGAAAAAATGGTGTAATTAAATTGGTGAATTTATTTGTAAATCTAAATTACGTAAAAACTTATTTTTATTTACAACCACATATATAATACTGACATTACTGACTTATAAAAAATTTGAAAGTGTCAAATTATCTACATTTCTTCCCTCTTCCATTTCCCTCACCCATTTCCCCCACTCGGTTTTTCTTATTTCTCGCCTCATTTAATTAAGCAAAATATTCTTGTAATATCTTTTTTAAATAATTATCTAACATCAACAAAAATAAACAAGAAGATTAAGAATAATAATTGAAGATTTTAATACATTTATTTGTTGAAATTAGTGGTCAAGTTTGACAGTGGATGGTGTGTTTCACTCAGTGACATGCTGTACGTAGTCCAAAGAGTAGATGGCTTTTTCTGCCTTGCCATATCGCTAAAATATGCCATCAAGACTGTCTCCGAAGCAATATTCTTAGTATTTCTTTCGGCACACCATTTTTCGTTTACTTTCAATGCTATTTCATATCGCCCCCTACTTTTCTCTGGAAGTAAACTGGCTTCTGCTCTTTTTGCAGCGTCTGTAAGTTCTGGTGGAGTACCAATATTAAAGTAGTCTTCATTATCAGAACTTTCCGACAACACTTTGGCTTTCTATGTTATATAAATTCAAAAAAGCGAACAAGAAATTCAAAACTGTCACTTAGTTGTTTGTTTTGCTGTTGAAGGTTTGCGCCATAACAACCACTGGTACCGGTAACTATAGATATGGAAATGCCAAATCAGAAAACGACAAATTTTCGCATATTTATTTTTTTTCAAAATAAAATACTGTCCCTATTTTTTAATTAATGATGTGGTTGTAAATAAAATAGTATACAAACCTCGGAGGAAAATTTTCATTATCGTCTCGATTTAGTTAATCTCTCGACAGTAATGATGCACTTTCCTCCTCGGTATGTAATATACTATTATTCGAGAAAAATATAATTTAAAAAATAGGTCAAATAATCATAATTTAATGATGTACGATTTACGTTTCTTATATTATGTCTTATTTTTTTAAGATATATTTTTTCTATGGATGGAGATCGGAAATACAGACTAGATGAACTAGAAGATGGAGCTTCTTATGTCGTTTCGTCATATAAAACGTTTAAGGTAAGTGAAACAAATATTTGGATGAAAGCTCAGAAAAGAAATACACGCATATAATATTTTACCTGTTCTTGTAGTGATATTCATGACTACAAAAAATATCCTTTATAATAGTAAGTTTACGTAAAGTTTTTTTTCATAAAGTTGCGTGTTTATATTATGAATTAATGCGTCCTTATTGAAAATGGAATGTCAAGAAAATGAATTTATTGTGACAGAAACCTAAAAAATAATTTTGCAGAATAATTTGATTTATTTTTAAAAACGTTCTTAATATTTTTAATACTTGATCCTTGTGATTTACTAGCTTTTACAAGTACATTTTAAAAGTTTTATTTTCTATTTTGAATTTTTAATTGTAATATTTGCTTTTTGCTTGTCATTATTTTAATTTGTTCTAATTGTGTGTAAAAAGCTTTATATTTTAAAAAAAAATCTATAAAGCTTCAATATCAAATAAATAATATAGACAACATATCAGACAATTATCAATTATCAATTCACGTGTCAATTTTTGACAGATTCGCATATGGTTTATTTGAAATTGAAATATGCTGTTCATACCGACAATTTGACACGAAATACCAAGTGTGTGATACCAAATTATTCGTAAAAAATGTTTTTTTTCCAAATATGCGAATGAGTCACCCACGTTCCATTGGAAAAGATTGAGATATGATTAAAATACAATTTAGGCATCTTTTAACCGACCAGTACAGGACACTAAAAACATTAGACGATGCCTAACCAACCCAAATCTATTTTTCAAAGGCTCCTTGATTAAAAATTTATGTTTTTAACACAGCCAGAAGACTCTAGATTGAAATTTAAAACACGTTTTTAAGCGAAAATGTCTAAAGTGTTGACATATGATATGTCATTCTATCCAGACTGTCATTTTCTATATAATAAAGTAAAAAAATACCGAGGGTGCCATTTAAAAATCAAAAGTTATAGTCATTTCCGGCGAAACAGGAAGTGACTAAAAATAATTGAATACATCAATCAATCCTAATTTATACACAACATACCATATCTCGTTTTTTTGCGCCACTTTTGAGACGGACCCAGTATAAGAATTTTAGGTAATTTTGGGTAGTAATTAAAATTAGAAGTACTTTTCATTGAAAAATAAGGTATGAATATTTAAAGTACGCTATTTTTAAAATTAAAAACAAAACAACAAATATGTTTCCAGAAGAATATAATTTTTAATAATTATATTTCAGAAAACTACACGGTTATAAAAATAAAAGAAAACACAACTAAATAGGAAAAATATGAATAGTTTTATTCAAATATATAATTGATGTGGAGTTTATCAGGCGCATCCTTTTAAACGCACCCTTTATTAGACCGCCGCTATTTGTCCGCCGTGTCACCATATTATGACAAGGGGGATGGGATTCACCAGAGAATTATACGTTAGACGAACCGTTATTATTGGTTGCTAGGTTTTATGTTATTTACTTGGGGTGGAGCCTAACAAACCTTCCGCTCTGCTGCGGTAGGATATTGAAAAAATTATAGCCAACCGGAAACGAGAATAGGCGGATACATAGACGCAGAATCTGTCGTAAGAATCTCATTATAATTAAATACAGAGGTTATTTTTGTATTTTATCAAATTAAAAATGTTTTTGTCACAATTTTTCTTTAAAGTTTATAGGTTTTTTTATTGATAAATAATGTTTTATTTGTTTCTCTATAAATAATTCATAATATAACTCAGTTTGACAAAAATATAGTTGTTTATATAAGGCGTTAGAATTTTGGCATTGTAGGTATACGTTTTTAATGAATTCGAAATTGAAATGTTTGAGTCTTATTTTTTTTATGAAAAATATGTATTTGGACGATGTGAGACATTCCTTTTTATCAAAGTAAGACAAAAACTTTGTACAATGGAAGTGCATTATTTATGGAAATTACAACAAAACATAATCTTCATATGGCATTTTTCACAATAATTTTTTATCAAAGCCACCCAATGATTTTTCTCTCGTATTTTACCGTTGAAAGAGCTATATTATGAAATAATACCGCGAAACTCTCTGGTAGTATCTATATAGGTATCTGCGAAACCGCTAAAAATTTTGAAATACTCTAAATACAAAAAATGTTCCTTAATTCTCCATCTAATAAAAAAATAATTTATAGGGTGTACCATTTAAAAAACGAAGAAAATTATTTTATATTTTAGAAAGTTTGGAGTAGAATTTTGAACACCCTGTATGATTTAAGATTACGATATTTATAGCAAAGTACAGACAATCTAAAGTAAATATCTATTATAGTTTTGATTTCAGGACAGTTCTTGTATTTTTAATAATTTGTTTAAGAAAGGCTGAAAAATATGTATGTTTTATGTATTTATTAATATATCTAAAAGTATTGAAATATATTTACTCATATCTTAGAATTATGTAAAGTGGTCAGAAAATAGGCCAAAAATTCAACAAAATACAGGGTGTTCTATTTAAAAAAAATCATCCCGATCCACTCAGACTTTTTTGAGCCGCCGCCTTGTAGAAGTTAAAATATTTTCCTGAAATACATTCTAGTACATACTTTAGGTTTGCACTTGAATAAAATTCCCAAGTTTTTTATTCTAGGAGCCCGACACATTACTGCCGGACCCTGTATAATTTGCTTTTTTAAGAAATAATCTCTAAAAATAAAAAGTTGCGGTCAGTTAAAAGTGCGACAAACTAAAACGAAAGCACTGTACATAGGTTTAATAAATAAAAATTCCAAATATTTTATAATTTATCTTGCCTCAAAAAAGCCTTTCTACTAACGATAGTTGCGCCTCGGTGGTACGAAAGTAGTACCATTGCAAGCAGGCTGCTATCTCCCGTGCAGGACTTAATATCTAACCGCCACTTTCCGACAAGTCCGAATTAGGTACTCTGCGCTGTATTTGTCATTTTGTGGAATCGACTAATGATGGGATAACTCAAGCGAAAATTCGCTCTCAAGTACTCGATTATTAAAATAACCGACATCGCTCGACTATGAACGAGCGATGCAAGTGACGAATACCAAGCGACGAACGCAAACGATCCTAGAATGAAATAAATTGAAATACGATTTTAATGTGACATACTCGATAAAAAGCCGATGAGCGAATTTTCTACATACATTGCAGGTAGCAAATTTATACGACGCCGATTTATCCGTTGCGTATCTGAGGGACAAAATTTTACGACCTACATCGACAATGATTTGAAATAAACTACATCAAGTGATCAAGCGAATCGCTCGCCGCTTGCTACTTGTCATTCTTTACTGCGCACGCAACTTACTGCTTGGCGCTTGGCGTTAACGAGTACTTACAACAAGCGACGGGTGAAAAACCGTATTTTTAAATACGAGTGATATTTCGCTCGAGCGATCACTTGGTTATTGCAATCGCTTGAAACTCGAGTACTCGATTATTGAAATTAATCGGTTTTTCCCATCACACTATGGTTTCTAGAAGCTACTTTTTTGGCCAAAATTAAACAACTTACATTTAATAGAAAATATTGACTGTAAATTTGTATTTTGAATAAAATACGAATAAAATGAAGTTATTTTTAATCTTCTCATTCAACGTGTGATTAACTTTTACCTACGAAGCATCTTTTGTATCTAGTTCCAAAAAAGAAAGTTGACCAATCATCAAATTACTGCTGCAAAAAAAAATCTTCTTTAGAAATATCTTCTTGCTCTTCTTCTGTTTGCATTTCTTCTTCTTGCTCTTCCTCCTCGTATTCCTCTTCTTTTTCATGCTTCTCTTCAAATTGTTCTTCATTTAACTTCTTTTCGATAAAGTCAGGTACACGAAATAGGTTAAGTACATCGGCAGGATAACTAAATTTACAAAGCAGCCTGCACAAGTAAAGTATTTTGCAGCCTGCACAAGTAAAGCCCAATCCTGCCTATGTTCCTCGGAAACTTTTGAGGCCGTTCTTCTCTGGGTTCTGGAAGACTGCTCCGAAAAAGGTAATCATGGGCAGCCGACAGATGATGTGGATGGAAGGGGTTCATTTAACTCAAGGATAAAATCCTCCTTTAACCAGTCTTCATTTTGTTTTAAAAATAAATCTTTAAGCCGCGAAGCCACCTGCCATCTTCTTTCAAAATTTATACAAAGGCGATTTATCTTTTTTCCATTGTGCCTGATAGTTCTTGTTCATTATTCTGAAATTTCTGTCTTACAAAATTTGAAACAAACCCGTTTTTCTCAACTTTATCGGCCCCTTGTAGCCATTTTTCCAAAATATCTATTTTTTTCAATCGATACATAGGAGAAAAAAAATTCTTTTAAAAAAAAAGTTGCAGCTAGTAGCAGTCAATTTTTTCTGTGATATGTTCACAAAGGATTGTTTCAAATTTTACAATAACATCTAGCATGGAGAAACATGGAGAATTTTTTATAAGTCAAACTAAACTTTTAACTTTTTATTTATGTTCTGTCTTAAACTCATTATTTTTAATTAATTAAAAAATAATAGACGCTGATTCTTATGTACAATTGTTAGTGATTTCTTAAAAATACATACAATAAAGTGTAAAAATAACAGTAATCCTTTTTTATATCCCACTGAAATATATCACTTAATATTCACCAAAACTCTTCCGAAAATAAACAACACTGAATAGGCACAAATACTTCACTAGAACGTCTAAATATAAATGCTGATAAGGAATAAAAATGAAAACTAAACAAAAATATACGCATGTGGTCTTCTTCATTTGTATATCTGCTTGCATTCCACTTACAAAAAAAGTCCATATACAGTGGGTCTAAAATATGTATTTTGGCCAAAAAATAGCTTCTAGAAACCATAGTGCATCATTAGAATCGACTCAAGCTCACCTGACAATGGAGTAGAGCTCCGAAACCCCGGTAGTGAGAGCAAGTAGATCTACATTATGACAAACACAGTGTGGAATTAAATTTCTATATCAGCAGTTAAATGGCAAGAATTCTTATATACTTTATGGTATAATAAATATAGACATTAAAATATTTCCTTTTTGTAAGTTAAGGTAAATAAATTAGCTTTTTTTGGCGATACAACACGAAGCGTCACACATTTCCACAAATAGTCTGCCCCCAAAATCGTGTTAATTTTAGACTCCAACCCAGATCTGGCTGGATTATTATGAATGAGGTTTTTTCGCGACCAAACAACCTACTTTTTCACTTTAAACGCAAGGAGGAGATTTTCGACGACGATATACAAGAAATCGACGGTAAACTGCCCGCTAACATGTCATTCCACTTCTTTGTTCACGTGAGACATATACAGAGTTCGGCACGCACTCCCTACTTTAATAAATCTAGTAAACTGTTCATTTGGTGCAAAACTTTATCTAGGTCAAAGAGAAATTTCAACAAATAATTTATTAACATAATATTTTTACAGCCCAGGTTTTTTAATATTTGTAAACGCTAATTTCGCGCCGTGCTTCAGTGGCAAGTGTGTCTGCCTTCTATCCGTATGGTCGCTTTGATTCTTTTTAAATAAAAATATTTATTTATCTTTAATATTTCGCCACATACTTACCTCTCATCGTTGACATAAATTAAACATTTGGCCTAAATAGTTATTAGACTGAAATCATAAATTTGAAATTATTTTGTGCCAAAAGTTCAACAGAAATTGTTTTTTCATCATTTTTATCAAAGAAAAATTTATAATTAATTTAAAAAAAATAAAAAGTTCCCAAATTGATAATTTCAGTCAAATCACTATTTACTCAACATTTTATATTCTTTGTCAATAATGACATGTATTGACTGTTCCCATTCTAAATATCTTGAGAACGGTTGCTCGTAGCGATTTTCACCAAGGGACATATTTTACGTAAAAAACACGGAAATGTATATTTTTTCACTCAGTAGTTTTATACAAGTACGGACAAAAAGTTATTACTCTTCAAAACAGTTAAACAACATGGAGGTGGTGCCCCTTACAAATAGGAGTCATATTGACATCAAAATCAAATTTCTCATGTCAAAAGACTCCCAGACACCAACTTTCATCCAAATATTGACATTACTTCTGAAATTATTTGGAAAAAATCGAAATAAAAATGAAACTTCTACACCCTCTATCTCCGAAACTAAGCATTTTAGGACATACATTTATACGAACTTTTTTACATATTTTTATCTGCAGAATATGCTGCCAAAGTTTCCGGAATACAGTTCGGACCACTGTACAAATACAAAAACTGTCCTGAAATCAAAACTATATTAGGTATTTACTTTAGATGGTCTATATTTAATTTGCTATAAATATCGTAATCTTAAATCATACAGGGTGTTTAAAATTTTAAGCTTCAAAATTCTAAGCCAAACTTTTTAAAATATAAAATAATTTTTCTTTGTTTTTTTTTATGTATATTATTTTTTACTAAATGGAGAATTAAAAAATTAACATTTTTTGTATTTAAAGAATTTCAAAAATTTTAGTGGTTTTGCCGATATACGCAGTATTATTTCATATGGCTCTTTCAACGGTAAAATACGAGAGAAAAATCATTGGGTGGCTTTGATACAAATTTACTGAGGAAAATGCCATATATGAAATATAAAACTGCGAATATCTGCGAAAAATTATTTTATATTTTAGAAAGTTTGACGTTGGATTTTGAACATCCTGTATGATTTATGATTACCATATTTATAGCAAAATAAGAACAGATCATCTAAAGTAAATCCCTAATATCGTTTTGGTTTCAGAACAATTCTTGTATTTTTTTTAAATATATATTTTATTTATTTTTCTCTAAAACTATTATTAAATAAATTTACTCATATCTTAGGTCTATGTAAAGTGATCTGAAAGAAAGCTAAAATTGCAATAATATACAGGGTTTCAATTTAAAAAAATCATCCCGATCCACTCACACTTTCTTGAGCCACCCTGTAGAAGTTAAACAGAAAAAATCTTTTCTTGAAATACATCCTTGTACAGACTTTAGGTTTGCACTTAAACAAAATTTCCAAGTTTTTTATTCTATATGAGCTACAGATGCCCGAAGCACTATTGCTGGACCCTGTATATCAAAATCCTAAAGTACTTCTAGATTGTGTGTCTATGATGCCATTAAAATAAACACACTATATATCAGTAACAAAAAAATGTCTTATAAAATTAATTCAGTTTTTTAATAAACCTGCCGACATTTTTTACGACTTTAAGAAACCAGCTTATGTACAAAGTACTTAAAACAACCCTATTATTAAATAAATGAACTAACAAAAAAGAAAGAAACGAATGTTCGCCATAAATTTCAAGCTCCACTTAGACGGTGAATAACGGTTTTGCGAATACTCAGCTAAATTAAATCAATGACAAACCGCGCAGAAAAAAGTGTTAAATATTCATGAAGAGTATTCTGCAAACGCTAGTTTTAAGAATGGACTGGTCAGAAATCGCCACAGTTCAAAATCGATACTCCGTACTTCAGAGTAATAAAAAAAACAAATTTTTGAAACAAGAAATTTCGAACTTTTATTGTCTCTATGTATTTTAATTTATACAAAGTTTTGGTCAGATGTTTCAATAATCGTTATCAAGTTGTTATTTAAAAAAATATCTCTTATCCGGAATACTAACACATTTCTTACAGTGTGTAAAAGCCTTCATAACAACAACAAGTCCAGAGTGTCACATCATGGATGATTGAGCGATCCCTTCCTAACAAATACAGGAGTTAGGCAGAGATGTGTCTTAGCGCCTCCCCTATTCAATATATCAACATATCATGGCAGCACTCTATTATAGTGGACAGCATCTGTAGAAAAGATGATTGGACATTAAATACAGATACGACAGAGGTCTGTTCAACATAAAGAGACTCAGGGCAAAATCACGTATAAAATTCATCACAGAACTTTAATACGCTGATGACTGCGCTCTAGTTTCAAAAATGTTACAGCAATTACAAGAAATACTGAACATAATAGCTTACTTTGGGTTTCTCTTATTACCGATTCTGAACCGTCCTAGAACTGTGATGCGTATGCGCAGAAGGAAATATGAAGACATTATTTCATTTGCGCATGCGCTGCAGAGTTCTAGGACGGTTTGGTTTGGTTTGGAGAACCCGAACAAAGCTTATATATACTAAGGGCTGGCAAACGTTAGTCTTGGCTCGAGATTTCCGTATGTAAGAAGAGTATCCCGATGTGTTGATAATGTACTGAACAAAGAGAGAACAGCAAACACATTGCCAAACGTACGAAATAAACCGAGAAACTGCGCCAATTGCTAAGTGTCGTGGAAGGGGATATAGCAGATTTTGTCGCAGTCCACCGGTCGACCCAATCTGTACCTCTGTCAGTACTTAAAGTTCTAGGGAAAGGTGTACATCATGCGTTCAGCTTCACGATTTAATTACGTCTGGCGTTACTTTATTTGTTTATTTATTAACGAGTCGTTGTAATTTTTCCTATAGCTTGAAAATTTTTAAGTGCAAGTTAGAAACACTTGCATTTTTGGTAAAAATAAGTGGATCTGAGTTGGTGTTCGACAGTGGTTGCGCTATTAGAACTCTGAATTGAAAATGAATCGATATCTCAAAATCTATTAAAAATAATTGATTGTAGTTTTTTCAAAAACTTTCTTAACATTTCTGCTATATTTTCTTCGCAGGCAGTATGTGAAAATCTTTATAAATAAAAAAATTATACGATTGCTGAAAATTGCTATGCACTAAAAGAAAATGGATGGGTTGTTTAAAATTTTTGAATGGAAAAAAACATTATCGAAATTTTCTTATTTAAACATATTGTAAAAGATCCGATCTTCAAAATAAAAAAAGTTTCAATATCTAAAGTGGTTCTTAAGTTATAACGTGTTATGTGTTAAAAAGTTGAGTTTTTAAATTATCGCGATTACTGACGTTTTATCGTTGTAAAAAAATGGACATCCTAACCATATCCTTATCATTCATCAGATGCTCAGAAACATATTAAGTATTTTACCTAGTTAGCTTTTCGAAAAAAAAGTCGTTTAAAAATAAACGGTTTCCGATCGTGATTTTACTTTACCTGATAGGGAAAGGCGTACCGGCAACGCCGCAACAGCACACCGTCGCATTTCTCTCACTCCGTCTTAATAAGATCCCTATGCGATTTACTTCCACACATGTAAGTACCGACCAAAAAGTAACAGTTGCCAGCACGGTATATACCTGGCCATACGAGGCTTTGGGCCTTAAGTTGAACATCCATAAAACTAAAATAATGTGCACTTTCCCGGAAAATAATAACAATGCTATAAAAATCGAAGAAGAACTATTGGAATATAGTTATTATATGCATTCAATTACCTTGGCAGTTTGATTTCGGAAAATGCCAATATCAACTAAGAGCATTCTGGAAACTGAAAGACAGGGTTTTCTGCAACCATGAAGAGCGCAAAAAGAAGAACAACTTAAAGGGAATAAGCATGCAGAATCAGTGGGAAGAGAGAATAGTTTCTGACCAAGGATAGATAGAGTTGCAGTACCGCGCGTGTAATAAAGAAAGAAGATAATAGCACCTCCCTTTACAACATGTTTTTCTAATCATTTACTTATCCACCTAAGTGTATATGGTCTAGGGTTTATACATATTTGAATTAATCTACGTTTTTGTTACTCTGAGGTGAGTACACAACCGAATAGAAAGTCTGTTTCAGTGGTATTCACTTTCGTTCTGGTCAATTTAATGGCCTTTTAATGGGGAAAGGTCGCTTGGGAAAAGGTGAAAAATGGAAAGTATTTTGCAATTCTTAATGAGATATAGTTTATAACTGCGAGCACATTTTCCATGTAAACATCGTTGACTTAAAACAAAGCACCTTTTTTAAGTAAGTAATAAAAAAGGTAAAAGTTTGTATGGGGTTTCTCTATAAAATTAAGTAACTAATACGATCTTATCTAAAAACGTATTTATCCAAAATAAACAAATTATTCGTTTAACCTACATTTTTGAAATATTTTATCACTTTAATCAAAAACATTTTTGACTAAATGTGTTTTTAGAGAAACATCACATGGAAATTTAAAATATTTCTTCATCTGCATATTTTTGAGAAAAATCCTGTTTTCTGATTGGTCACATCACAGATGGGCCTCTAGCGTACATTTTTCGAACTTGAAAATAATTTCCAGCGATATCTCTTGGTCGTTTTACTTATAACAATTTTTCCTTGAAGTTATATGATAAGTAGTTTTTAAGATACAATCGGCGTCCATTCTTAGTTGGCCACCTGATACATACATTTACTTCACACCAGCTTCACGCAGACTGGCATAAAATAAAGACATAATTATATTGTTTTTTTTGTTGAAAATTTAAGTAAATGATACTCATATCTTAATAAGTTATGAAAAACAAATGTTTTTAATCATTTTAAAAAAGTAGTATTAATATTTGTTCCGTACATTATTTTATTAGCTTTACCCTGATTTAAGCTCACCTATATTTTCTCAATTTGAAGCCCAGTGAAAGTTTCTTGGAAAAGTTCGATTATGCAGGTACGTTAGATATTATTCTAGGTGTGGTGGATTATAATGGTATTGGCTCGTTCTAACGATATTTTAAGACTTTAATGGACTGAAGATTATCTGAATTCTTGCCGTTTTCCATTATTTATGGGCGGTTACGATCGAAAAAGTATTTACAGAGTATATTAAATTAGCATTACATAAAATCAAACAATGGAATATTTTTAATAATATAAGATGTAATAAAATAAGCAGAGTTGGGTTTGGTTTGGTTAGGTGATGTCGATGTTGTCAATATCAACAATGTCGACAACTAATAATTTGTATAGTTCTATATTATTGTACAGGGTGTCGCTTCTGTGAGCATACGTTGGTTAATTCAGAGCACTTTTTAAAAATATAGAGAGTTTTACAGGTTGTACTCAAAAAAAGTTACATATCAAAGTTATTTTTTTTTGTAATGAGACACCCTATATAAAAATTGATTTTCGGATTCTGGGAGAAAAGTAAAGGTAAGTTTTATAAGAGAAGTATATGACTAAAATGTAAGGTTTTTGACATATTTAACATTTTCTAGAAATAAAAAACAATTTTTAAATTACAATAAAAGCTACCTAAATTGGAATTTACCCGGTATAGCCTAATATATAGTTAAATTAACTATTGTACTTTAGATCAAATTAAAACTTGATACAAAAAGTTATACAGGGTGATACAAAATTAATATTGAACATTGATCACCTTTAAAAGCATGTTACTCTTTTACCCAGTATATTATTCCGAAATTAAATGGAGAATTCATGTCTCTTCAAAATACTATTAAGGTTGCCTACCCCTTAAACAAAGATTTTCCTAAATATTTTCATTTACATGAATTGATCTCAGGAGATCTTTATTATTTAATAAAATCTAGGTGGCTGTGATATGTCTGATGTTACTTCAACATAGCTGTCTAATTAGTCCAAATTTAACAACTAGTTACTATTTTGTGTCAGTTAAAACAAAAAAAATTCTCAGAAATTTGCCGAAAATCCAAACTTATCCTACATCAGAAAGAATTAATAGAATACTTAAATTCTCTTGATTTTATCTAGTCTTTTGTATGGGGATATGACAGCATTTACAAAATTCGACCAACTATTGTCGACAACATGAAAGAACTTATTGTAGCTGCTTTTCGAGGTAGAACTCCACATATGCCTTTTAAAATGAAAAGATTCTTTTGAATAGACAATTATTTTATGCAGTTAACAGGAAAGGAAGCATTTTGAGCATTTGATTTTATCTGGCTAATTTTTTTCACAGCTCATATGCAATAGTTCATTTCTTTCTATCATGCCAGTACTTCTTGAATAAGTTAATTGGTAGTACTACAAAAATATTCGGTTAAAAATACCCCCCCCCTACAATATTCTTGTGTAGTTATATAAAAAATAAGAGAGTTGACTAACAATTTATTCTACTGTTTTACTTTATAAGATTATTTCCTACCCAGGCTTCCTAAAATTTGTCGCTATTTCTCTTAATTTTTTAAAAATTATTTTTTCAGTTGATGAAAAAATAAATAACTTAAAATCACATCAATAATGATTTTGTAGCAGGACATTCGTTATTGTCATTACAGCAAATAGTAAAACAAAGTCTTAATTTTTGCCATTAAGACAGAAATTAAAATGTTAAAGTGATATATGATTTTAAGTTCTTATATTTTGTCCTTAATGTTGCTCGTAAATTACAATGGGGTAAAATTGCTTCAAGCCTTTTTTTAATTTTCTTCCCCTTATGGCTATGTGTTTTAATGCCCGTATCATTAATATGCAGTTTCGTATTATAACCGTAAGTTTAAAAAATGTGTTAGTAGATCAAAACCTCGCGCACTGATTTTATGCAAATTGTTGTTAAGTTCCAGTTCAGCCAGGGTTAGCAATTTATGTGCTAATATTAAAGAAATATTTTTGCTTCATTATCAATTACCATATTTCTTTCAATTTATTTTCATGGTTCTTTGCGTTAGATTTTTCAATATATGTGACTCTATCTAAGATCGATTATTATGCTAATACATTTTATATATATCATAAATTCAACTTATATACCGAGAAAAATCAAAGATTTTCGTTGATTTAATAATAATAATAATAATAAATAGTTTATTATTCAACAAAATATAAATACAATACGTATTTGTGCTGCAAAAAAAATATTGTTAAACAAAAGGCAGTGCAGACATCTCAATCAGTAGTTGATAGTCTGTTGAAACCTACAATATAACTAAAAACATACTAAAAAACTACCACAATACATTACTAAAAAAATTTACATTAAAAGAAAATTGGCATCATGAATGACATTCAGCTTCTAACAAGTTTTAAAGGGAAAAAAGGAAAGAAAGAAGGGAGTAGATGTAATTAACTAAAGGGGTATCGTATATATAGCATATCAAAACAAAACAAAATGAACCATTTAAGTCTCATGCCCCTCCACGCAACGAATAACGGAAAAGACAAGGTTGCCACCTGAGGCAACATCACGACGTCACTGCTGGAGCAACAGCCCCAGCTTAATAGACTTCTTAAAGACTGGTACAGACTGTATATTGATGGTAAGACCGCAGGCATTTACAAGTTTTGTTACATTTGTTACATTATATCGATAAGATCTTTTGAAGATTTCTTTTCTATGCCTAGGCACTTTAAGAAGCCCTCTCGTGCGTAAATCATAACTGCCCAAACCTTCGTTAAACAGAAGCTTGGAATATAAATAGTTTGGTAATTTCAACCTGAGAATTTTATAAGCAAAAAGGGTGGTATGCAATCGGAGTCTGTTATACATATTCAACCACTTTGACCTAGTTAGAGATGGGGTTATGTGATCTCTCCGTCTTACACCATATATCAATCTTAGGCATGAGTTTTGTACCTTTTGAAGCCTGTATTTGTCTGATGCATCAAGACAAGGAAAATATACGATGTAACAATGCTGCGATAAAACGAGACTCTCACACAGAATTTTTCTGGTATCAATTGGCAGGTATTGTCTATGGCTATATATAAGTTTCAAATTTCCATAAGCAGACTTGAGTTTTTGTGTTAAATGTTCTTTGAAACGAAGTCTGGAGTCAATCACTAAACCCAAAACTTTACATATTTAATTTATATTTAAGACCCTATAATTTGCTTTTCTAAAATTTTTTCCATTATTTTAGAGAGCGTTGGTAGAATACTAATGCATCTTAGATCACTGTAATATGTTGGATTTTTTACTTTGGCTAGAGGAATAATTTGCGCTTTTTTCCAAGCCGAAGGAAAATAATTCCTTAAAATACATTCATTAATTATATTAGTGATTATTGGAATTATGAATGGAGTCGCAAGACTAATCATGGATATATTAATCTTCAGTATGGCACGGGGTTTTTAACAGAACACTGTCTACTCATTGAACACCTCAGTAGATTGAAACTAAGAAACATGGCGAATGCATATTCTGTGGGAAAAATGGGGAAACACCAGAACACCTCATCACTGAGTGCACAGAGACTACAACATTCGTGTCATAAACTTTGGTACGACTTATAATGGAAATAGAGAACTAACCTATGTAGAAACGTCTCAGTTACTGGCTTTTGCCAAAGCCCTGAGACTGTATGATGAGTTATAACTAAAGAAAGGGGAACACAATAGATCTATAAGGTCGCGGTGATTAACTTCCCCTCTCCCATACAAACTACATCTATCACATACAAGGTGTCTCAATATTCCGTGGATATTGTAAGTCAGTTGAATACAATTCCGTTAGAGGGACATCGGTCACTTCCTGTTTCACCAGAAATGACTCCAATTATGATTTTTAAATGAGAGCCTGGGTATTTTTTGCTTTATTTGAAATGATATTGTGAATAAAGTGACATATGAATTCAATTTAGTCAACTTTTGACATTTTCGCTTAAAAAATGCTATTTTAAATTTCAACCTAGCGTGCAATGGCAGTCTTCATAATGACAATTTGACTCGAAATACCAAGTATGCGGTACCAAATTATACGTAAAAAATGCTTTTTCCAAATATGCTAACGAATTACGCTCAAACCATTTGAAAAAATTGAGTTATAATTAAAAATACAATTTGAGTATCTTTTAACCGGCCAGGAAAAGTCACGAAATACAATAAACAATAATTATTTATCTTTGATTAAAAATTAGCAGTTTTAACACATTTATGGCCACTTTAGATTGAAATTTAAAATACTATTTATTTTTAAGAGTAATTGTCGAAAATTCTTAAAATTAAATTTTACAGTAGACCGAAAAAAACGTCTTTTGGTGTAATCTAACAGTCCTTAGTCAGTTACGACACTGTGATCGTAACTGTAACAACAAAGGCTCTTATGCAAACAAAATAAATGGCATATCTAACAAAAGTTAATTTTTAGATCGTACTAAAAGACGTTTTTTCCATCAAAAATAGTAGATAAAATAGTACTTTAACCGCAAGGGTAGATTAAATGATACTTTAACAGCGAGGATAGGTTAAAAACTTTATTTCTTCTCGCACGTTTTTTAAATGCTTCCAATTTTGAAAATTTTTGTATTCCTTTTCATAAGTTATTCGGGATTTAAATGGAAGTACTTTGGATATGGCGTTTGTCGCCTCAGCCTGAATATCTGTTGGTAATTTACTTATTTCGTTTTGAGCCATTTCTGGCTCCAATTCGATCAGAGAAGAGAAACTGTAAATTTTTTAAAATGTCAGTTATGACATTTTGTGTAGAGGCGGCGATATGATATACCCATAGATAAAAGAAAATAATCTTCTATTAAGATAGATATGAAACTTAATAGTAAAATTTTGGGTCAAAGCGCCCCTCCGTGTTCTTAGTAGAGACTACATTTAACCCAGCGCCTTCGCCTTTTCTGCTGTAAATATATTTTATGTTATATTTGATTTAAAAGGATTTAGTTTTAAAGTTACACTGATATATTAGTATATCAGAGTAACTTTAATAAAACATAAGAATATATATATATATTTTACAGTTTATTAAATATAAATTTTGACTACAAGGTAGAAAGTAAATCACAATATTTGATAAAACTTATAAGTATACCATTTTTACAGTTAATAAATAATAAAACTATTTCTGACTATGATATTTAAAATTTAGATAGATAGAATATTAAAAAACATACCGGTATTCGCAGACGCAGGCCCAAATTCAATAAAAACCAAAATTTTTCCTGCGAAAATCGGGCTTTTTTTACAGAAAAGGTATTTTTTGATTTATCAACAATCATTGTCAAGTTGACAATATACAGGGTGTTTTCTAATTAGTCTAAAAAATTGTGGTGTGATTCCTCATGTGTTCTTAAAACAATTTTTATATAACCATTAGGTCTAAAGTACTTCCTTTCTGATCTACAGGGTGTTAAAAATTAAAAAAAATCGATATTTTGCTTAATATAAATGGTACGCTACTGCTTTTTTAAAGAAAATATATATTTTTCTTGACTGGCCATCCTTTTTCAACAAAATTGATCTTTTGAGTTTTTCTTGTTCATCAAACGGTTGTCGAGAAAAAATAAATATACTTATTAAGAGCCCGCCTTAAGCGATTTTTATTTTTTAGATTAATTAGGAAACACCCTGTATATGCATATCACAGGCAACCATATAAACTAGTAACCTCTAAAACATATTTTTCCTACCACTAGCGACATACCGTGTTTTTAGTGAGTACTAAATTATTTTATCAAAATTTCGCCATATAAGTTTCCAGGCAATGGATATACCATTCTATTCAGGATGTCAATTTCTATATATACCAAATGTATCATTTAAAAATCAAAAGTTGTAGTCATTTGGGGTAAAACCTTTGGGGTAAAACAGAAAGTGACCGAAACTAATTGAATATATCAATCAGTCTTGATTTGTGAAATACTAATGTATGAAATCAAGTATTTTTATCTAAAAAAAACTAAAAAAGGTACAGGGGTTAGCCGCTTTTATAAAACACCCGATATACAGGTGAGTGTAATTTTCACCCTCCTCGTACTATTTCTGTTTTTTTTTTGAAAGCCAGATGTTAAATAATTTAGTAAAACATAGATACCATACAGGGCGTCTCAGATTTTAATCGGGAAAATTTAATAGACGACAGAACTTTCAAAAATAAAACAAAAAGTTTATATCAACTTGTAAGATTTAAAGTTTCCTTTTCGAGATACAGGGTGTTAAAATTACTTAAAAAAGAAAAAAAAATTAAGATATTTGAAAAACTATTTAATCGATTTTGATATAACTTGACCCGTTTATAATACTTACTATGGGACTTAATTTGATGTAATTAGATTTAAGTTTAATGGCCAGGGGCGGCGGTGGGGCATCACTGTTAAATTATTTTAAAAGATAAAATAGGCACGCCACTGCTTTTTTAGAAGTTTAATATTATTTTTGGATTTAGTAATTAAAAATATTATTTTTTTGTCTCCTGACTTTTTTGTCTATCTTGCTTACTTCTTGCGAAAAAAATTAAATTCATTTATTCAATCCACTCTGGACAACAAATTAAATAATAATGGTTAGGTTATAGACAAAAAAGTCAGGAGACAAAAAAAATACTTTTAATAACTAAATCTAAAAATAATATTAAACTTCTAAAAAAGCAGTGGCGTGCCTATTTTTTCCTTTAAAATAATTTAACAATAATGCCCCACCGCCGCCCCTGGCCATTAAACTTAAATCTAATTACATCAAATTAAGTACCATAGTAAGTATTATAAACGGGTCAAGTTATATCAAAATCGATTAAATCATTTTTCAAATATCTTATTTTTTTTATTTTTTTAACTTTAACACCCTGTATCTCAAAAAGGAAGCTTTAAATCTTACAAGTTGATATGAACTTTTTGTTTTATTTTTGCAAGTTCTATCGTCTATTAAATTTTGCCGATTAAAATCTGAGACACCCTGTATATCTCATTCAAATCGAAATATTATATCTCTCAAAATTTAAAATGAAATATTAGCGCTTAGAAAAAAATGTAAATTATATAAATAAACTACAAGATATTTTTAAAGGTACGCAGTTTTGTAGCTGCGATAAATTATATTGTAACAATAAAATGTTTTAACAAAGCTAAACTGCTCTTTTATAGCCTTTTTATTACGAATTTCAAACTGGGTTATCGTGCATTTCAGTGTCCTCAAGTCAATAAGCAAAGGACACGTGTATCGGATTTATGTAAATTATGACAATTTAGCCGAAGGTTAAAGATGAATTTTTGTGCTAATGAAAATGGAAAAAACGTAGCCCAAAATGTAGCATGTTTATCGGGTCAATATCGCTGTCCACGTCTAAGACGCCATTGACCTCAAAAACACCCGAAAGCACACAGTCACTTTCGACCTTGGGTCAATATAGGCGTAAAAAGTGTTTAATCTTAAGGCTCTAAAATAAAATAAACTATCGTAACAAAAAAAAACAACGCTTTATTGTACAAAAAGCCAAAACAGCTTCATCGACAAAGCAAAACAAAAAAAGCACAAAAACAAATATACAAATAATACAAAAAATGTCATACAATACAAATCAATTAAAAAAAAAATTTACGTCATAAAATTACAAATAAAACATATATGGACATTGCAGAACACAGGCGTATCTAGAAAATTTTACAAAAGGAAAACTGTAAATGGATGAAATCATGTAATAATAACATAAAATCAAGAATTATAAAATATTAAATACTAGACCTTTAACCAGTGTGTGAGATGATCAAAATATTAAAATTAAAATTCTAAATTGTTCGTGATTAAACATCAACAAAAAAGTCTCCAGTAAGTATGATTTCAGAGCTTTGCGAAATGCGGGAAAGAATGAAAGTGACTTGATATTCGAAGGCAAATGATTGTACATTTTCTTGGCATTGTACAGTATTGAGCCCTTAACTAGTTCTGAGCTCGGGGTTGGCAGATAAATATCGTGCTCCGCATTCCTAAGTGGATAGTTGTGAGAAGGCCTTTCCGGAATAGAGAATATGTGCTTGCGGATTAAGCAAACGGATTCAAAAATGAATAAGGAAGGAAGAGTCAGTATTTTGAAATTTTTAAAGAAATTCTGGCAGTGAGTTCTACTGTTTAGTCCCAATAAGTATCGAACTGCTCTCTTTTGAAGTTTGAAAATACGATCAAATTTTGTCGCGCAGCAAGTACCCCAGAATGGAAGGGCATAACGAAGATGCGACTCAAAAAGGGCATAATAGACCATTCTAGAGGTTGATGAGTTAAGTTCCTTAGACACTGATCTTAGCGCAAAACAGGCAGAGCTTAGTTTCTTTGATAAGGCTTCGATGTGCAAGTCCCATTTTAAAGAGTTGTCCACAACAAGTCCTAAGAATCTCACAGAGTCCACGACGTCAATAGTGGTGTTATTAAGTACAAAAGGTTGTACAGTACTTTTATATGACAAAACTTTAGTTTTTGAAAGGTTGAGACATAGGAGATTAGAATCGCACCAATATTTAATGGTGCGTAAGTCACTGGATATAGTATCATATAGTGCCAAACCAAACATCTGGGCCGCTCCAAGTGAAACTAGTATCGTCCGCAAAGAGGCAGATTTTACCGCTAATGTCTAGATTTGCAATGTCGTTGATAAACACCAGAAATAAAATAGGGCCAAGTACTGAACCCTGAGGGACACCACATTCTACAGGCTTACAAGAAGACATAGACGTATCAATCCTCACAAGCTGCCTTCTGTTGCCAAGATACGACTTAAGCCATTCGAGCGGCACTCCCCTGAATCCATAGTTTTGCAATTTGTTAATTAAGATATTATGATTTACACAGTCGAAAGCCTTAGAGAAATCACAGAAAATTGTAGCTGTAGAGTGATGGTTATTCAGGCTAGAGTATACATTATTAAAAAGGTCGAACATAGCATCATTTGTGCAACTGTTACTTAGAAATCCAAATTGATGGGTAGAAAGTACTTTATATTTAAGGAGAAAAGATAGAAGCCTTTTTTTAACCAATCTTTCAATGATCTTAGATAATGTGGGCAGGGGAGCAATTGGGCGATAGTTCGAAGCTGGATCTTTATCTCCTCCTTTATGCAGAGGAATAATTATTGCTGTCTTAAGGCAGTTTGGAAAAACTCCTTTTTGGAATGACTCATTAATTAAAGTAGTAAGATAGATTAATGTGCATTCCGGAAGTTCAGAGAACATTTTGAGAGTAAGCCCATCAGTCCCAGATGAGAATTTATTTTTAATACTTTTAATTGTACTACGGAGCTCATCTAATGCTACGGGCGTGAAGAAGAAACTGTGTAAATTCTCATTTGCTTTAGAGAGATATGAAAGTGAATCATGAGAAGGAGTTATGGTGTTCACTAAATTTTTAGCCACATTAACAAAGTAAGTGTTTAAATCTTCAGGTGAATTAAAGACTGTGCCAGACAAAGAAGTCTTATTCCTTAAGTCATTTACAATAGCCCAACAGATATTTCTATTTGTTTTCTATTTTTGTAGTTGTTTAGAAAAAGTAGTATTTAAGAAAATTGAAACAAAAGGTATTTTTCCATTTTAAAAAAATTACTGAATGAATTTTGTATGTATGTCCGGTTTTACAGCGTCCTTCGTCGCCCTCCAATCTCCATGCGCCACCTCCGTCTATTGTCCCAATCTCCTGGTAGTAGGTTCCTTTCCGACATGGCTCTGTCGATTCCTTGATTCCAGGAAAGTTTAGGTCGACCTCGTTTACGTCTGTCTGAATGGGTCCACTGCAACACTTGCTTTGGTATTCTATCGTCAGCCATTCGTTGTACATGGCCGTACCACTGCAGTTGTTTTTCTTGTATATCTTGTACAATGTTACCCTCCACCTTCATTTTTTCACGTATTCTCTCGTTCCTAATTCTGTCTAAACGAGAGATTCGGGCTGATCTTCGCCAGAAGTCCATTTCGGTCGACAACAACTTCTTTTTATGTTTTTCGTTTAACTGCCATACGTCAGAGCCATATAACATTACGCTTTTCAGAATCGCGTTATAAATCATTTTTTTTTCTCTGATCCGAGATATCTGTAGACCAAAGCACCGAGTTCAGCGCTCCTATCACCTTTCTGCCTTTACCAATCCGTTCTTCGATTTCATTTTCGCATCTCCCTTTGCTTGCGATTGCAACCCTGTTTTAGACCTTTTGATATTGGGAATAATTCAGATAGAGTTGAGCCTATTTTAATTCTTGCGGAACGATTGCAATAAAGTTGCTGTAGCGCTTTTATTAGTGTTATATTTATTGGGCTTTTTTCGAGAACTTCATGGAATCTCATGGGGACTAAATTCATCTTCTATTAGGGTTTTAAATATTTTTCCGTACAGTCTGCTAAGAGTGTCAGACACAGCTATACATCTGTAGTTAGTGCACATACCTTTCCTTCATTTTTTGTGGATCGGAGTTATCTATGACGTTTTCCATGAATCAGGTATGGGCTCCCCGTTAATATATGTAGTGAAAATACAAGCGAGAATTTCTTTCAAAATTTTCGGTCCGCATTTCAGAAGTTCCGCTGGTATTCCTTCAGGACCACCAGCATGAATTTTGCATCTTGAATTTAAAAAAATATTAAGTTCACGTAGAATAGTCTTATCTGATTTGATTGGTAGAGGGAGGGCTATTGAAAGGCATGCATCACCTAGAAGTCATTAGACATTGAGTGAGCGGAGCAATGTTATTTTAGTCTGAGTACCAAGGCATGAGGGTCACAAGTGTAACGAAAAATTGAAAGCTAATTCAAATGAATATCGTTTTTTAAAATATCTTAAAAATGTATTTATTTTTTAAAAATTGATGCCTTCTAACAATCAAACTAAGTACTTTTCTATAACGGTAAAGTGTGTTCAATTAACTTATTTTTTGATTCCAAAACCACCAGTAGTAGTTGTATATCCACGAAATATTGGGACACTCTGTATAAAAGGTCTATTTTATATACTTGAAGTAAAAGGATTTAATAAAAATTATAGTTTTATTACCTTTTCGGATCTTTATTTCATTGGATTACTACTGATCTTAATTCTAAATTATAGATTTGTTTATTATTTGTTATTCTATACATATCTATTGTACTAAAGTATTTGGTTATTCGCAAATATAATAATATTTGTATTATTCTATGTGACATTAATTATATAGTTACGTGTACTACTTCATTAGCGATTTGATAAAAATAATTTAAAGAAATGTAATATAAAATGTATAAAATTAGTGTCATTTACAGTAATTAATTTTAATGAAAATTAGCATTTTGATACCAGATAAGATTATTTGGTTATAATGTTTCTTTTAATTGAGGTCAAACAGTTTTATATAAAGTGAACACTAAAGGAAATACATTCTGATATCCTGGGAAATGTCACATAGGCGTAAAATTATGAGGAATTTGACCCAAAAAATTATGACTAATGTACAAAGATGTAATGTATAAAAAATAAAATTGAATATGCATATTTCAAGAAAACGTGTAATAGAAACCAGAAATAACTCACACGCACAAACACTACAATTTTTTTTCCGTACATAAAAAATAGTAGGAACAAAGAAGTTGATATTATTCGTTTTTCTTAAAGTGTGTTAGAAGGCAGTTACTTTCTTCTAATAACGATAGCTAATAAATTATTAGTTAATCATCATAATAATACATATTTTTCCTTTAACACTTAAAAAATTAAATAATACATTAGTAAATATGCGTTCTATACTCTACATTTTTTTAACAATATTCGTTAGAGAGCAGAGACCATTCCTACAGATATAAAAATTGTAAAATATTTTCTTCTAGTTTGTTCTTAGCGAACAGACTTTTATGAAAATGGATATAAAAGTTAAAAAATAAAGAAGTGTGGACCATATACAGTAAAATTGCGTATCACTAAAGCATTATTAATTTCTAAAGATAAAGAAGGTACTTTTACTCATTTAGTATTTACGAGTTTGTACCGTATGATCGAATAAAAACGGCGTCAGCGATGGATATGAAATGAAGATCGCTGTCATTTTATATGTAAATTTAAATGGGAAATATCATCGATCGTCATTTTCAAGCCAACTGGACGCCGTTTTTATTCGATCATGCGGTATTTATAGTAGAATATTTATATTGGTACACTCTTTTTCGTATTAATAGCCTTTGTACTGTAATATAAATATTCTAAATTCTTTTTTAATCGTTAAGGAAAATACACAGTGTAGAAGTACCACTTTAGTGATACAAACAGATATATTTTCTATAATTTGTTTCAGACTGTACAGGTTATCTCAAATATATTATAAGAATGTATTGCTAGTGAGGAACAGAAATTGAAGGCAAATTGAATATCCTTTTCGTTCAACAGCTTTGAACTACGCAAGCGTGAGAAGTAGTTTTCTAAGTTTATTTACCACGTAAATCAATTTAGCGTCTGACTATTCGCTCCTTTACTTATAAATTTAAATTAAATCTCTGACATATTTAAAGAAAAAACATGAAACGGATAGATATGATGAATATCTAAAATAACAGGTTGAAATAATGCCATTGATATTCCTAATTCTTTTCATTGGCTTCACTTTCCACTCATTGTGTAAATACGGTACTAGCAATATAGTCTTATAATATATTTGGGTTATCTGTACATGACCTTCCTCCTCTATAACCACTCGGTTTTTCTTCAGCAAGATCTCTATAAGAAAACATTTCTAGGCAATCAAAAGGGATCCCTACACTAGTCGCTCTCTTTTACTTAGAAGGGAATATCAAACTATTAATAAAAATTGCACGTTCAACTAAAAAACGTTTTTAATAAACATATTTAATCACAATCGTAAAATCAACTGGGTCACCGGTAACCACCTAACAAACCAATTCCAATTTCTAAATACCAGGTCAGCCTCAGGGCCATACACACAACTTAAATAAGGAACCCGTAACAACGTCCCAATTAAAATAATTTCATTTCTATATACGATTTTTCCGGCCTGCGACGCGACGGCTTACATGCAAATAAGGCGGAAAACGCCACTGGATTGGTTTGTCGAGAAAAGGAAAAACTCAGGGGCGTAGGTTAAATAGGACATGGTCACAAGGAGAAAAGGAAATTGTGCCACTGATACGTTACCGAGCTTGGCTAATTAATATTTATATGTTCCGTAATGAGTGCTAAGGAGATTTAATCAGGAGAATAAATCAGGTAACTGTTTAAAAGGAAATTCCACACTTTTTCTTTAGCGATCTGCAAAAAGATAAATAGGACATGTTTAAATACTTTGCAAACATATTCTGCGTTCAGGCACCTATTTAAATTATTCCTTTTTTTTTAATACTACAGTATCAAAGCAAAACAGAATAGAAAATATACGAGTATTGTGAGTTTTTTATTATTATCTTGGGTCTTGTAGATCTACTATGTCCCCCTTTCTTGAGTTATAACTCATCATAAAGTCTCAGGGCCTTGACAAAAACCAGTACCTGTGACTGTTTTCCATCTCCGAAATCAGTCGTACCCGCACGAATGTGGTTGTCGTCTCGGCGCACTCAGTGATGAGGTGCTCCGATGTCTCCTCATTTTCTCCCTGCATTCGCCGTTTTTTCTTAGTTTTAATATATTTAGATGTTCATTGAGGAGACAGTTAAATAGTCCTGTTCAAAACCCCCTGACAATCCGAAGATTGTTCTTACTTAATTCAAGGAAAATCTTTTATTTTTCTCGGTGGTAAATCCTGAAAAATTTCTTCGAGTGTCTTAGACAGAATTAAAATATTAAGAAATCCACATCAAATATTTAGACACGGAATGTTAGGAAGATGAGTCAAAAATGTATAAAACAAAGAGGTATGCATCATATACAATTAAATTGTGTAGTATTAAAACAAATATGTATATAAAATTACATTACATCAACATTAGACCATTTCTGTATTCTGTTATTTTATTTTGTAATACTTATAAAATTCTGATGATTTTTTTGCACTAGTATACAAAGATTTAGACAAAACTACTATTATAATAAAGAACTACTATTAAATAATGAGTTAAGTTAACGATTACATTAAAAAATATAGATATCATTTCGATTTCATTTAACCAAAATTCCTTATGTACTACAGCACAACATTTTCATAATCTTGATATTTGTAATTGTTTTCTATCATTTTTATTCCATTATAAGGAGATAAGATAAACAGGAAATTTCTCTACAGTATGTCGACGGATTGTCTTTACAAAAGGAAACACTATTTTATTATTGATATTTTGAGTAAAATGGTTAATTCCGTTTATATTTTTCCAAATTTCTATACTGTTTTAAAGAAAATTAAAAAAAAACATAAAAATACGGTTGAATTTTCAAAAATAAAAAAAAATAAAAAAACCAACTGCGTTTCTATGGTAATATAATTTCGTTTTCATTCTTTAACAGATTGTTAATGATATAATTTTAATTAACGTCATATTTTTTGCTGTTTTAAAATTTTAAAGAAGCACAAAATCCATTTAGTTCAATGCTACGGAAAGGGTGATAATAGTTATCGGAAAATGTGATACTTTAACATCAAAAATATGACGTTAATCAAAATTAGTTATAACCATAGGTTATAACGATCTATCAGAGAATGAAATCGAAATTATATTACCATAGAAACGCCTTTTAATTTTTAGGACTACATTTTTTTAAAAATTCAACTACATTTTCATGTTTTTTTTAATTTTCTCTAAAACGGTATGGATATTTGGAAAAGTATAAACGGGATTAACCGTTTGAGAACAAGCACACATTTTTATGAAGAATGAAATTTTTCTCAAAATGTCAAAAATAAAAAAGGTGAAGAAAAAAAGAAAGCAAGGAAGGAAGTTACGTTACGCTAAGTGAACAACTGTAAACTGGAGCTGTTCTCTGATAAACATGGCACAGTGACTGCATCATAATTTTGCCAATTTCAATTCAATATTACATGTGATATGCAGTTACTATTTATTTATTTATTTGTCCTATCTATCCCCCTCTATTTTCAAATCATGGATAGAAAATATTTATGTGCATATTTAAGATTTATTTTGAGATTCACGAAAACATTTTTGAAATGATATTTATTCTGATATTTCTAGGGATAGGATTGAAATATTGACTTAATAGTTTTAAATATTCAAAGAGTTGCTACCATTTGTATTATACATTTAAAAGTAGGACAATGCCACTAAAATCGTGTCAATTTGAGGTTAAGATATGCAGAATTAGATTTCAAACTAATGCAAACTAAATAGTAATGTAAACCGTATATATTTGAAATTACTATTAAAAATTTTTTATATCTTTATTTCTTCAGTAGTAGGTAAGAATCTAAGCAGTTTGTAAGATCATTAAAAAATCTTTAAGTCTTACTAAAAGCACAATAAATGCAAAAAAATTGTCGGTAAACCTGTCATAGATAAATTAGATATTCAATCAGTAAAAATAAATAATACACATTATACATGTTACGGTTAAAGTCCAATGTCCGGTTAATGTTGACATTAACAGGTTAATGTTTGGGTTAGGTTATGTTTTTAGTTGTGTGTTATTCTCGATATTAACCGGTCAATGTCGATATTATCCGGACATCGAACCATAACTGTAACATACACATATTCAATCAGTAAAAAAAATAATACACTAAAACACAACATTAATTACATAATTTAATTCTTCTAATTAAAATATCTAACTTAAGAGAAAATAACAAAATCAACGTGCTAGAATTACAAGAATAAAATTATTAATTTTGTTCAATAAAAAAATTCTTAAAGGCATATTTACAAATATTGCTTGCTTATTTAATATAACAAATAAACAAATACTTTTATCAGATATTATTCCATTCATTTATATCGTAGTAACCAAAAATGTAAATTAATGAAAAATAATAATAGAACGTTCATGAGGGCTTAAGAAATTATGAAAAATAATTGCACTTTATAAACAAGATTAAAAGCTGTTATTTATTTGTATTTTAAAGTATATGCAAATGACTTAATGTAGTTTCATGCAAATACGCCGCAGGCGAAAATTCCCAGGGCGCCGTAAGAAAAAATATAACCAAATTTTATTTTTTGTGTATTTACTCTTAATTTGTAATAAATGATTTAAAATTAATATGATATTGTATATATTTTTCTAATTTTGTTGTTCAAGCTTTCAGACGCTGTTTTAGTGTCAATGTTTCAAAATAAACCAATTTTAGATGTTTACAGAAAACCCACAAATACAGATAGATACTTAAATATCACATCTAATCACAGTATAAGTGTAAAAAAAGTTGTTATAAAAAGTTTATATGATAGGGCAAAAATAATATGTTCAGACGACATTTCACTAAACAGAGATATAAACCACATAAAAAAATATATTAATAAAAAAAGACTATCCACTATATTTTATTGACAAAACATTAAACGAAATACAAACCCCAAATCATATACACAATGATAACAAGGCACAATATATACAATTTACAATTCCATACATAGGAGGCGTTTCGGAAAAAATAAGAAGGATAAGAAAACAATATAACATACGAACATCTTTCAAAACACAAAATACACTTAGATTCATTTTATCACATACTAAACCAATGAATACAGAACAACAAACAACAAATGTAATATACAAAATACCATGTGAATGCGATAAATTTTACATTGGTGAAACATCTAGACCCTTAAATGTTCGAATTAAAGAGCATAAAGATTATTTAAGAAAGGGAGATTTTCACAAATCTAAGATTTGTCAGCATTCATGCGACACAGGGCAGAGAATAAATTTTAATAACGCCAAAATTATAATGAAAGAAGCGATAGCCTCTAAAAGAAAAATAAAAGAGGCTTTTTTAATACAATCTAATAAAAATAAATGTATTGCTCATGCATCTGTAGATGTTAGTAATGTATGGCAATCGCTTCTTTGATTTTAAAGAACATAACATAAATAAACATAACATACGTAAAAATTAAAAACAAATTAAAAAATAATCATACAGAAATTTGGAAGCTTTTTTATATTGCTATGCGCTATTTTTTTAAAAAGAAGCTGCAATGTTACAGAAAACTTAAGTCTTTTTATATTTAAATCATTTTAATGACTTAAGTCATTTGATTTCAAGTCATTTTTCGAAATAGAAAAGGATTTAAGTTTTTTTAGAAAAATCTTTTTCTACTTCGGTATAAAGATTAAATCTCAAATAATTTTCAAAAAGACTTAAATTTTAAGTCAAAAAATGACAATAAAATACAATAAAATCAAATGTCTTAAGTCATTAAAATGATTTAAACCAAAAAAAGACTTGAGTGTTTTTTAACTTAAGAAACGCTTAAAAATGGTTCAAGCTTCTTCTTCGAGGTTTGGAATCGACTATTTTCCCCCTACTCACACCGTTTAGCGACGCCACTGCCTACGTCCGTGCAGCCATCGTCATGCGAGCCGCGCCGCCGAATCCCTGCCGTCCATCCACGATCCTTCATATTTGACCTTGAGGGACTCGAGTCTCATTCCCCGGCCCCCCACCGCCGCAGACCGGCAGCCGAGCGAGCCGCTCATTAGCACAAATCATTCGCGGCCGCGAACGTAGGTGGCTCATTACAGCCGCCCAAATCGTCCGTCGTCTTCATACGAGCTTGGAGATCGGGATCGTTCGTATCGCGAGAGTGTGAGAGGTCCAGATTTGAAAAAGAGAAACTGTATATTATTTCTATCAACCGTTGTTTTTATTTCGTTCGCCATTTTTTACTTGCCAATGTTCAATTTTGAGTTTGATGAGGATACGTCGTTCGCTGTCGTTACCGTACCCAATATGGTAAGAATATTTATTAACTTTAAGTTGATTATCTATTTAACAATAATTATAAAATAACAAACTATATAGAAATACACTATTATATTTATAACAAAAAATGACAAAACGCAAGGGAGATACCAATAAATCATGTATTCATAAAAACACAGTTTACACATATTTTTCATCATATTATATTATTATTCTTTTAATAAAAAAAATTGTAGGCGTAGAACATGTATTAATAATTTGATCACGATTTTTTTTTAATTTTCTCTTTCTTATTTTCTATATACACTTAAATGCAACACAAAAACGCAACGGAACATTTTTTCGTCAAGTTTAAAATTATTTTTTTACTTTTAGCCCTATTTTCATGAATTTTTTAGCAAACTGTACATAAATTTATGACCTTTAATTCATTAACTCAGTTTTATATAAACTTTAGTACTTGGCTTATTATACAGGGTTAATTGAAGGGTTGTTTTTTACCCTAACTTTATAACACACTGTGCAATAATTTCATAAGTAACTTTTCCTAAACTATTATTTATCGATCAGAGCTATATCTCCTAAGCATTTTGTTTTATGACTCATGTCAACACATGTCTTGGTTAATTTTTAAGAGCGAAATGAACTTGCCACCAAGAATTTGCAATTTTTTCAACTATCATTACATCATGATGTTATTTTTTAATATCACAAAGTGGCTTTGGTGACTATTGTCGTAATGTCATATGATACTGATTAGAACTATATATTGAAATTTAGAAAACGTTAAAAAGTAACGATGCAGGCTTGGTTTTAAAAAATGTTAGTAACTCTAACAGAACTAAGGATATTAAAAAAATAACAACAAATGTACAAATAATCAAAAAACTTGTAAAAAATAGTCTAATACTTTGTATTGCCTCCTCCGGCTGCTATAACTCTATGTAGACGTCGCCGTCGGTTCATACTGTTACTGAGGCTGCAAATATATTTTGTTATGTGTTTTCATTCTTCAAGAACCAAGAGAATATTTATAATTTTGGCCATCTTCAACAAGATCAATGACTTTTGCACAACCTTCGACACTAAGAACCATATTCAATCGCACACAACAATAATCACCAAAGTCACCTCGTCATTATGAAGAATAACATCAAAAAGTAACGATAATTGAAAAAATTGTAAAATGTTAGTGTCAAGTTCATTTTGCCCTTAAAAATTAACCAAGGCATGTGCTGACATGAGTCAAAAAACAAAATATTCAGGAGACATGGTTCTGACCGAAAAATAATGTTTTAAGAAAATTTTCTCACGAAATTATTGCACAGGGTGTTTTAAAGATAGGGTAATAAACAACTTTTCGATTAACCCTGTATAATAAGTCAAATACTAAAGTTTATAATAAACTGAGTTCATGAATTTAAGTTGATATATTTATATACAATTTGCCAAAAGAATCAAGAAAATAGAGCTAAAAATAGAAAAATATAACATTTTAAACTTGACCACAGATTTATCCGTTGCGTTTTTTTGCATATGAGTGTATAAAATAAAAAGTACTATTGATGTAAATCGAACTATATTACTAATAAAAAATTAAATTTTCTTCACAACTAAGTACAGTACAAAATAGAAAACAGAAATTTCATATAATTAGAATTCTGTATTTTTTAATTCAATCCTTTAATAATTTAAATTTAAAATTCTTTAATCTATTCCCTTCTTATATCTACGAAGTTCTAATAAAAAATATATTTTATGTAAAAAAATGTTTAAGAAAATGTAGATCAGAGGCAGTAAAATTATGGAAATTATTATGAAATAATTCTTCTTCTACTTATTTGAGATCTAGTCTGTTAGTTTTAAGGTTGCTTCTGTAGGAGTTCTTGGGAGATGGACTGCGGGAACTCTCTTTCTATCTATTTGATCTTTGGAGGTCTTCCCGGCTGTCTCTTACCCATGGGTTTTCCTTCAAGAACTATGTGTGGTAGCCTGTTTTCTTCCATGCGTTTTACGTGTGTGAACCATTGTCTTTTTCTTTGCCTACCCCATCTGACTACGTCCTGTATTCCACATTGTTGTCTGATATTTCTGTTTCTAATTCCGTCTCTTTCAGTCTTTCCCATTATGGTTCTTAGGTTCTTCATTTCAACGACCCTTAACATGCTTTTGGTTTTATTTGTTTCCTCTCGGATGTCTATGCCCATTATTGGTCTGAAGGGGTTTATCCACACTATTTGCCTCACACATCCTGACATAGCCGTTTCTCTGTTTATTTGTCTCCTCAGATCTTTCTCTGGATCATGGTAGTACGACACATCTATTCCTAGGTATCTATAAACTGTGATACTTGCTCAATAATTTTGTTTTCTACTACAAGTTTGCATCTTACCTTACGTAAGGATAATCATATTTAATTCTCCGCTTACTTGATAGAATTTATGCTGTCTCTGCATATGGTCCTCTTGTCTCCACGATAATGGCAGCCTCATCAGCGTAAGACACCACTGCTAACTCTGTTGTGTCCCATACGATAACCGATATTCATCGAGGTCACCTTTTCTATGATGATGTCCATTTAAAGATTGAATAAGACGGGGCTAAGGCTGTCTCCTTGTGTAATGCCTCCTGGTGTTGGTATGTCTCGTGTTAGATTATTCCCTGCTTTTACTTGAATTGTGTCATCGATATTTAGCTTTGTTATGATTTTCACTATATTATCAGGCACTTTTTCTCTTTTTTTTTAAATAAAAATAATTCAGTTCTATTAATCCCTGCTAAAAGGAAAATAAGAATTATCTTTCAATAAAAATTATCTTCAATCTGCAAACAAAATTTCAAATGATTCGTTTCTTTGAAATTTTGTTGTTCCATTTCTTCTTTTCTTTATGTATTTGACCTGCTGCTCGACCCCATTGTAAGGAATCAAGCCTAATAAAATTGTAGCATTTGAAAATGTTTTGAATCCACGAAACGTGTATGTTCCTTTGTCCTATAATTTATAGATCAGGTTTTCAGCATGCACCTTCCTAAAGACCTATTCATTTATTTTGTTTATTTGAAAATTTGTTGTTTTGGGCAGTTTTGTATTATTTTTTATGTTAAAATGTTACACTATTCACAAAAAAATCGTCAATACGTCAAAACACCCTTTTGACGTATAATACGAATCGTATTATCAAAAAATAAGCGTTAAGATGACATGGAAATGACGATCGATGACATTCTTTATATAATTTTATATATAAAATGACAGCGATCTTAATTTCCAAGCCAACTCTGATGCCAATTTTTTTTTGGATCGTATGGCATTCTAGTTTGTTGACTTACTCTTTAGATGACTTACTTATAGGCCTCTACAAAAGCAAATTATAATTTTTAATTTGCTTTGCTTCAACTTTTAAAAAACAATATGTTTTGTATAAAAATCCACTCTAGTATTGTAATATTAATATTCCTAGAAGATTTCAATTATGTATTGATTTAGTTGCAGTATATCAGAATGCAACAAATAATTGAATCACAACACTTTATGGTGTAATATATTTTAAGAAAGACATTACTAAAACGGCAAAAAAAAAGTTATGATATTTAATGTTAACACCTTTGGTTAACACTTCATCCCTGTCGTATAAAAAGTCTATAATTTGTTTTATTTTCATCTATTGTGTCAAATATCGAAAATTTTAATTTAAATCTTTTTTTAACAATTATCAACTGAAAATATTTTGTTAATTTTAGGCTGCTAGTTATGGAAAGAAAAATGGTATCTGGTATGCCGCGCCAGGAGGTCAAGGTTGGAGCAAAGCTACCAGCAGGAAAGCCTCCATAGTAGAGACCGACGTCCCTCCACCAGGAGGTGGAACCATCAAACCTTCTTCGGGCAGAGTCATTCGCATTATTAATAATATGGACCATACCGTTCAGGTATGTATGAAATGATAAATGTAACATTATAATTATTGTACAGTATTGCAATTAATGGTAAAATACTTTAAGTAAAAATCTCCTTTTTACTGCTAGGGCTAACCTAGCCGACCATATAATGGCCTAAAAACTTAGCGCGCATCTAAATCGGTCTATAAATAGGATTAATAAGATTTGTAGGGCCATTTCATCTGCCTTTTTTATGTCCTTGTGATACTTGTGCTCAGATACTCGAGCTAACATAACATTGTTGCGTCCCAATGTATTCAGAGCACGCACACAATCTCACGCTAGTCTAGAATTGACCTATGTAGATTTCTTTCTTCTACACTAATAAGGATTGCGATTTTTCTCCCTTGTAAAATTATAATATTTTTGGATTGGCTTGCAAGGAAAGATATTCCTTGTTTCAGCGCTACTATTCCAGCTTCTACGCCTTCTGATATTTTTTAGACATCTGTATACCAGGTCATGTCAGCTTGAATGGGTAATAAATTTATTGTTAAAGCTATACCTTGTGGCTGTTGCATCTATCGGTACTCCTAATACCTTGTCTGCTTTTGGATCCTCAGTTAGTTTTCGATTTCCAGCACTGTGCGTCTGGCTTATGTCCTGTTTATTCTGAACTAACCTGTATATGGCAGATCTGGCTTCGCCTTGTGTGAAAGTGTGTACTATTGGTAGATTTATCAGGGCTTCCATTGCAATTTGCCCACTGATTTTACGGTCCCCGTTACATACAGGCAAGCAATCCTTTGTGCTCATTTCTCCTTCTTCATTTGAAATTATTCAGATCTTCTCACTACCATAATTTCTTGTATTTCATACACAAAGTAGCCCATATAATTTGAAAAGCATTTAACAGCCGTACATCTGCTGAAGTCGTCCTGATGATGAAGTATAACTCCGAAACCTATCGACAAATGGGTGGTCTCCTTGTAGTTCTTCATTATTGAATTTTCATTATTTTTTAAAGCTAAATATTTAAAAAAAGAACAGTTATATGGCAAGAAATATCTTTATTTTAAATATTACATATTGATACTGCAAGAACCTTTTACTTTTTATTAATATTCAATTGATTACAATTTTTGGGACTGTACAGTATGTCCCCGGATTTGTATTTACTAGAGAAAAAACTTTTTTATTATTGACATTTTGAAAAAAATGCATTCTCCATAAAAATTTTTGCTTGTTCTGAAATGGTTAATCCCGTTTATACTTTTCCAAATTTCCATACCGTTTTAGAGAAAGTTAAGAAAGATATGAAAATATTGTTGAATTTTAAAATCAACTCCTAAAAATCAAAAGGCGTTTCTATAGTAATTTCAATCCGATTTCATACTTTGATAGATGGTTATTAATAATTATAATTAACGTCATATTCTTTGCTGCTATTAAAGTACTAGATTTTTCGATAACTATCATCACCATTTCCGTTGTATTGAACTAAATAAATTTTGTGCTTCTTTAACATTTTAAAACAACAAAAAATATGACGTTAATTAAAATTCTATGAATAACAATCTATCAAAGAATGAAACCCAAGTTATATTACCACAGAAACGCGTTTTAATTTTTAAGACTTCAACAATATTTTCAACAATATTTTTATGTTTTTCTTAATTTTCTCTAAAACCGTATAAAAATCTGGAAAAGTATAAACGGAATTAACCATTCTAGAACAAACAAAAATTTTTATGGAGTCAGTAAGTCAATTTTTCTCAAAATGTCAATAATAAAAAAAAGCTTTTCCTCTTGTAAAGACAATACGGGGATATACTGTATATGATTCCAAAAAAATCCTGTATGCGTATTTCGCCACTGCACTGCAAGAAAATCTACAAGATAAAATAATTATTTTTTGTAAACACTTCTGCGTTAAACCTAAACGGACGCTGCTTGTCAGAAGTTATGTTTACGGTAATATAAATTGTATTAACGTTTCGGAAAGTTATCTGTTTCCGTCGTCGGAAGCAAAAAAATACAAAGTATTCTTTCTATTTTTTTGCTTCCGACGACGGAAACAGATAACTTTCCGAAACGTTAATACAATTTATATTACCGTAAACATAACTTCTGACAAGCAGCGTCCGTTTAGGTTTAACGCAGAAGTGTTTACAAAAAATAATTATTTTATTTTGTAGATTTTCTTGCAGTGCAGTGGCGAAATACCCATACAGGATTTTTTTCGAAAGATGAATCCGCCACATAGGTATAGACATTTTTTACTGTATATGATAATTTTTGACCCTAATACTGTGGCCAAATTGTAATAAATATAAATATTTTTATTACATTTTTCATATTTTTATAATTTCATGTAAAATGTATAGGATCACCGCGACCTTACAAATCTATAGTGGCCCCCTTTTTGAGTTTCTTAATAACTCATCATAACTCACGGCTTTGTCCAAAACCAGTATCTGTGACGGTTTTACAGCGGTTACTTCTCCATCTCGTGTCGTCGCACTCAGTAATGAGGCATTCTGGTATTTTCCCATTTTCCTCACAGAATCTACATTTGCCGTTGTTTCTTACCTTCAATCTATTGAGGTGTTCATTGGGGAGACCTGTTAAAAACCCCGTGACAATCCGAAGATTCTTCTTCTTCTTCTAGTGCAAATCCATTAATGGATGTTTGCGATAACATTTTCCATTGCTTCTCTGTTCCGGGCGGTGTGTATTAATGACTGAACATCGAGTAGCCCCGTCCACTGTCTGATATTCCTCAGCCAAGACATTTTCTTCCTTCCGATACCCCTTCGGCCTTCGATCTTGCCTTCTATCAACAAATGCAAGAATTGATATTTGGGGTTTCGCATTATGTGTCCCAGGTATGCGGTCTTTTTCTTTTTAATCAATTCAAATAATTCACGCTCTTTGTCAACGCTCTGAGAACTTCCTCATTTGTCAATCTAGTCGTCCAAGGTATCTTCAGGATTCTGCGATATGGCCCCATCTCAAAAGCCTCCAATTTGTTGATGGTAGCTGCTTTCAATGTCCAACCTTCCATACCATAAAGGAGCACAGATCACACATAACACTTTACGAATCTTAATCTAAGGCTAAGGTCAAAATCAGAACAGACAAGTATTTTTCGAAATCTCAAGAATGCCTGCCGAGCTTGTTCGATGCGACATTTAATTTCCTTGTCTGATGTCCAATTTTCGGAGAGCCAGATGCCCAAGTACTTAAATTTATCTACTCTTTCTATGGGCCTTGAGTTAAATGTTAGGATGGAGTTTATAAACACATCTGGATTTCTGGATATAATCATAAATTTGGTTTTCTTGATGTTGATGTTTAAACCCATTGCTTTGCTCTGTTCTCCTACCTTGTTGACCAGTTGTTGTAGGTCGTGTATATTGTCTGCAATTAAGACCGTATCGTCGGCATAACGAATATTATTAATCCACACTCCATTAACTTTGACCCCCATTTCCACGTCCTCCAGACCTCTTGAAAATAGCTTCTGAGTATAAATTAAATAGGAGTGGAGACAGCACGCAACCCTGTCGCACCCCCCTTCTAACTTGTATGGGATTGGACATGGTATTGGACAATTTTATTTGTGCTGTTTGGTTCCAGTATAACTTCTCAATGCATTGGATGTCTTTATGATCTATATCAAGTCTTTCCAGGAGCTGCATTAATTTGTGGTGCTGTACGCGATCGAATGCCTTTTCGTAGTCTATGAAACACAGGCACACATCCTTTCTCTGATCGTAGCAGTTCTGGACAAGCACCTGTGTTGCAACTATCGCTTCCCTGGTGCCTTAACCCTTGTCTGAACCCCATTTGCGAATCGCTCATGTCCCTTTCACATTTTTTGTAAATTCTCTGGTGTATTATTTTCAAAAATATTTTTAGGGTATGGCTCATCAGGCTGATAAGTCTGTGATCTTCAAACTTTCTGGCATTGGTCTTCTTAGGCAGGGGTATAAAAGTAGAACGCAACCACTGTTTGGGGTAGTGACCTGTCTCATATATAATATTGAATTAAGTATTTCTGCTTAAGTATTTCTGCAGGAATTTCATCTGGCCCAGCCGCTTTGTTATTTTTCGAATTAAGTATGGCTTTTTCAATCTCATCTTTAGTGATCGATGGGCCGGTTAGTGAGTTATTGATATCAGTTGAGGGTCTTTCATCGTCAAAAAGTTCTTCTATATACTTTTCCCAAACATTGTTCTTTTCTATGCTTTCGAGGACAATCTGGTTGTTATTATTGACTGTCACAGTTGATCTCATTTTTTTATATATGCCAGCAGTCTCCTTCAGCTTTTTATGCAGATTAAAATTGTCATGTTGATTTTGCAGCTGTTCTAATTCTGAACATTCACGTTTAAGCCATTCGTTCTTTGCTATTCTAATCTTTGTTCTTATGAGTCTTTGAATATCTTTGTACATGCCATCTGTTTTGTTCTTTTACTTTCGACGTTCATCCATTAACAACAATATCTCATCCGTCATCCATCTTTGCTTTTTGTTTTTTGCTTCATATCCTAACCTGTTTTGCATTGAATTTGATACAATGTCCATTATCTTTGTCCAAGATTGTGTTGGTTCTTCTTCCATATTCGGTATTCGAAGATTGTTCTTACTTAAATGAAGGAAAATCTTTCATTTTTCTCAGTCGTAAGTTCTGAGAAATCGTATACAATCAAATAATTTCATAATTTCAGCATTTTCTTATAATTATTAATTTTTGAGACACCAAATAGTAGGTATGAGTAAATATTTTTATATATATATTTTACTATTTTGAAATCCAGAATTTTTGCGTGAGCGACCTGATTTACTCAACTTATTGATCATAACATGGTATATTTAAACATGTTAATTTTCGAACCGGTAAAAATATTAATATCTTCATGCATTTAGACCAGAAATAATCCTTTCAGTACGTGCGATATAGGCGTTGCATGATTTTAATATGCATATGGCATACATTTTTCTCTAATATCTCGCGCTAGCTGCCATATAGAAACGTAATTTCGAAAAAGCCTTCGGACCTTTATTAAGGCCATTCCGTTTAAAAACTATTCAGGCAAGTCGGAGCTGTGGGCTAGAACGCAACGTGCTGTGTACGATGCGTGTCTATAAACTTGGCCCTTATAAATTATTCATATTTCTGTAATGTTCCCTAACGGACGAAAGTCCGAAGAAAATTCGGCAAAATACCAGAAAAATACTAATCGAGAATGTATTAATTTATTATTTGGTTTAACAAAAAAAAAACTATAACAATTTATTCATTCTATTAAAACATAATATACAGTGTTCTGCTATAGTGCATCGGACATCTATACTGCCGTGTTAACAAAAAATACCTTATCTGGGGTGTTGAAAAATATAATTTTTTGTATGTTAATATTTGTAAATAGGACATTTTTATATAATGTAACCGTCGGATTTACCCTTAAGGTGAAACTACACTCAGATGTAAAAAACGCAACGAAACAATTTTTCGTCAGATTTAAAGATTTTTTAAAGATGCTTGGCAGTTCAAAGTGCTATATAATTCACAATAATTACCAAAGTCACCTCGTCATATTGAAAAATATCATCAAATGATAATTGAAAAAATTGCAAATTGGTCGTGGCAAGTTTATTTCACTCTTACAAATTAACTAAGGCATGTATTAACATGATCCAAAAAACAAAATGCTCAGGAGACATGGTTCTAACCGAAAAATAATATTTTAGGAAAATTTGCTCAAGAAATTATTGCACAGATTGTTTTAAAGTTATTGTAAAAAACAACCCTTCGATTAACCCTGTATAATAAGCTGTATAATACTAAAATTTATAAAAAAAACTGAGTTTACTAATTAAAGTTGATATACAGTTGCTACACAACTAAAAAATTCATAAAAATAAAGCTAAAAATAAAAAATATAATACCATAAATTTGACGAAAAAATATTCCGTTGCGTTTTTTTGCATCTGCGATATTTTTGCGTTTTCATGGCAATACAGTTCCTATGAAAAAGAAAATACCGTATGATCGAGAAAAACGGCGTCCAGTTGGCTTGGAAATGAGCATCTATAACATTCCCCATATAATTTTACATATAAAATGACAGCGATCTTGATTTCATAGCCATCGCTGACGTTTTTTTTTCGATCATACGGTATATTCCTTACATATTGAAAACAACTTCATACCATTATAACGTGCTTATATTTTAGACAACGTGGTTGTCAGATTGTAATATAAATATACCTACTTTTTAACTTTTTTCAAATATTTTTCATAATTTTATTGTATATTATTGTCACTTTACTATTTTTTGTATTAATTAGGCAATAATAGTACAATAATAAGTGAAAATGTTCTTTAGTTTGGAAAAAAATAAACAACTCTACTACTAGTACTTTAATAAAACTTAAAGAATGTTATGATAAGGTTAGAAAGATTAGTTTTAATCACAGGGTTGGGCGACGTTGAGAATGCCACGTCGACAATTAAATTGTTGATGTCAACGTCGACAATGTGGACAGCTAATAATTTAGTACAAAAAGTATAGCTACAGTTAGAGTAAAACTCTATATGATTAAAACTTAAAACCATAGAATAAGCATTCTCAGCTAAGCATAAGATATAATAAAATAATCTTTATCCACGACTCGTCTATAATTTGATTATTATACATGAGTTTATGAAATAATAATAATATTCATTATTCACCGCTTCCACGGATATCTCGATCCAAACTCCAAACAAGAGCTGTGCTCGATCCAAACCGGCTTAGTTTTGTTTTAATTAGTTAAAGCTAAATTAGTTAGCTACCTCCTTAAAGAAAATTTCAATTTTTTGTTTCCATGTTTCCACTTAAGCTTGATTTTCATGCATCCGTTATCCGTTGATACGATTTAGAATTTTTAGAATGAGTGGGAGGGGGGTTAATCACTTCGACCTTACAGATCCATTGTGTCCCCCTTTCTTGAATCATAACTCATCATACAGTCCCAGGGCTTTGACAAAAGCCAGTATCTGGGACGGTTTTATAGAGGGTAGTTCTCCATCTCCAATATCAGTCGTACCAAAATTCATGGCACGAATGGTTGTCGTCTCGGCGCACTCAGTGATGAGGTGTACTGGTGTTTCCCCATCTTCCCCACAGAATCTGCATTCGCCGTTTCTTCTTAGTTTCAATCTACTGAGGTGTTCATTGAGGAGACAGTGTCCTGTTAAAAACCCCGTTGATACGATGGTCCGATATTAATTTTATTGGTTGACTTTAAAGACTTCAATTTGTTAGAAAAGATTATCCAATCGAAGTCTTTCGAAATTCAACCAATAAAATCAATATCGTATCGTCGGACAACGGATTCATGAAAATCGAGCTTTACTCGTTATACTCGTTCAATATTTTTTTGACATTAAAAATAAAAACTTATATTAATATTATCTAATTTTTTTGATAGTCCTGGATAAAGTATAGTGTTCTACTCGCATATAATGGCTGTTATTCACGTGGATGAAGTTTATGACACGAGCCGCAGGCGTCCCAAGTGTGTCATAACTTAAATTAACAGTGACACTATTGCGATTTATCGAAAAACACTAAAATAGTTGGTTGTACAGCGTGCGGTAGATCTCGGTCAAAAATCGAGGAAAATAATAGAGGAACTTTTCACTGATAAGTGACTATATAATATACGTTACATGTAGTAAGCCGATCATTAATGAAATTCACTTAAGATACATTCAGGCTGAGAGCGTCGAGCGTCGCGTCGCATTTGCGTCGCGTCCGACCCATTGAACTCGAACCCCGACGCTCAGCGGGCGCTAGCGCAACGCCAAACGCGACGCTGGCTGTCTGCATGAACGGTCTAATTTAAGTTAAGTGAATTGATTCCATTTCGACACGCGGACGCGACGCAAACGCGACGCGATGCTCGGCGCTCTCAGCCTGAATGTACCTTTAGAATTAACTATTTATAGGTTATGAAATATAAAGTTGTGTTTTATCAATGTATAAAACAAATATAATACAAAACAAACGCTGAGAAAAAAATGGAATAAAATAATTACAAAAAAAGGAATATGGAACATGTAAATTATTCGCCTTAATTGTACAGCTCATTATACACAAAAGAAAATAAACCGCATACATCAGATTATTTCTTTATACCCTACTTTATACACTCTTATAAACTTGATATTATATTTATGCGACTCGGAGTACGTGTTTATAATTTCATTTCGCCAGGAATCTGATTTGCAATTCAAATCGCGTTTGAGGACTTTCTTCTTGTAACACCTATTACCTGCGGCAACGATGTATACGGTTTTGTTTTTATTTCTTTTGTAAATACTCGCAGTGTTGCAAAATCTAAGTATATCGCTACAAAAACACAACATATAAAAAGAAAAATATTTTTGAAAAATTACACTGTGTATCTAAGTATTATCTGTATAATTCAAGCTTCGAATAAAAAAACTATTTTAAATTAGTCTCCTTTTTGCTGCTAAAGTTAATCTGACAAAATTGATTTTGACTAAAACAGTTTTTTTTATTTCTGTGCGTCCAGCCAAGTGTAAAACAGCGTACACACTATGCAAGAAACAATGCGAAACATGTCAAGGTCGCATTTCGTCGCCCAACTTTGACGCATTTCGATTTATTTCCAGTTGTCTTGACACACTTCGGTTTGCCTCGACTTACTTTCGATTCTTAAAAGCGCCTGAAAACTACTCGTGGGGGATTGGCGTTTTTTGTTACCTCTTTCAATTTTGTTTTGTTTTGTGCTGTTTCCAAAACGTGGCGGTATCTGTATCCAAGGCAAAGGATTTTTTTTTCATAAATCTCAGTGAAATAAGTAAACCTAGACGTTTCTAAAATAGCTGTTGTTACGATGATATTTCGTTAATTACATCTCGTTTTATGCTATATCGATATATATATATATATATATATATATATATATATATATATATATATATATATATATATATATATATATATATATATATATATATATATATATATATATATATATATATATATATATCACAGTATTATTCTATGCATAGTAGATATTCAGGAACAAAACTTATTTAAATTTATATATTTAATTTAATTTTTTAAATTAAATTTATTATAATGAATTAGTATATAAAATTGTATATGATATGTTTGTTTACGGCCTTTATTGATTAATATAAGAGTAGTATTGCTTGATGACTAATACTGGTAACATTATCAATATATCTGCTTGGGAAATTATTAATTGACCCGATATCAACAAAAGTATGGTCTACGGATATTATTTAAAAACAATGTTCTTCGATACTGGTAACATTATCAATATATCCGTTTGGGAAATTATTAATTGACCCGATGTCAACAAAAGTATGGTCCACGGACATTATTTAAAAGCAATGTTCTTTTATTGTTCTTAAGAGAAATCTGTAAATGACACTTTTATTGGCACCCAGCATGGTTTCATATAAATCCATTCAACCCAGATTAACAATAAAAAACAAACAACCAATCACGGCGCGTCTCGATGAATTTCAGGAAACGTGGGAACTAATTTTTATAACACAGGCTTATATTTATCGTACTATTTTCAGAAATATTTTGCGAAATGTTTCACGAAATATTTCCAGAAATATTTCGTAAAGCATTTCGGGGATAGTGTAGCAGCTGTTTAACAAAAACACTTTATCTGAATAAAAACACTAAACATTTTGTTAAAAATTTGTTAATACTTACAGTGTCGCGTGCTTCTAAACTTGAGGACCTCGCAACCGTTCGAAGAAGTTCTAGAGGATTTAGGACAAGTACTGAAAATGAACGGGGCTAAGAAAATGTTTACGGTCTCTGGACAAGAAGTGAGAAGTTTTTCGCAGCTGAGAAACGAATTTGCCGACGAGGACACATTTTATTTAGGTAAGTTATTAATAATTATGTTATTATTAAGGGTATTAATATCAAATCTATTTCCAAATATAGTAAATTTGAAATATTAACCTCATTTCATTAGGTTAATATTATTTATTAATAGGAGTAATTAGGGTTTAAATAATAGGGTGACAACATTTTATGGTGCTTTTTTTTAGTTTTTGTGCGAACTTGTTCTTGAATAAAATTTATTCAATAAATAAAGATACTGTAAATCCTGTACTGCATATACCATTATTTCTCTCAATTAATCTGAAATATAATATTTTAAACCAGAACATCCACCTTTCATGCAAAAAAAATCAATAACACCAGTTATAGAAAAATTTAGAATAAATTTAGACCATAAGAACTCAATTAAAAATGTAGGATAATAGCCCAAAATTAGTTATATATAAAGTAGTACATTTAAAATAATTGCAAGGTTTGCGTAGCCATAACATTATACTTAATATTATTAAATTACAATGACAAATTTAAAGAATACATACTTAATGAAAAAAACTGACTTTTAAAAGATTGTTGAAATAATAGAGCATTTAATTTAAAAGTGATTTTTTAACGATCTTATATAATAATATTTCAAAAGCTGGTAAATCATATTCTGATAAATTATGAACAGGTGACAATCTGCCATGGAATAGAGAGCATAACATAAAGTATTTTGGTATATTATAGTATTATTGCTTGGTATCTTTTTTGCTTTTCTAAATTTTCTAGGGTAAATGCCAGCTCTTTCTCTAAGACTAACTTTTGCCATAACTTTTAAACTAACCAAGTTGATCAACAATGTTCAGTATTCAGTTACTAGAGTTCAGAAAATGTCACAGCTAACAAACTATTTATGTGATATAATAAATAAATCTTCGTCGTACTATAGATATTATCGAACGCACAGTGTTTTGGAAATTGACATGTTGATACACTTTTTTAATTATTTTAACATTATTTTCATTATTTTATATTCCAATTTTAATTTTGCTTGTTTATGAAAATGTAATTCTAGCGAAGCTTTGTAATTAGTCATTTATTCTTTTTAGGTATTGGTAGTGTTGGTGCTGTTGCTGTTGCTACTGCCAGTCCTGGCGTGATGCTTTCACCCGTAAGAAGAGGGCGTTCCAGAGCCCAACAGACTGCCATTGTAGAGGACATGAGTAAACAGCAAAGAGCTAGGAGTAAAAGTAGACCTAGAGCTTTGTACGCGCCGGAGAGTGAAATTGTTAGAACAAATGGTATGGAATATATCATATATCTCAAAATATTCCTTAAATTCAATTGAAATTTTTCAATATACAATATTGATAAACAATTCCTGCTATAATGTTGGTGTTTTTGAACTTTTATTTTGTCGTAATTTTTTTTTAAATGTCGTATTTTGTCGTGTTTTTGTTGTAAATATAAACTTTTTAAAAACATACTGTATATAATATATTATGGTACTTCAGATATTTGAAATATTGGAAGGGAACTATTTAGAGAAAAAAGTTTTTCCAGATTCTTTTTCAAAAATGTGTCACTACCTCATGAAACTGTAATCATCTAACCAGAATTTAAGTACATTGATTTAAAATGAAGCTTCAAATATGTTGTGTTTTTCCAAATAATTTTTGAAGTAACGTCAATATTTAGATGAAAATTGATGTCTGGGGTGAGTTTTTTGACATGAGAAATTTGATTTTTATGTCAATATAACTCCTATTTGCAGGAGGCGCCAATTAGATGTGTTTAATTATTATACAAACTTTTTTACTTATTTTTATCTGCAGAATATACCGTATGATCGAAAAAAAATGGCGTCCAGTTGGCTTGGAAATGACGATCGATGACATTTCCCATATAATTTTACATTTAAAATGACAGCGACCTTCATTTCATAGCCATCGCTGACGCCGTTTTTATTCGATCATACGGTACCACCGAAGTTTCCGAAACACATTTCGGACCACCCTGTTATTTGAGTTGCATGGTTTAAACATTATTTTTTTAACGATATTATTTTGTACTTTCATGAATTAAAATACAGAATTGAAAATTGTCTTGGTAAATAATTTTTAAGAGGTTATCGTTCAGAAGAAAATGTAACGATATTATTACGAAATAAAACTGTTTGACAGCAGCTCACTAGATTCTTTATCTAAAAATGTTTTTTGTCCTGACATATAATGCTTTACATTTTATTTTTTAATTTCAAATCGGTGAGTTTTATCAAATAAACGCAAGAGATAAAAAAGTTTTTAAACAAACCAAACTATCCAAATTATTTTTTTTGCATGTGTTTGATAAGATTTTTCTTTATATTTCGTTAACAAGAATGATAGGGGTAGTTTATTTCAACCCCTTTCACTCATTTTAAAAAAGTGAGAAAATTATCAGAAAGTGTGTTTTCATAACAGTAATGCTAAATTTCATTAGTCTATCGCTTTTCGTTTTCAAGATAAAAATAAAAACTTTTTTTTCCGCCATCTTTGTACCGCGATATCTCCCTAATGGTTGACTTTTGACCCAACGTTTATAAGGCAAACTACCCTTTATTTTGAACAAGGATTCACCCCCTGAAGTTTTTCGCATTTGTTTTGAAACACCCTGTAGAAACTACCTTGATATTGATATTGCTAATATTTCAGATTACACATTATTAGAAGTTTTAAAAGAAGAACCAGTTAGAGTTACAATCAAAGGCCTCCGAAGAACATTCTATCCACCAATTCATCATGCTCCTATGGACAACGCCCCTCCAGAAAAGAAAATGCTACTAGAATGGGTGTATCCTTTTTTACATACTTTATTTCTACTTGAAATAAAATTCAGACAATATTTAAAAATACTTATAAAAAGAAAAACAATTAAAACATTATCATACATTTTCATTCATGCAAATGAAAGGGATATTGAGGCAATTTGTGAACGGCAAGGTTAATTTCTGGGCCTTGCTTTAATATGAAAACTGGAGGTCGATATGATAATATACCTAAGTTCTTTATTTTTCCATTAATACGAGACCGTTAAAATGTCAAATTTTGCATTTTTGGTAATAAAACACTTCTGAACTATTAACATTAGTTTTAGGTAATGAATGAGTAAAGTATTAAGAATAATAAGTAAGTAGTTTTATGATTTATTCTATAATTTTTTAATAAGAAATCCAATTAAGCTATTATATGAATGAGCAACATAGACTAATGTCACGTGATCAGCAATAATATATTTATTTTTTCCATAGCAATTGTTAAAATTCCTTATATCTATCAAAAATAGTAGATAAAATAGTACTTTAACCGCAAGGGTAGATTAAATGATACTTTAACAGCGAGGATAGGTTAAAAACTTTATTTCTTCTCGCACGTTTTTTAATTGCTTCCATTTTTGAAAATTTTTGTATTCCTTTTTATAAGTTATTCGGGATTTAAATGGAAGTAGTTTGGATATGGCGTTTGTCATCTCAGCGTGAATATCTGTTGGCAGCTGTTGGTAATTTACTTATTTCGTTTTGAGCTTTGAATAAGGTTTTGAGCCATTTCTGGCTCCAATTCAAACAGCAATCGACACGAAAGAGAATTAAAAAATATTGACTCAAAACTGACAACTAAAGAGACAGCTTTATTTATTTCCACAAAACATCCCCCTTTAGAACTTTTTCTTTAATGGTCATAAGCGGGAGTAAAAGACCAACCGCCCGAACAAACACTAGAGGCGCCACCGGTCATCAAATGGTGTAAAAATTGCGAAAATTTAATCATCTAATTTCGATACAAGGGGTCGCGCTTCACTTTTTTAATTTTTATTTTAATTTTAATTCAATATTCATTGTTTTCAAACTATAACTATTATTAGACTTTGTTGTATTTTGTGAATGTATAAATGTTTTCTTAGTATAAAGTTGCATTATATTAACTTAAATTATATTACATACATATTAAAAATTTAAATATTATGACATATATGTATTTATGTATGTCAACAAATCGCTTGCCCAGAGTTACACAGTTGTATGTACACTGGGGTAAATTGTTCAGGAGAGGCATTTGAAATTTGGGGTGTCTCGACTAGGCACATATGATTTGGAAATAATCATGTTACCAAATTCCTGCTTTAGTCTGATCACCAATATGTGTATTTAACAGACAAAACAAAGAAAAAGCGGTTTTTAATGAAAATATCGTATATTAAAAAAGTAACATACAATTTGGTTACTCTAGATACCATAGGAAAAGGTATTTATTGGTACATACAACTAAGTTAAAAAAAAAACTAGGAACAGTAGAAAACATAACATAACATCATTAACCTAATAAAATTGAGCAGTTAAAACAGTTCAGTTACTACTATTTAAGTTCACAGCTTCAAAATGGTAGTGTAATATTGCCTATCAACTTCGGGCATATGGTTCATCATTGCTTTGATGGCAGATATTTTCTCTGCAGATATAGAGTTTTTTACATCTGCAGGTTTTGGAGTTGGTACAATTGATACACTAGCTGTCCTCGTACGAACAGAAGACTTTAGATTGATTTTGGTCCAGTTTTTATCTATGTAGGAAGTTTTGTATTCCAATTCAAAAAAGGATTGAGTAAATTTCAAGCATTTAACTTTGGAATACGGAACTTTCTTATAATCAAGTAACCCTGTACATGCCTTAAAGTCTTTAAAATGGCGAGCCTTCATCTGAATTATACAGTATGGTTTTCTGAGGTTGACTTTCAAGAGAAGTCGTATCAATGACACTGGAGAAAGGTACTCACTTTTTTTAAGGACTCGTTCAATGGCACTATGGACACTATCTATCTCCTGGACACAAGAATGCCCAGGTGTTGAAAACTTCATGGTAATGATGCCTAAGTTAGGGTGCTCTTGTAAAAAATATGATACTGCGTAGGACATCAAAGAGTTTCTGTTTTGTGGAACACAACTATCACTCCACAATACTAAGTTGGTGAGATTTGGATTGTCATCAAATACCCTTTCCAAGATTGTTACCACAGCACTGGCAATGTCATTGCCACTTCGTCCCATAAACATTTCGTGCCAAACAGCACAGTATACTTTCTTTGTACTTGACAGGATAGCTGTTAGATTATATACATTAAACTTCTCCTACAGTAAAACTACTGATTTCTGCTCGAGGACATGACAGAACATTTTGTAAGTCAAAACATAAAATAACAGTGTTTTCATCTTCCTTGTCAGTATTTTTTTCATTTCTGCATGCTCCCTTTTCTATGGAATGTCTTGAATACTCTTCATTTTTCTCAGTGGATAGTCTGTTCTCTATTATTTGTAGCTTTACTTCCTCACACAAGTCACATCTGTCCTTCTTTGGTGTATGGAAAAAAAGATTATATTCGTTGCTAAAAACATGCCTATAAAATGACTCCTTAACAGGTTGCTTATTTTCTGACTTGCAGAGATCCACATAGAGCGAATACATTTTTGCAATGCTAAGGTTTGATTCTAGGTACTCTCTACTACTATTTGCCCGGCAGTAGTGAGATTCCACTTTGGGGAAACTTTCGATGTGCCTTTTAAGAAATGTTTTGTCATCATCATTGATACTGTGTTTCACATGTCTTCCTTGCCTGCTCTCTTTAGGTGTGTTCGACACGATGTCCTTTCCTAAATGTACATTATATATTGGAGTCTGACTAATACATAACGTCCCCAGATAAAATAGCTTGCACACCTCAATCCTTTGATCCGAGACGTTAAAATAATAGCGAAAAGTATTTTTCCGGCGACTGTTTTGTGCATTTTTTCCTTTTCTATGCCTCTCTACCAAAAATTTTTGGAAAGTGGTGAGCAAAAATAATTTCTTTGCCTGTTCATCAAGGGTATAATAGTTTTGAAATATGATGTTTCTCTCTTGATCAGAAATAAATTTTTGGCATCCGTGAACGCAACTAGTTAAACAGTTCTTTTTGGTCAGCACGCCTTTTGCAGGAACTAGTTTTTTTCGTACAGACATGTACTCTTTTCCTTCATCATGAGCTTTTTTACTCACATTGCACGCCCAAGACTTTGGATTCCTTGTCCTTTTTCGAACATTTTTCTTCCCCTTGGTTTCACGTTCACCATCTTCTGCTGTGATAATATGGCCCCTTCCTTCCATAATTTCTTGGTCTGAGCTACAAACACATAAATTAAATAAAAAAATAAAGATTGATGATGATATTCAAAATAACAAACCTGCTAGTGTCTGGCGATGAATCTGGAAGATATTCCTTGTCTACATCAGAATCATCACTGCAGTCAAATAATCTAGCATTTTGTGAGCTCTCTCCCATTCTAAAATAATATTATCTTATAATACCCTGATTCTATAGATTTGAAAAAAACTCACGTGTCTTGTTGAAGTCGACGTTTCTCTCGCATTTGAATTGTTTTGAGATCATCCTCACTATCTGAGAAACTATCCATCTTTAAACTACTACTGATTCACCCTTCAATCACGTATGCTTCGGCAAATGAAACTATAACATAACCTAACTATTGAAAAAGTTGAAAACACACATACAACTATGTAACTCATGTAGGTACTTATCCCAGAAATTTTCAGTGTGACAAAATTGTATGTGGCACATACAACTTTGTGCTATTATTTTATATGTTTAAATACATACACTTATGTATTGCTGGTTGTCTAACCCTGAACATTTCAACATACGACTTTGTTATACCAGGTATAGATAGACACATGCACATACAACTTTATAATCCCAAAATCTCATTTTTAAAAAAAGTGGCGCTTACAACTGTGTAACTCTAGGCAAGCGAAATGTCTTGAAAACAAAAAGTTAGTTATTGTCAGAAATAGTTAAAATCATGTTAAAATATTAAAATTTACAAGTTATAATTAGATATTTTATATTATTTCAAAAACAAAAACATAATGGTACCGCGTAATGTTGATATGCAGGTCCAAAACAAAAAGTGCCGTTATATTTTTCAGTTTTCGTTGAGCCGCGGAAGTTTCAGTGATTTTAGTGTTGTCGGATATTTTTACTTGTGAAATAGAAATAATTGCGTTTGGATTGCAAAACTAAAAGTGGAAGTTTTATTGCAATGTAAGTAAGCGTTTGTCCATTTTATATTTTACTTTTTTCATACCTAAGACAAATATACATTATATTGAAATTTTATAATTCGTTTTATTTAAAAAATGTTAGAAAACAAGCTTGTAATCCTGTTATTGGCATAATTGTTATGTAATATATTCCATTCAAATGTAATATATTACTTTACAATTAAAAAAATGTAAATATAAAAAATATATACAGGCAATAATTGAAATTTTTAGTGTGCGAATAAACACGAGAGGCGCTTTATTATTTACTTTCATTTCTTAACATGACAGACGAAGTTCTAAAGGGGGATGTTTTGTGTTTATTTGTCAAAATACATAGAAACCAACGCCAACCCAGCACAATATTTTTTTCTACTCGTAATAAGTTCCTTGAAATAATAATTTCTGAATATTTTTTAAAACGTAACTCGCTATGGAAAAAAATTAATTCACTCGCGATTTCATCGCCCGTGAATTAATCTTTTCGGTCGACGAATACAATTTTATCGTCTTGTATAAAAAATAAATATTATTGTAAAAAATAATAACGATTTTTTATTTTATAGAATGAAATGAAAATTTTATTATTTACCTTTAATTTGAATAGGACAATGTTTTACAATTAATAAATATATTTAAACATTCAAAAGATAGATTGTAATGTGATATATGTATGAATAATGTAATATATTAAAACATAAATGATTAAAATATTTTTATTTTTTTTAAAACATTTTCTTTAACATCTGAATCATAGTTATGGATATCGAGGTACAGATTCCAGAAAAAATCTCTGGGTACTTCCCACAGGAGAACTGTTGTATTACGTGGCAGCTATTGCTGTCATGTTCGACAGAGACGAAGAAACACAAAGGCATTATACCGGACATACCGAAGACATTCAATGGTATGTGTATGAACTATTTATTTCAACACCGTGTATATTAATAACGTGTTTTAGTATGGATCTACATCCATCGCGAGAAATGGTAGCATCGGGTCAACGAGCTGGTAGAAATAGGAAGACTCAAGCTCATATTAGAATATGGAGCACAGAAACGTTACAGACACTGTATGTTTTTGGAATGGGAGAATTTGAAGTGGGAGTAGCGGCAGTTGCTTTTTCAAATTTGGTAAGATTATGTTTAATTTAAAATCCAAATAAACAATACCAATCTTAATTTAAAATTAGATAGCTCAAATAAAATCTTCCTCGCAACAGTGCAACGCATTGCAACCTTTTGCAATTAATATATTGAATAAAAAAATTATTTTGTTGTAGTTTAGATTTATTTTGAATAAAAGTTTTTTTCGTTTATTTCTTACTTTCAATACTTTCGGTACGACTTAGTTGTATGCTTATTTATATTTCTAGTCTTTATTATGTTTTAAATCAAATTTAAATATACAAACTAACTAAAAATATGAAACTCCTTTTCAAAAGTTATTTATTATTCTTAGACTTCCTTGGTTTATGTTTTTTTTTCTCTCCTAGTGTTAGCTGCTTTCCCTAAAACTTTAGCTGAATGTTCCTCTTTTTATATAATTTCTCTATCCTCCAAAAGCTTTTATCAATAGTTTGTAATAAATGAACAAAAGGATGCAGTAATGACGTCCATAGTAACATATTAACAAAAAAAAATACTTTTTAGCGCATAGCATATTTATAAAATTTTGAATAGTTTACGGTTCAAATGATATCCGATTTATGTGTTTTTTAGAATGGTGGAAGTTATGTTCTTGGTGTTGATGCTGGTAGAGAAAGTATACTCTCTGTATGGCAATGGCAATGGGGCCATCTGCTAGGAAAAGTTGCAGTAAGTATTTTTTCTAATAAAATATCATTCATGATATAGTCACCAAATTCAAACTATAGTTTTGTCTCTGTTTTTTTTTAATTTTATGATAACAGAGTCATTCAATAACTTGTAAATGTACATATTCTTATTAGTAGGAATCTACAGTGACTAGTGATGGGTTGTTATTTAACTATCTGTTATTTTATAACAATTATTTAGAAATAACATAACGCAACCGTTACTGCTTTTAAAAAATAACAGATATAAAATAACGACACGCAGAGATCGAGTGTTCGTGACACGAAGTCGGCGCTCTGCACCGCCACGAAATTCGATGCTGCTCGAAGCAATTCCAAAAAACAACTAGTATGGATGGAAAACCTATTATTTCGACAACCATCGATACAGGCGGCGAGATACAACGGACAACGGAGTGGGGTATGCGCTACGGCGCGGCGCGTCGTGTTGGGCTGACAACAGCTTAAAAATAATAGGATATAAAAAGAAGCAGCTTTTTTTGAAACAGTTGCGGGCAAACGCCTGGCTGTCGAGATAACAGGAGTGGGAAAGGAGCGCTGCTGCATCGGTCGATTGTCGATGGAGGCTCGCAACGGGTTGGAGAATAACGCATCAGTTGTTTTAGCTATGTTGTTTTTTTACCTGTTACGAGCATAACAGAACGGCGTTCGAGATAATCGGAGGTTTGAAACAGGTTGGAGAATAACGCATCAGTTGTTTTAGATACATATTGTTTTTCAACCTGTTACGAGCATAACGGGCGGAGGTCGAGATATTATGGCGCTGTATGTTTCAATACTTTGTTATTAAGTTTCAATATTTAAGTATTTATTTATTCTGAAAAATTTTCAGAATAATATTTTAAGATTTTTTAAAAATGTATACAGGGTGTTTTGAAAAATCTGGTCATTGATTAATCACGATCCTGCTTAAAGCCCTTGACGTAAAAAGCTGATTTTTGGAAAACGGATTGACTTTAGGGTGTAGAGGTGCGATAAGAAGGGATTTTTCGAAACTCAAATTCTAAGGGGGTGAAACCACCCTCAAATATTAGAATATTTTTTATTTAAAAACTGGTGAGTTTTTCGAAAAAACTCTTAAACACGTATATTTTATTTTGTTGTTTTACATATTTTGAGATTTTTACAAAATATATACAGGGTGTTTCATAAAATATGACCACTGAGTAATCACTATTCTGCTTAAACTGCTTGACGTTTAAAGCTGATTTTTGGTAAACGGATTGACTGTGGGGTGTAGAGGTGCGATAAGGAGGGGTTTCTCGAATCTCAAATTCCAAGAGGGTGAAAACGCCCCTCAAATATTACAATATTTATTATTTAAAAAACGGTTAGTCTTTCGGGAAAACGATTGGACACGCATAATTTATTTTGTTTTTTTACATATTTTGAAATTTTTTAAAAAATAATACAGGGTGTTCCAAAAAGTTGAGTAATTGATTAACCACGATTCTGCTTAAACTGCTCGACGTTTAAAGCATATTTTTGGCAAATGTGAGAAAATTTTATCCAGTTTGTATGTTAATGGAAATTCTTGCTTTGCTTTATCATCACCATTACAAATTAATAATTCGATGCGAACGAAGTCGCGGGTACAACTTAACAAGTATAGCTAGAGACGTGAGAAATATAAAATAAGAGACGCCCCCCGATGCGCAGTGGACATCCCACAAATTTGCTTCAATCAGATTTTTCGTAGCGTAACTGCATCTCTCTTCCGCCGAATGCGTTCTCTCTCTATCGTGTGCGCGACCGGTGCTATCCCCAAGTCTCTTCCTATATTTGTCAAACTGTACATGCTAGTTTAAGTGTAAAATTAATTCGAACTCTAGTGTGTAGTTGGTTTACTTATGAAGAATATACTACACATTTTCTTATATTGCTATTTTTTGACCGCAAATGGTAAAATCATAACGAAGAGCTTCTCGCCCGTCGAGTGAGATGCACCCTGTACACTGCTACGCAATTCAGAATCTACGCGGATCGAGGGGTAGGGCGTAGGTAGATCGGAATTTATAGATATAGACGAGTGGCGGCATTTTGGCTTTTTTATATCGCAATTTGTAAACAGCGCTTATTTGTAAACAACCCCCGTTTTTAGAGAGGTATTTTAGATAACAATCGATATTTAGAAATGTTATGACACCCTGGAAATACTACCACCGAGCACGTCTGCAACTGCGTTAATACGCCTGGCGGTGACCGCCTCATATTCTTTCAGATATTTAGCAATAAAATAAAGAAACCTGTTATTTTTAAGCTGTTATTTTAAGCTGTTTTTTATAAATAACTATAACAGTTTCAACTGTTATCTAAAAATAACAGTTTTGCCCATCACTAACAGTGACACACTTATTAGTGTGCTCGACCATGAATCTGCTTAACTAAAAATAAATTATTTAACTTATTATGAACAAGAATATCAAGAAATAGTAATTCAAGAATCAAAACTAAAATATAGAAAAATACTAGTATGTCAACAAGTATATTAAAGTAGTGTTAAAAAAGATTCCTTTTAACTTCATTGTTTTATTACTCTGAATCTGAAATGTTAGATCTGATATATTTTTTAAAAAATTGAGATAAAATTAAAGAATAAACGGGTACTATAAAATGGTGCTAAGATTGAACTATTCATAAAAACAAAAATATGTTAAAATACCGGATTTTATAGGAAAGATATACCAGGTGTTGCATCGTCGGACGGGACATAGAAAATCCCATGTAAATTTTAATGGGGTCAATTATTGGCTTCCCTAATTATTTTAGAGAATAATTCTATTTAGGTTTATCGAAGAGCACTAAAACCCACATTCAAAAGAATAACTTTAGATATTTTTGATTAGCTCGTTTACGAGTTATCGCCGATTTCTTTTTAAATATTTCTCCTTTCTTATGGCCCTGTATTTACTTATGAACACCAGTCAAGGTAAAAGATAACTGTCAAATGAAGTTGTCATTTCAGAAATTTACCTATTTAGTGCTTTATTATTATTGAAAACTCATTCCTACATCGGAAATCTTAAAGATGTATTTATAAATACAAATTAATATGAATTAAAGTAATCAATTACAAGGTTAATTATAGTATTATTACAAAATTCAATAACTTATTAATTTAGGTACTATTAAATTGTTAGAACTTTAGGATTTAAGAAGATGTTCAAATATTCCTCCATCGACTGCAAGACAATAACCCAGGCAATCATAAAATTCTCTTCTTACATTCGCTAGTTGGTAAACTGAAATTCTATTGCATTCGGCAGAAATAGCATTTTTTAACTCGTCTAGATTTGGGTATTTTTTATCCTTGAATATCCTGTTTTTTAAATGGCCCCAGAGAAATAAATCATTTGACGAAATATCAGGAGACCTTGCTGGCCAATTTACTGTATGATTTAGGCCAATAACGTTTCCGTTAAAACTATTGTCTAAATATTCCCGAACAACCAGGGTACTTTTTTTTCATTTGGTACCAAACTTCCTGATTTTCCCTAGCGGCATCATGTAAAGCAGGTAAAATATGATTTTCGAGTAGTTCCAAATAATATTCTGCAAATTTCGCGTAAGAAATAATGGCCCGATAATATTGTGTCCGAATATCCCTGCCCAAACATTTAGTTTCTGTGAATATTGCGTCCTTGTTTCGACAAACCTGTGTTGGTTTTCTTTGTTCCAATATCGATAATTTTGAACATTGGGTTCATTATTTAAGGTAAACGTGCCTTCGTCAATGAAACATATGTTTTTTAAAAATTCCCTATCCGTGTTTGCTCTTTCCATCATATCAATTCAAAACGCCTGCCGCATGCCGCCGTATTTCGTCCCCATCTCGTAGCTCTTGGTGCTTTTCATATTTGAAGGAATAGTATTTATGTCGTTTCAAAATTCGAAACGCTGTAGTGTAATCTATTCCTATTTCATCCTCAAGTTTCCTTGTGCTGATCTTTCCATCGTTCTCTTCCACGCACAATAAAACTTCCATGTCGGTATCATTTCTTGCATCTTCTCTTTGTTCTTGCCTTGCTTCACATCTGCAGTTATTTATTAGGGTACCTTTGGTCTCAAATCTCTGGATATTCCTTACGGTTATAGATTTTCCAGGTATCGGTCTATTCGCATACAGAGCAGCAAACATGTCCGACACCTGTTGATAACTATTTCCTTGATAATACCATTTAATCATCAATACTTTTTCTTCGGTACTGTAATTCATGGCTAATATTTTCGATGTAGGTATGAGTTTTCAATAATAATAATAAAGCACTAAATAGATAAAGTTCTGAAATGACAACTTCATTTGACAGTTATATTTTACCTTGACTGGTGTTCATAAGTAAATACAGGGCCATAAGAAAGGAGAAATATTTAAAAAGAAATCGGCGATAACTCGTAAACGGGATAATCAAAAATATCTAAAGTTATTCTTTTGAATGTGGGTTTTAGTGCTCTTCAATAAACCTAAATAGAATTATTCTCTAAAATAATCAGGGAAGCCAATAATTGACCCCATTAAAATTTACATGGGATTTCCTATGTCCCGTTCGACGATGGAACACCCGATATAGATAACTTATACAGCAAATCGAAATATCTCTTTCAATCTAAATAGTTTTAATTATTGTTAAGATTTATTAAAAATAAATGGTACAAAAATGGCTTCCACCCAAGAACGGTAAACTAATAGGATTGCTCATCCTTATAAGACGTACGTTCGCCTCTTCCCGCGCTTCAGCTGACAGTTGTGACGTCATTGTAGCCCTTGTCAAAGCTTTCGTGGCCTTGTCATGATAGTGTGTATTATTAGTTGCCTATGGTAAACTTATAAAAATAACAGCTGAGAAATTTTGAGTTAATTATTTTGTTAATTTTAAATATGAAAAAGGTGTCTTGAAAGTTTTTAGAGCTATAGAGTGTATAAATACGTTCATTTTGTGTTGTGGATTGTGACAAAGTGCATACTAAGTGCCCACGATTTTGTTTATTAATTATTTTAAAGCAAAATATGGAAGTACTCTAAAAAGAATGCTTGCAAAAGTGATGCTGGGAACTGCTGTTCTTAAAAATGCATTATCCGAGTATTTAATACGATTTATACAGTTAATTTTCTATACTGCATACATATAAGGTGTTTAAATAAATAAACTAAATAATGAACGTTTTGCATTCGGTAACCAATAATGCACGTGTGTGTATTATTGGTTGCCGGATAAGGACTAATAACCATGACAAGGGCTACAATGACGTCACAAAGCGAGTAGTTTTCGCATGCACCTGGCGGACACTTTTGGCTGAATGAGCAGTCGTATTAGGTTAACTGTTCTTGGCTTCCACCAATAGAATCTTGATACACATAATTCAAGACACTCTGTATATAGAGAACAATATTAGTAAAAAATAGCGATTGTTTTGTCATGACATATTCTATTTTTTGTACACCAATTTAATATGAAATATAATTCAGAAGGATGGTCATTTCTTAAATTTACATCTTCCTATCATTAATCATCAATATCCAGCGATCATTATTCGACACGCAATCCAAATTCTACGTAATCCCTCACCTTGTACTTCGAAATATGAAACATTTTGCACAGTCATTCCCAAGAAAGTTTTTCTGGCAATTAAAATATCATCAGAACCGCCCACAGCAAAGTCCGCCTATTAAGGTATGTTTATAAAATTATTTTTTGTAATTTGAGGTTTTTATTTATCTCTGATAAAAGGAAGTTTGTTTAGTTAGGTTAATATAGTAAATTTATAAATCTAAATATAATTAATCGCGTAATAAATCTGTTTCTGTAATAAAGATTGATAATTTTAAATACTGAATATAAACACTGACACTGAAAATAGAAAAATGCATATCATGATTACATTCTTAAAAATAAGGAATTTATAGTCATTCATTTTATTTTGACCCAGTTCTATAAAATCACGTTAAAACAACAGAATTAATGTAAATTTCTTGTTGTAGAAAGTAATGTAATTATTTATTAATAATTATAAATTATACAGGGAGTCCCAATATTTTGTGGACGTAGAACTACTACGTATTTTTTGAATCAAAATAAGTTCGTTGGACACAATTTACCTTTATATAAAAGTGCTTCGTTTGTCCGCTAGAGGGCCATCAAACTTTAAATAAATAAACACACTTCAGATATTTTAAGAACCCTTATTCCGATTTGAATGAGATTTTTGGTGTCTATCTTTTGCTAAGTGCTTTTATATTTGACTTTCTTAAAAATCAAGAAAAAGTACGAGAAGGATGAAAATTACCCCCACCTCTACATAAATTTTACCAGAAGTATTTTTCAACTCCACCAATGACAGGTTTTTAAAAAATATGTAGTAGTTTTATGTCCACGGAATATTGGGACACCCTGTAAATAATTTAAATATGATTCAAAATCGGATAATATTTACTGAAAACCTTTTTAACTATTAGATATTTATTTGAGCTATGATACTACCATTTCTTATTAATCTATATTATTTAAAATTTTCTGTATGACATTAATGGCCGTATTACTGATATTATATGTCGGCTAAAACTTGACTAAGATTATTAAATTGCACAACAGCTCACGAACCCGTCTATTATGTAAATAAGGAAATGAAATATTTCGAGTTTGTGCCAGAAAAATACATTCCCCAAACGTGTACAGGTCCTTTGCTTGTTAAGTAGTAAAAAATTCCTTTCGCGAAGAAGGTGAAATATGACTTTAATTAGCAAGGGCCTTAAGTAGTACTGCAGAAGGTAAATAATCTAAGTAACCCTCTATGTAAAATAACGAGGGCTATAGTAAAAGTAGGTTAGACTGATTTGCTAGAAGTTATTGCTTGAAATTAGAAAATAAGAATGAAAAGTAAGGTTATATTATGATTTATATCTATCGATATAGGCTCTTTTCGGAATTACTAAGTTTCTTTAATACACTATATTTCTTCTTTCTATATTTCACAATCAGAAAATTTAAGTCTATCTACAACAAAAACTGTCTACAAAATATTACTTTTTTAAATATGCTCCAAAAAGTGGAATACTAGGTATAAAAAAACAAGTTATCAAACTGATAGCTCAGTGTCATCAGAATTCTTGTGTCAGTGTCACGTAATTTTTAATAAATGCCTTTAACTTCATAGCAAAAATCGATTATATTTACGCGATTAAGGGATGGGGTTCCCATAAGGGACATTGTAGATGCATTAGGGATAAACAAAAAAACAGTGTTGTTGGCTAAATCCAAAATTCAAGAACATGGAAGTATTGTGAGATATCCTTATATAGAGTTCTATCTGGGACTACTAATTCTTGTACTACTTTTTTTATCGCAATGGTACGTCAAACATCTACAATATAACAATACAGTGTATGCAACGAGAAGATGACTTGACATTGTTGTGTCTGTCATTTTTGTTGCATCTTCCCTGACTCGTTGGACATGCTTTTTTCATAATAGTATAAAATATGAGACGCATTTTATTTAATATTATTTTGCTTAACTAGGAATACAAATTTAGAAGAAGCTCAATAATAGTATGTAATTTTTCTTATATAATTTTAAGATATCAGTATAGATATACCTACAAGTTCATACCAAATACACTTTTAGTCACGTGATTAAGCTTGGCCGGCACAGCGTTGCCCACTTCTACATATTTTCTTTTAATCAAAATATTTTAGAAACAAAAATAAATTAATTAGAAATATATAAACAGTTATTATTTACATCAACAAAACTCACCTTCTTAACAGCACTTAAATGACATAAAGGGCCATTACTACCGTTTTCCCGTTCAAAATATTCTAATAAAGTTGCGATGAGTTTTTTACGGCTATTAAACTATATTGTACCCTTCGCATTAAAATAGGTTCTAAAAGAACAATGTTCGATTGCAAGGTCTGCTAGTAAACATTTTCAAGCTTAAAGTATCACAACACTATTTATTTAAACCAAAAACTCGTAATACAAAACTAAAGTGTCAAAACGAATGACAATGTCAGGAAATAAATAAATAAATGCAGCAATTTGACATATTTACAGCAGAGCTACCACCTCAATCTCCAGTGCGAAATTTAAATTCCAGTTAGTCAACACGGCGCCGAATATGTCCATGGTTGGCAACAATTAATTCAAAAATCGCGCGGTCGATTACGTAACTAAAAGTTTAATTGATATGAAATAAACTCATCGGCAAAACTCTTGCACCCCCTTACTATTTTAATAAAAAATTACATTTCAAACTAATTTTTCGTGGAAATCAGTAGATTCTAAAGTTATGTTAAAAAATAACACAAAAAAGAGAAAACTTTTACCAAGTTTAATAATATATTTTGACAAAATACAAAAAAATGCAAATTCCATAAAGACAAATGTTTGACAAAAAAGAGAAAATAAATAAATAAATAATAAATTATGACAAAATTAAGGTTGCTAATATAAAGTATTGCCTCTTCGATTTGTTATGAGTGCATCAAGTCGTCGGGGCATCCCCACTATAAGGTTGTTTATGGTTTCTTGAGGTAAGTTCTGCGATTCCTCTTGAACGGCAATGATCAACTCCTGACGATTTCTTGGTGGGTTATTTCTGCGAAATACAGCTCTGGTGATGTAGTCCCAGACATGTTCAATAGGATTCATGTCGGGGGAGAGTGGATGCCAGTCCAGACGAGTTATTTCCCCTTCATTTAATGCTTCCTGGACCATTCTAGCTCTGTGAGGACGAGCGTTATTATTCATGAGAATAAAATTATTGCTGATTTCTTCTCGCAGTGGATAAATTATTGGTCTGATTACAGTTTCCACATACAAATGGGTGTTCATCACCTCAGGAATATGAATGAGCTCTGTTCGCCTATTGTACATGATGCCACCCCAGGTTCAACATCAAGGTTCCTCCTTGATAAGGAGCAACAGCAAGGGCTGTATTCAAGCGATGCTGTCTCCCTGCCTCCTTCCACACTCGCCGACGATAATCATCACTGATCAAACCTATCCTGATTTCGCCAGTGAAAATTACGTTCCTTCACTGAGATAATAACCAGTTCTGGTGTTCTCTAGCCCACTGTAGCCTCTTTTGCCTACGGTGTAAAGTTAATAGAGGGACTGGCAGTGGACGTCTACGCCGCAATCCAGTATTAGAAAATCGCCTGGAAATGGTTCGGCTTTATATCACTCGGTGGTAAGTTTGTTGAAACTGAGATCGTAGCTCTCGAATTGGAACTGACTCGATTTGGAACTGTCGTTCAGTCGTTACCCTTATACGGCCCAACCTTGGACGAGATCTTACGTTTCCGGTGTCCATATACCGTTGTATAATTCGGCTTACAGTACTTCGCACTACCTTCTTCATGCAAAGCGATAATTGTGGCATTGTTGTCGCCTTTCACAACACTTACTACAAGATTGAACTCGAACTGAGAAACAAAATTTGACCGCAAATAGCTAAACCATACACATTCCATCGTTAAGGTTTTTTAGCCGACCATACCAATAGGTATGGTAGGCCATTAAGATCGGCAAAAAAAAGTTTTTTTAATTTCACTCAAAATGAGTTATTTGGGTCATATTTGGGTCATAAATGACCTAAATACAAAATATTTTTATAGTGTCTGTCTGTCTGTCTGTCTGTCTGTCTGCCGTCTGTAACACGATAATTCAAAAACCGCTGAACCGATTTTAACCAAATTTGGCACAAAAAAACTGTGGCACCCGAGAATCTGGCTATTAGTTTTTGGTGGGGGTGGGGGGTTGGTAAGGGGGTATGGGAGGGGGTTAAACATTTTAAAAAATCGTAACTCCAAAATTACAGTAGCTAGCGAAACGCGGTTTTCAAATTAAGATTAGGAATAATATTTGCAACAAAATTTGTAATAACATCAAAATCAGTCAAAGTTGCAGTTTTCGAGATATTAACATATTTTAGTATGGGCGGCTATACGTACGTCCCGGCGCAAATTTTTTTTTCATTGCTTTTATTACAATAATTAATATAAAAATAATACCAAAAACTTAAGAATTTGTAACGGTAAATTGCAAAAAAAACTGTCTTACAAAGATGTTGAAATATGATACATTTAATATATTATTGTGTCCGTGTTTTATACATCAATAAATAATTTAATATTAATAAGAAATAATTATTGAATATTTAATGATTTATCATATTTTACAGACTTTACAAGAAGAATTAACAGGGGCTGTGTTCCATCCTCTTGATGACAATTTAATGATCACACATGGAAGAGGCCACTTAACTTTTTGGAATAGAAGAAAAGATGGATTTTTCGAGAGGACCGATATTATTAAACCGGTAAGAACTCCCGAACACCCTATATAACATATTATATATAATCTTTGGCCAGTAAGATAATATATAACAGTGAGAGTTGTCATTTTAATTCAAAAGGATGTTAGTTTAATTTTTCTGATATTTTTTGGACCTTATCTGTCGAAATGAAATACTCTCTCACTGGTCAGAAAATATGAATTATTCTGTTGTAGAACAACACGGTAATTATATTAAATTTCAAAATTTTAGCCTTCCAGGACTCTAATTACTTCATTACAATTTGAACAAGATGGTGATGTTATAACTGCAGACAGTGATGGCTTTATTACTATTTACAGGTTAGATAGAGATAGACTATTATAAAAATTGCATTTTTTAATATTTTTATTTTAGCGTTGATGCCGATGGGGCATATTTCGTCAGAATGGAATATGAAGCTCATAATAAAGGTGTAGGGGCATTAGTAATGTTATCAGAAGGAACTTTGCTGTCTGGTGGAGAAAAAGACAGAAGAATCGCTGCTTGGGATTCTTTACAAAACTACAAAAGGATAACAGATACAAAAGTAAGTTTTCCTATTTCTGAAATTCGAAACACTATTTACAAAATTCTTTAACACTTTCCGACAACTCCAAATGATAATAAATAATCATCTAATATATTTTTTTAGCTTCCTGACATCTTTGGTGGAGTCAGATCAATCTATCCTCAAAGACCTGGAAGAAATGATGGTAATATTTATGTCGGCACGACTAAAAACAACATTTTGGAAGGCTCTCTCCAAAGAAGATTTAACCAGGTAACTGAATTCATAACTTCTATTTTGGTGATACTTTCATTCGTCTGTAAAGATAAAGATCTAAAAATTTAGTATCAAAATAAAAAAAAATTATCAGAACAATATGTTACTTACAAAAAAAATACGTTTCAAAATTAGAATATGATTATCAGAACTCACAGAGACAAATTTTAGAGTAGCTCTTTATTTGTAGTACACAAATTTGCATAACAATTAAAATCTGTTACAAAAATACACAACTTTACAGTCTATTCAATGAGACAAGAAATTATTTTGACAGGTAGCATTCAAAAATTGACAGTAAAACAATACTTTTAAACTAAAATGACAGAAAAAACTGCCATTGTCTCTATCTGTTATACAGGGTGTTTCAAAAAACATGTGCCATCTCTCGCGGGGAGATTCCTCACGTAAAAATATGATTTATTTTTCATATTAACATAGGTCCCATTCTGCTTTGTTTCGTAACTACAGGGTGTTAAATTCTTAATAATCTTTCGATTTATTATAATTTTCTTCCAAGTACTTTTAGTGATTCGAATGAAATTTTGAGGGTAAAAGTTACTATAAGTGCTACATATTTTAATGCTAAAAAATTTCGATAAATTCATCAGGGACGTTCATATGGGTTATCACTGGAACATTTTTCCAAAAAAAATGAAACATGTGCGCCACTGACTTTTTTCTTTTTATATCAAAATTGTATAGCCCGTTTAAGGCCAATTAAAAGTTAACTCTTGATATTTTGTCGAAGTCGATCTCCTTGATGAGGTAAACGCAATTTTATTAATCACAATTAACAAAATTAAAATAAAAATAAAATTAATAAATTATATATTTTACCTAATTTATTATGAAATATTATTAATATTAGTTATTGTTACTATTAATCCAACCTAGAGCAATTTCAAATAAAAAATAATGGTATTTAAGATAATTACAATAAAACTAATTTTAATAAGTTTTAACATCCTGTAACTCTAAAACTACTTATGTTTATAGGAACTTTTTTTGATATTTTTGATGGGGAATCAATAAGTACTTATTTAAAACTTTCGCAAGTTAATGATAATCTTGCTATTAGGTATTATAAAGGTTGCTATTAGACTTGGATCAAGGATTATACTATTTCGCTAACAAAAGAAAAAAAGTCAGTGGCGTACACATGCTTGTTTTAGAAAAATATTCCAGTGATAACCCAGTCCCTGGTGAACCTGTCGACAGTTTTTTAACTTTAAAATATGTTGCATTTCTAGTAACTTTTACCCTCAAAATTTCATTCTAACGCTAAAAGTACATGGAAGAAAATTATAATAAATCGAAAAAATATTAAGACTTTAACACCCTGTAGTAGAAACAAAGCAGAATCAGACCTATGTTGATATGAAAAATAAATCTTATTTTTACGTGAGGAATCTCTCCACGAGACATGGCACATGTTTTTTAAGACACCCTGTATATTCTTTCTCGTTGAACAGACTATACTTATCATGACAACTTGACTTTAGACTGAGATAATTCATAATTCTGATGGATATGATACTCAATTGGCTAATAAACCTATGACGGTCTACTACAGAACTAAGAAAATAATTTTAAAGAAAGAAAAGAAGAAGAAAATTTTAATTAAATTTTTTAAGAAAATTATAATTAAATTTTTTAAGAAAATTATAATTAAATTACCACACAATACAGTCAATATTTACCAATATTTTATTTCATGTCAGCCACAGACTACTTTCGTCAACCAAGAAGTTTTAAGGGGTGGGTTAGCACGTGAACGTAGTAAATTCAAATCGCGCCTTAAGGGCTACGACAACCCTCATTTCAGACAGGTTAGAGATAAAAATAAAAGTATCAACTCATTTTTGAATGCGAAACATTGATCGTTCTCTTCTTTCCACTCAATATAACGTAGTCATTCTAGCTCTATTTTTTGTGCTTGGTTTTATTTTTAAATTATTCAAGACATGTCATTACTTCATTGAATCTGTAAAATACATTTAAAACTCTCTTCTTTGTATAGAACTTTTTTCTTTACAAGTGGGTATTCTTTGTTAATCTACGTTATATTGAGTGTAATGCTTTCCTGTATTGATAGGGGATCGCATCAAGATAAAAGCAAGCCGCATGTTTCACTTGCTCCCATCCCTTGTTACGTCACTATTCAAACACCACGCTTTAATTGGATGACATGAGCAAAAACAGGAGATAATGTACCAATATTACTCATAGTACTTACATACTACAGTCAAAACACTCAGGAACTTTATGTTTACAAGCAACGATCGATTTCAAACTCAAAAATACATAAAGTTTCTTATCAAACACATAAATTCACAAGCATATTGTCAAGGGTTTTCACTCATTTGGTTTTTTGTTCTTATATCAAATTTTAAAGGCATTTTGCATATAATACTGTAACAAAAATTAAAGAGATTTTGAAAAGATTTAATTTATGCTATGCAACATTTTTCAATATACAGGGTTGTTCACCACATACGACACGGAGTATTGTAGCTAAACGATTAGATTCTATGATTGAAATAAAGATTAATTTGATTAAGGTTTATCACACTTAAACATTACCGTTTTTGAAATATTTTCAATTTTGTGAAATTGCAGTAAAAAATTAACGCTTCATTTCTACAAGGGTATCGAAGTTTTTAGTACTAAATATTTACTGAAGATTATTTATTGATCAGATATTGTGTTGCAACAATAAAAATTATACTACCTTATAGAGAGTGTCCAAAAATTTATATTAAATAATTACTAGCTTTAAACGGCAATAACTTGTTTAATTTAAATTGAACACCCTGTATATTTTACGAAAATCAGATGCACAATTTAATTGTCTTTGAAATTTTATTATACGATTTTTTAACTACCTCTTCAAGTTTTCATAGAAAATGCATTTTCTTATAATTTAGACCTCATTTGTCACTATACCCATGGAATATTGACATTTTTACTTTATTGGATAGAAAATGTCACTCTGAATAGAATGGCATATCATATGTCAACTTTTGACATTTTCGCATAGGGTTTATTTTAAATTATAACATGCGGTTCATAACGAAAATTTGACCCGCAATACCAAGTGTGTGGTATCAAATTATTGGTAAAAAAATGCAAATATGCTAATAAGCCACCCTTGTTCCATTTGAATAAATTGAGACATGATTAAAAATACGATTTGGGCATCTTTTAACCGGCCAGGACAACTAAAAACATTAGACGATCAAATCTATTTTTCCGAGGCCCCTTGATTAAAAATTAATGTTATTAACTTAGCCATGGCACTCTAGATTGAAATTTAAAATACAATTTTTTATTAAGCGAGTATGTCAAAAGTTGACATATGATATGTCATTCTATTCAGAATGTAATTTTCTATCGAATAAAGTAAAAAAATACCGATGGTGCCATTTAAAAATCAAAAGTAGTAGTAATTTCCGGTGAAACAGGAAGTGACCAAAAACAGTTGAATACGTCAATCAATCCTAATTTAGGTCATATACTACGGTATACCAAGTCTCGTTTTTTTATCTGAAAAAATAAAAAAGTTATAGGGGGTGAGCCACTTTTGAGACGCACCCGGTATATCTATGTCCAAAAATCAGATTAATGGTATAATTATGCAAATTTAAATAAAGTATGCCCAATTGAGGGAATAAAAAGTACGTTTATTTAAATTTCAGTTTCCTTGGATTCGGATTTGAAATTGATCTAAGCCAAAGGTTCTCAATTAAAATTTAGATTATTTATTATAATCCTTAAAAAATAAATGCTAATTAATTACTAAGAAATCATTCTTTTCGATTAATTTCTGAGTCACAAAAATAGGATTTCTCAAAAATGAGGTTGACAATCTATGGCTAAATCTACTAAAATCGAGTACGTTACAAGTATGGAAGTATTATTAAAGCACTCCGGTGGTTACAAGAAATAAGTAAATTAATGTCTGTATTTTATTTTAGGTCGTTTTTGGACACGGTAGACAACTTTGGGGACTGGCAGTACATCCTGATGATGAAATATTCGCTACTGCTGGACATGACAAAAATATAGCGTTATGGAGAAAGAACAAGCTTATCTGGACAACACAGGTATAGCAATATTCATGTTATTTTGTTTTTAATAAATATTTATATAACTGTCATATCTAAATGCTATCTTATTTTCGCAGGTATCATTCGAATGTATATCTCTAAGTTTCCATCCGTTTGGAGTAGCACTAGCCACCGGTAGTACCGAAGGACATCTTCTGATCTTAAACTCAGAAAATGGACAAATCGTCAACACTATACGTGTGTGTGGATCTCCTCTGAGCTGCGTTGGATTCAATCCGAGTAAGATTTTTTTAAGCTTCTTTGATAAAAAATTACACAAATCATCCATAATACACCAAAACACTTATTTTAAAGAATGTATGCACATTTCGCTATGCTAGGAAACTTTCCTTCTTTAGATTTGTTTAAAATATGTTTTTATTTTTTTTTTTAGAATTTTAGAATGAGTGGGAGGGGGGTTAATCACTGCGACCTTACAGATCCATTGTGTCCCCCTTTCTTGAGTCATAACTCATCATACAGTCCCAGGGCTTTGACAAAAGCCAGTATCTGGGACGGTTTTATAGAGGGTAGTTCTCCATCTCCAATATCAGTCGTACCAAAATTCATGGCACGAATGGTTGTCGTCTCGGCGCACTCAGTGATGAGGTGTACTGGTGTTTCCCCATCTTCCCCACAGAATCTGCATTCGCCGTTTCTTCTTAGTTTCAATCTACTGAGGTGTTCATTGAGGAGACAGTGTCCTGTTAAAAACCCCGTGACAATCCGAAGATTGTTCTTACTTAAACCCAGGAAGATCTGTGATTTTTCTTGATCATAAGCCCTCAGAAACTTCTTCGAGTGTCTTAGACCGTTGCAAGATTTCCATTCCAGGTTGCGGATGGAATCTTCCAAGTTCTTGAGTTCCGCCTTGAGTTGGTTACCACTTGAAAAGCAGAACGGTTCTGGTCCAGTTAGTGGAGTGTTCGCTCCTTTCCTAGCTAGATTATTTGGATTTTCATTGCCTTCTATCCCTTGGTGAGCAGGCACCCAGAGTAGGAGGACTTTGTTTTCTTTGCCCAATTTATTCAGCTTCTCTATGCATTCTTTGACCAATTTCGAATTGATTGATACTGAGTTGATCGTTTTTAACGCTGCTTGACTATCAGACAAGATGGCTATTTCTTGTTTCCGATAGTTCCTATCGAAGATAAGTTGTACGCATCTTTCGATAGCGTAGATTTCTGCCTGTAGGATACTAGGGTAAGTGCCCATTGGTTCGGAGTATTTAGCTTTCGGCCCAAACACTCCGATCCCTATTCCCGTATTGGTTTTGGAAGCATCAGTATACCAAGTTATGGTATGGTTTTTTAACTGCTGGGCAAGCGTTTCGCTCTTCCAATCCTTTTTATTGCTCAATACTACATTGAGATGTTTCTCAAAGTTGTACGTTCTTGGCATATCGTCCACTGGGAGTTGCAGGATGGTATTTCCTTTTTGAGGGTGTTCCAAGCCCCTGATCTGACAATTCTCCCAGTACTAATTCCGTTAGTGACCATTCTAATCATTGTCGCATTGGCATATCTACCAATGACAATGTGCAGTGGTGTTAGATCTAGAACGACCTCCATTGCTGCTGTTGGACAGGTTCTCATGGCTCCTGTGATGCAAACACATGCTAGTCTCTGGACTTTGCATAGGTTTAGCCTTGCCGTCCGTTGCTCTAGTTTTGTGTACCAGGCAACTGCTCCATAAGTAATCATGGGTCTTACTATCATGGTATACATCCAGCGCAAAATGTTAGGGGAGCAGCCCCATCTATTTCCGGCCAGTCTTCTGCATATCATGAGAGCCTTTATGGCTTTGCTGGTAGTGTTCTTAATATGCCTGTTCCACAGGAGTTTACTGTCCAGGGTTATTCCCAGGTATTTAACTTCCTGTGTTGGCAGTATTTCCTTTCCATCTAGTTGGATTCTTTTCAAGTTTTTCAGACTTCGCCTTCTGGTGAATGGCACTATCGCGGTTTTGTCTGAGTTGATACTCAGCCCGACAGTCCTACACCATCTCTCAGTGATACGGAGTCCTCTTTGGATAATATCACACAAGGTGCCTTCATGTTTCCCCCGAGCGATCATGACTATGTCATCTGCATACCCAATGCAGTGTATTCCCGCTAGAGTTAATTCATCTAGTAGTTCATCCACCACCAAGCTCCACAGCAAAGGGGAGGTTACTCCACCTTGTGGAGTTCCTTGCGTTGTTTTAACAGCTACAGTTTTGGTGCCCATCTGAGCCTCTGCTGTTCGTGTTGACAGCATTTCCCAAAACCAGCGAATAATAGTTCTGTTCACCCCTCTTGTTTCTAGAGATCGCCTGACCACCTTATGTGGTATATTGTCAAACGCCCCCGCAATATCCAAGAAGGCACAAATTGCTGTTTCTTTGCTATCCAGACTTGTCTGTATTAGCTCCGTTAATTGGTACAGAGCAGTTTCTGTGGATCTGCCCGTTCTATATGCATGCTGACTATCATGCAGTGGTTTAACCTTTAGATGATTTTCTCCAATATGGTTGTCAACTACTTTCTCCAGCGTTTTTAGTATGAACGATGTGAGACAAATAGGCCTAATGACTTGGGATTTGTCCAGTCAGTTTTGCCTATTTTGGGTATGAAGATTACTTTTGCTCTTCTCCATGTGGTTGGTATATATCCCATCGCTAGACTGCTTCTTGTAATGCTTAGTAGATGGTGAGTAGCTATTTGCTGACCTTCCTTTAGAAGGGCAGGAAAGATCCCATCCACTCCTGCTGCTTTATAGGGCTGAAAGGTGTCGATTTATTTTTTACTTCTACAGGTGGAGATTTAATAGCAATAGCATCCCAAAATGGCAGCATCTACCTGTTCAGAGTTAGCAGAGATGGTTTCTCTTATAAGAAATCTAACAAAATACGAGGTTCCCAACCTCTAATGCAAATGGACTGGAGTTCAGACAGCAATTACCTACAGACTGTAACAGCCGATTACGATCTTTCATTCTGTAAGTTGAAATCAAGTAATTGAACTGAAGTAATAAGTAACTAGTACAAGATGTTCCAAATTCGATAGTGGTCATTGTAATTATTTAAATTGTAATTACTTAACTTTTTTACCTCTTAAAGTTTCCGATAGCTCAACTATCATCCTCTAGTTTAGGACATTTTCTATTTTTAAGAATGGAAAATATAAATATAATATATCATTGTTGTGTTTCCAGGGGACGTAAAATCATTATCACCCGAAAAAAGTCCCATTGCCATGAAGGATGTAAAATGGTACACCCATAATTCTACAGTAGGATTTATGGTAGCAGGTAAAGACTTCATTGTGCCACAAAATGTGATATCTATGAAATATCGGAGAGATATCACGTTATTAAATAAATATTAATACACTACTCAAAACAATTATCGCATGTTAAAGAATGTGAAGAAAAGTAATTATTACATATTTCCTTTGAATAAGAATACTAAGGAAGGAGCATAATGCTATCCATGTATTCATGCATGGTGGGCGGAAAAAGTACCATAAAAGCACTCTAGGGTGGGGATCCTTGACAGTTCTGTTTGACGATTCATTTGACACATTTGAATTTGATTTGACATTTTGTGGATTTGTCAGTCTTTACGAAGCTTATTTTATGTTATTTATTATTTGTTCTGCTACTGATAGTTGTATAAAGGTAGTAAATCTAGATGGAAATTGTGGCAGAACTTAAATTAACAGTGACACTATCGCGATTTATCGAAAAAGACTCTAAAATAGTTGGTTGTGTAGCGTGCGGTAGATCTCGGCAAAAATTGAGTGAAATAATGGAACAACTTTTCGCTAGTAAGTGACTATATAACATACATACGTGTAGTAAACCGATCATTTATGAAATTCACTTAAATTAACTAATTATATATTTTTTCTTGCATTTTTGCTTTTATTTACTACTTGTCAAAGATTAGATGTCAAAGAATTTAGATACGTCAATTTGACTTACCTGCTTCAGTAGCGTATCGGATGTTTGTGTTAATAAATAATTATTAAAACTTATCTATTTTTATTAGAATTATATATTTTTATAACAATTTTAATAACTACCAACATTTATTCACAACGTAAAATAAAACAACAAATTATTGAGTCTACCCCACGTCTACCCTACATCATAGTTTTACATTTTTTAAATAAAATTAGAACGACACTGATAAACCGGAATTTAAGTCGGCCATATTTGAGGCCCATCGCGGTGTACCTAAGATTTTTGATATGCTCCTTCCTTAGTCTTCTTATTCAAAGCATATTTCTAAATTAAGCATGCATTTTTCTGCCTTTCTCTTGTGAGTTTTTTTTAGGATAATTAGGGTACGCACTGACATGTCATTTTTAATCGGCCGACTATTTTGCTGCAAAAGTGAAAACAATACATTCTTATGGAGCCATTTGGCCCAATATTTGATTACATTGCCTTAGGCTATGCGCTGACAGACAATTTTTAATCGGCCGACTATTTAGTTGCATGTTTGTAAACAATAAATCCTTATGGAGCCGCGCTCACATGCAATCAAGTAGTCGGCCGATCGACTTCATAAGTATGTATTGTTTTCACTTTTGCAACTATATAAATAGTCGGCCGACTAAAAATTGCAGCGCGTAGGCTTATTGTATCGAATTTTCCTTCACAGTATCTATACTATTTAAAATCGTAAGTCAGAGAATTCAAAGTGTCTTGTTTTTCAAATTAATATTTTTTTACAAAATATGCGATAATTGTTTTGAGTATTTAGTATCAAATTCCTCCACCAAGTATAAGAAGTACTGATGAACAAATGCAGGATCATGACCAAGACTTTCTTGGTCTTGGTCTTGTTCTTACAGGGTCCTCTAAAGTAATAAGTAGTCTTGGTCTTGGTCATTGCGCAAGACTCTTGCAAGTCTTGTCAACGTCGTGTATCAACTCGATGGGCAGATTATATATTTAATAAATATATGTTAAACTATTTATGAAAATTAAAATGTTTATAATTTCCATAAAAAAATATTCTAACAAAATACCAATATTCGTTTAGGTGTATGGAATAATCGATACTATCCAATGACTTCCATTATCAGTACAGCAAGCAGATCAGCAGCACATGACCTGCTCATCACTGGAGATACTGATGGATACTTGAGACTGTTTAGGTATACATAACACAATATTTTAAACCTTCTGACATAGTAAATTCAATTATAAATTATGTTTAAAAATTAATTATGTTGATTATCTAATCATATAGTATAGGTTCCGATCTTTTTCATGTGATATGATGCAATGTTTAACATTTTAGATATCCTTGTTTAACTCCCAAAGCTGAGTACAACGAAGAAAAAGTATACAGTGGAACAGTAGCTTGTGCCAGGTTCCTGTTCAATGACAGAAATATTGTGACAGTTGGCGGCACTGATGCCGCCTTGATGTTATGGCAGTTAACGGAAGAATAGGTAATTATACAGGGTGTAAACAAATAAGCACAGAAAAAAATCGAGAATAATACGAAGTGTTTTTGTTTAAGCAAAGGTTGTTTCTCTTAGAACATTTTTTAAGTTCGCGTTTTCTTACAAATTCTTACAAATACGCGAGCTTAAATAGCTAGTACATTAAACATTTATTGTAATATTATTTGAAAAGTATTAGCGTTGATTGAAAAAATTGGGAAGATACGCAACCTAATGAACGAATTCGTGACAAGGCTAATTTGATTTCCTCTTACATCTCAAGTGCTGTACGGTGGAGACACCAATCGTTCTGCAGCCAACGCATGAAACACTTATTTTCTCTAATTCGGCCAACGAAGGCATATCGAAGACGATGTGGATCTGAAAGCGACAGTGTTGCCATATTAAAATGTGTAATATCTGTAATACCTTTGACAAAAATATATTTGGATAAAAAGTCCGCGTTTATGTATTGAAAATTTAAATGTCGTTTAGTTGGCTTGGAAATAACGATTATTGACATTTACCATAATATTTTACATAAGAAATAACCGCGATCTTCATTTATAAGCCAACTGTGACGCACAAAAAACTAAATAGTTTTTTGTGCGAGATTTTCTATGCATCGTTCAACAAATACAAATTCACATTACATTCATTCACACCCTAAAAATATAACTAAAATACAATATGTTAATCGTTTCTATAATATAAGTCTGACCACTACTTATTTTTTCTTATTTTTCTATAACTTGCTACTGCTATCTTTCTTAACATTTTTCTATAATGCTTAAAAAAAATAATTCACAGAATAATTATCAACAAAAAAAATATAAATAATATAAACATATTAATCTTAATCTATAGTTAAAAATAATATCCTAATCTTTTTACAACGGTTTCACAAAAAAATAATTTATGAAGATTTGTTGTAATTCGCTCGCGTCCGATACGGAGGTGCTCGTTTCACATCCCTTTCAGTAAATATATTAGATATGTCTTGCACCTTGCGTTTTCTTTCAGAACCCGGTATATCTTCTCTTGGTAGATCATACATAATATTTCCAATATTATTATGATTTAGTAATTTTCCAGTTTTTTGAGTTTGCAGTTTTTCGACCTGTCTGCGATTGTGGATAATTGTATTCATTTCTTGGAGAAATGACAACGTTCTGGATCCGGATGCTTCTTGATAATACTTTTCTTTAAAATCGCCACTAGTATAACTAATACCATCAATTACTAATTTATTTCCTTTTAGCTTAGCGTTTATGTTTTGAGCTTTTGCTTCTTTCAATTTTTCGACTAAAACCTTTTTGTTCACTCTGTCTTCCGCTAATAAATCTTCGTCTATAAATATATTTGTTCCTCTGAGTTTTCCATTATTTTTAAGGAGTTCCGTCTTTTTTAAACAAGACACTAAGCTTATAAGGATAGGTCGATCTTTGGTTATATTTTTTCCAGTCTGAAAAGCTCCGATAAATCTTCTATCTTCAAATTTATATCGAGTTTTTCTTTTACAAGATCTATTATGGATTCCACAAGATGTTCACTATTTCTCTCTGGTATTCCATATATTATCAAATTGTTTTTCTTTAAAAGTTTTTGTGTGAGATATACTTGATGTTTTAATTTCTTATTTTCTGTTTCTAATACTTCAATTTTACTTTGAAGAGAAAAAAGCTGCTTATCAACTTTAGAACTGAGATTATCTAGGTCTGTCTTGATGTTATCAATCTTATTGCAAACATTTTCGTTAATATTATTCAAGAGCGTGTATAAATCCCCTAATTTAATTTCTTGGGTCATTTTATAAACAGCAGTAAATTTTGAGACACTTGACAACACCGTTGGGACGACTAGTAAGATTGCTTGCTAAATATTGCAAATTCTTTAAATTCTTCTATGTGATAGTATTTTAGAGATATTCAAAAACTACTTTTCGTGAAGTCTGAATCAACTGATTTTCACTCACCCGTTCTATCTTAATATACTTTATAACTTGTAATTTGAATTTTCTAATTTATTTCATAAATAACTCCACTTTTTGAATATATTTAACGGATAAAATTTTAATTCATATTAACACTTGCCCTGCGACGTTGCCACACATTATATAAATATAATAAATAGAAATTCTGTATTATTACCGTACTGTGCCCAAAATCAGTAAATCTACGAAATAATCAGTAGTTCTGGCAACGCTGTCTCCGGCAACCACTCACTCTGTCGACTAAAAGCAGAACTACGGTACAGTATTCTTTATCCGCAGCGCTGTAAACGATCAGGTATCAGCGCGCAGCGGCGCAGAGCTAAACTAATTCTCGGAATTCTCGGACAGGTTGACGGTAACGCCAGCTACATCTCGCACAGGTTTTCTGCCACGAAATCGCCCATAAGGTTGCGCATCTTCTTATTTCTTCAATCAACGGTATTAGTCAGCGCAATTTGTGAAAATTCTAAAAAATTAAAAAGGTAAATCTTTTGATATCTTCAGAATATCCAACTTGTATTACAGTTTATTATTCAAGCTAATAACTCAATACTACCACTAGTAACAACCAAAATACTTAAATATTATCACTTAGTTCAATATTATTTCAATGCGATCAGCATGAATGGTAACCGATACGGCGTGAAATAAAGTTAGTCGGACAGTTCTGATTTCTGCCGTACCGAGCGCTGCTGTTGGTATTTCAAAATCGGTTGATATGCTCCAAGCCTATAAAAAAGCAAAAAAAAAATAGCAGTAACAACTTATTTCTCTTCAGACTAAAGACGCTTTAAATATTGTTCTTTGTAGCATAAGCCCTCATCAGTTTACCTACCGGTTATAAGAAATACCCCTCAGCGAGTGAGGGGTTGGAGAGGCGAGAGAGTATATCAGAACGACTACGAAGAAGAAAGGGAATACTACGATTCCGACGTAGACAGTACAACCTTTGAAGTTTTGAATTTGCACTTCTAGCGACGTAAGGATTCTCGAAAATTGAGGTTTGCCATCTAGGGAAGATTTTTATCAGTGCTATAGATTTATAAATATCATATGAACAAGAAATGTTATACTTATAATAGATTGAAGTGCCGAAGGTTCACAAAGTCATGTTTCATACGAAATATTTTGTTTATAAAAATACTTTTTTAAAATTAGTATATATTAATATTTATAATTTAGTTTGAGAAAAAAAATTTGTTTATATTGTTAACATAATTCACACAAATTATAATATATTACTCTTAAATTCTAATTTAGTTTCTCATCATTCAATGGACAGGCAAAACAAATAAACTCTATTGTAGGTTATAAGACACTCTTAACTATGAAACTTTTCGATCATACGGTATGATTAGTTAACATACATTGAGAGTTCCTAAAATGATTTTGTTCACATGTAATTACTTAATTTTAACAAATACAGACGAATTCTGAGGATTTTTATAGGAAAATACCATACAATCCAAAAACGACGTCAGAGATGGCTTAGAAATGAAGATCTGTGTCGTTTATATATAAAATTGTATAAGAAATGCCATCGATCGTCATTTCCACGTTAACTGGACGCCGTTTTTTTTTATCAAAAAACTCGAAGAAACATTACTGACTACAAAGTTGGAAGAAAAAATCTTACACAAAACAATTGTTAGACTAATGTCAGAATGCCTAATATACAGGGTGGTCCGAACTGTATTTCGGAAACTTCGGCAGCATATTCTGCAGATAACAATAAGTAAAAAAGTTTGTATAAATGTATGTCCTAAAATGCTTAGTTTCAGAGATACAGGGTGTAGAAGTTTCATTTTTATTTCGATTTTTTCCAAATAATTTCTGAATCCAAATTTCATCCAAATATTGACGTTTGGTTTGGTTAGGATGATGAAAATTGGTGGCTGGGAGTTTTTGACTTGTGAAATTTGATTTTGATGTCAATATGACTCCTACTAGTAGAGGGCGCCACCTACATGTTTTTTTAACTGCTTTGAAGAGTAATAACTTTTTCGTCCATACCTGTATAAAACTTCTGAGTAAAAAATATACATTTACGATATTTTCTACGGGAAAAAGGTCTCTTGGTAAAAATCGCTACGAGTAATGGTTTTCGAGATATTTGGAATCGAAATTATCAATACCTGTCATCATTGACATAAATTATGTTGACTAAATAGTTATTAGACTGAAATTATAAATTTGAAATGTTTTTGTGTCAAAAGTTCAACAGAAACTGTTTTATCATCATTTTTTGCAGAAGAATTTATGATTAATTTAAAAAAATAAAAATTTCCTAAATTTATTCTACTCAACGTGTTTATTTTTCGTCAATAATGACATGTATTGACTATTTCCATTCCAAATATCTTAAGAACGGTTGCTCGTAGCGATTTTTACAAAGAGATATTTTTTACAAAAAAAGTCACAGAGATGTATATTTTTTCGATCAGTAGTTTTAATCAGGTACGGCCAAAAAGTTATTACGCTTCAAAACAGTTAAAACATATGTAGGTGGCGCCCTCTACTGGTAGGAGTGATATTGACATCAAAATCAAATTTCTCATGTCAAAAAACTCCCAGGCACCAATTTTCATCCAAATATTGACGTTACTTCCGAAATTATTTAGAAAAAATCGAAATAAAAATGAAATTTCCACACCCTGTATCTCTGAAACTAAGCATTTTAGGACATACATTTATACGAACTTCTTTACTTATTTTTATCTGCAGAATATGCTGCCGAAGTTTCCGGAATACAGTTCGGACCACCCTGTATATATTCACTGATATATTTTATTGTTAAATTATACAATAAATATGGTGCGCAAATTGTATTGCCAAAATTTAAAAAAAATTGTTAAAAAGCGCACAATCAAATTGTATAGTATAAACCATCTGTCCATATAGTAATTCGATTATAAGAATATATGACAAGGACATGAAATTTTCTTTCTAATTTAAAAGTAGGTTGTATTTTCTGTCATTTTATGGATGTCATTTCTTGAATTCATATATTCTCTCATTGGACAGACTGTATAAACTTTTCATTTCAATATACAATCATAATTATATACATGTGTTAAAAGAACATTTAAAACTAATATTTAAAATAATGTAATTTATACATCATATTGAGTTTACTTCTAGTACAGAAGACATGCGTAGCAATATCTGAAAATTCGAATATATACCGGGTGCGTCTCAAAAGTGGCTCACCCCCTATAACTTTTTTATTTTTTCAGATAAAAAAACGAGATTTGGTATGTTAGTATATGACATAAATTGGGATTGATTGACGCATTCAATTGTTTTTGGTCACTTCCTGTTTCACCGGAAATGACTACAACTTTTGATTATTAGATGTCACCCCCGGTATATTTTTACTTTATTCGATAGAAAATGATGTTCTGAATAGAATGACGTATCATATCTCAACTTTTGACATTCTCCCTTAATAAAAAATTGTATTTTAAATTTAAATCTGGTGCCATGGCTATATTAAAAACACTAATTCTTAATCAAGGAGCCTTGGAAAAATATATTTGATCGTCTAATATCCTTAGTGTCTTTTCCTGGCCAGTTAAAAAATGCCCAAATCGTATTTTTACCCATATCTCAATTTTTTCAAATGTAACGAGGGTGGCTCATTAGCATATTTGGAAAAAGCATTTTTTTACGAATAATTTGATACCACACACTTGGTATTTCGAGTCAAATTTTCGTTACGAACCGCAAGTAATAATTTCAAATAAACCATATGCGAAAATGTCAAAAGTTGACGTATGCCATGTCATTCTATTCAGAGTGTTATTTTCTATCGAATAAAGTAAAAAAATACTGAGGGTGCCATTTAAAAACCAAAAGTTGTAGTCATTTCCGGTGAAACAGGAAGTGACCGAAAACAATTGAATACGTCAATCAATCCTAATTTATGTCTTATACTAACATACCAAATCTCGTTTTTTATCTGAAAAAATAAAAGTTATAGGGGTGAGCCACTTTTAGACGCACCCGGTATATCTATTATTTACCATGATATTAAATATTACGATACTTTGATAAAATATCGTTGAGTTTATAATAATGCATGTTTAAAATACCTCAAAAATAAGACAAAATTAGAAACAGAAAAATAAATAAAAAATTGTAAATAGAATTTTAAATTATAGTTAATCACTTTATTTCAAATTTAATGTATTCTTAACACTTAAAAATAACATATCAAACTTGTTACAATATCTAAAATAAAAGAAAAACATTGCATGAGACATCAAACCAAATAAATACAATTAATTGTAACATTAATCTTGAATCAATTATTGCCATTTTATTCAAATAAATTTCCAACTAATTATATTTATATACAGTAACAACTGTTTTATTTTTAAATCTTTCATGCAATGCCCTTAAAATTTTGGATAATAATTAGAACAAGAATTGTAATTGATTAAGTAATTTAAAAAAAACTTTTACATATCCCCCTAGTAAGCAAATTTGTACAGTGAACTAATCTTAATCCAATTTAAAAACTAAAACACTTTGGATAGTGTATAAGTACACTAAAACTGCCATTAGATATAAACATCGCTTGAAAAACACCAACAAGAATCATACTAATAATGCTCTAGAAAATGCTTTGTATTTTTATAGATTACTAATTATCATATTTAAATTTGTTTACATGTTATGGAGAGATGAATTTTATATTGGTCAACATTTGTTTCGCATGCATAAAATAGTTTGAACAGTCCACACTATTTTAATAATCAAGTATTTTTTTTATAACGACGAATGTATGTATAAAGATACCAACAAATACTCTGCTTCCACATAAGAAATATTGTTTCATTTTATTAATCCTATTTTCTAAAAAAAATGTTAAATAAATGTTTTGACCTTTTAATCGAGAGTTGTTTTATTTCTAAAAATTAAGATTATAACATAAAAATGCCAACAACAGCAGACACACTTGCCACTGGCCAGCTACTTTTTTAGCATATATTCAAATGCGTAGCTATACCGGGTGCGTCTCAAAAGTGACTCACCCCCTATAACTTGTTTATTTATTCAGATAAAAAAACGAGATTTGGTATGTTAATATCTATACTAATACATAAAATCCTTAAGTGACTGACATACTGATTAATCACGATCCTGCTCAAACCACTCAACGTAAAAAGCTCAATTTTGGCATACAGGTTGATTCTAGGGTGTAGAGGTTCGATAAGAAGGGATTTTTTGAAATTCCAGTTCCAAGGGGGTGAAATCACCCCTCAAATATTACAATATTTTTTATTTAAAAAACGGTCAAGTTTCCGAAAAAAACGCTTAAACACGTATATTTTTATTTTGTTTTATTACATGTTTTAAGATTTTTTAAAAATGTATACAGGGTGTTTCAAAAAATCTGGTCATTGATTAATCACGATCCTGCTTAGAGCGCTTGATGTAAAAAGCTGATTTTTGGAAAACAGATTGACTTTAGGGTGTAGAGGTCCGATAAGAAGGGATTTTTCGAAACTCGAATTCTAAGGGGATGAAACTATCCCTCAAATATTAAAATATTTTTTATTTAAAAACCGGTGAGTTTTTCGGAAAAAACTCTTAAACATGTATATTTTATTTTGTTGTTTTACAAATTTTAAGATTTTTTATAAATTTATACAGGGTGTTTCATAAAATATGACCATTGAGTAATCACGATTCTGCTTAAACTGCTTGACGTTTAAAGCTAATTTTTGGCAAACGGATTGACTGTGGGGTGTAGAGGTTCGATAAGGAGGGGTTTCTCGAATCTCAAATTCCAAGAGGGTGAAAACGCCCCTCAAATATTACAATATTTGTTATTTAAAAAACGGTTGTCGTGACTTAGTCTTCCGGGAAAATGCATGGACAAGTATAATTTATTTGTTTTTTTTACATATTTTGAAATTTTTTAAAAAATCATTACAGGGTGTTCCAAAATGTTGTGTAATTGATTAACCACGATTCTGCTTAAACTGCTTGACGTAAAAAGCTTATTTTTGGCAAATGGATTTTTCGAAAGTCAAATTCCAACGAGATGAAACTACCCCTCAAATATTACCAAGTTATATAATAATATCGCCATATTGTTTTTTCTCATGCTGACATAAATGTGAGAAAATTTTATCCAGTTTGTATATTAATGGAAATTCTTGCTTTGCTTTATCATCACCATTACAAATGATTAATTCGACGCGAACGAAGTCGCTGGTACACGCTAGTATGATATAAATTAGGATTGATTGACGTATTCAATTGTTTTCGGTTAGTTCCTGTTTCACCGGAAATGACTACAACTTTTGATTTTTAAATGACACCCTCAGTATTTTTTTACTTTGTTTGGTAGAAAATGACATTCTGAATAGAATGACATATCATATGTCAACTTTTGACATACTCGCTTAAAAAATCTTATTTTAAATTTCAATCTAGAGTGCTGTGTTGGTTGTGTTAAAAACAGTAATATTTAATCAAGGACCCTTGGAAAAATAGATTTGATCGTCTAATGTTTTTCGTGTCTGGTTCTGGCCAGTTAAAAGATGCCCAAATCGTATTTTTTATTATATTTTTAATCATATCTCAATTTTTTCAAATGGAATACGAGGGTAGCTTATTAGCATATTTGAAGAAAGCATTTTTTACGAATAATTTGGTACCACACATGTTGTCATGTACTACACATGGTACTATACAATGTTCTTTATCAACAACATGTGTTAAGAAAAATAAATCTTATTTTTACGTGAGAAATCCCCCCACGGAGAGATGGCACAGGTTTTTTTGAAACACCCTGTATAAACGCTCAATCTGTAGATATTAGTTTAGTTTTAATCATCTGCTGATGATGCTAACATGGTCAGCGAGATGCGTGTCCAATGCAAAAGTAAAGTGTTTTGGTGTATTGTGGTGAATTAGTGTTTTATTTTGATCTTATTAAGTTCAGAAAAAATCTTAATTTTAATAAAGTCAAGCTCTGTTTACACTACTAATATCTTATTTTTTGCTTAAAAATACCAATTTTTTCTTTGACGTATAGTGCTTCACCACAATGAGAAGAATGTATTGGTACGGCTGATGTCGAAGATGGAGAGTTGGCCTCTGTGAAGCTGTCTCAGATACTGGCTCTTGTTAAAGCCCTGAGACTGTATGATGAAGTCTAACTCAAGAAAGGGGAACACACAATATAGTCTGTGAAACGCATTACTTTGAATTTGACAGTTCCCGCGGGCTTTTCTAGTGTTAATTTTATTAGGTTAGCAACTTGCGGCCATGCATTTCTCTTTGTTGTCTGATATTTAGAAATGTCAAAAGCTGATGAGATTTTACTTTTGACCATTATGACATTTCGTGTTGATTTTTGCAAGAGGAAGAACTTTCATTTGTTTTATTATTTTCCTTTTTTATTTCACGAAAGTAAAAAGAGTTACCTATCTGATTCGCTCAGGCACTCAATTTAAAGAAATCAGTAAAATTTTTGACAGAGGCAACATGGCAAATATGACAAACCAACATGGCAAATATGCAATGTTGGTAAAAAATAACGGTCAAAATTCAAAATTATTCATTTTATAGACTATAGATCTGTAACGTCGCGGTGATTAACCCCCCTCCTAAATATTCTACATTCTACATGGGAAGAAATAAAGTATATTTCAAAAGGTTGAGAATTAAAACACAGAAACGATTTCTAAAAGGTTTATAAATAAAAATATTTATACATATAAAATGACTGTTAATACTTTATTTTTTTCGTTCTAATATCGAAGAACAAAGGCGAATATATTACAATTAATCTTTTTCCAGAAAAAAATCATAACAATAAATATTTACAAAATGTATACAAAATCCGGGTGGCTCGATTACAATAGATAACATTATACTTAACTTTATCGAACTTTACAAATACGACTTAAGTATTATCCACGATTAAATTCTGCCGATCTGGCGTCCTTAACACCTTCAAAGTCGGACTACTCGAGACGTTCTTTTGCGCACTAATACTACGCACTTGACTGTTTTTATCTTTGTCTAATGACGTACTGTCATTGGTATTATCGGGAGTAGCTTCACTGGAGAGTCTATCGCTACAATCCATCACGGTTTTCTCGTTATTGTCGATATCACTCGATTCTTGGTTGTAGAAATGGTCGACATCCTCGTGGCCGTTGGACTGGTTCATTTTTTCTTCGCTTTCCAAGCTTTTCGCGATGCTTTCGTTGATTTCCAGATTGTCTTCCGCGCTTTCGCAATACCGTGGAGTCGGATGTAGTAACTTGGTGTAAACATGTTCTACGCAGTCGGCAGGTTGAGATTCGTATTTACCTGTAATTTCAAAATAATCATCTAGAATCATAAGAAAAAAAGTTAACTACCTCTTTAAAAGTTCTATTGCAGAACTGAATAAAAAAAAGGAAGGAGCATATCAAAAATCTTAGATCGAACGCGACGGGGCCCTAGAAGGGCCAACTTAAATTCCGGTTTGTCAGTGCCGTTCTAATTTTATTCAAAACGTGTAAAAATATGATGTAGGGTAGACATGGGGTAGACTCATTAATTTGTTTTTATTTTATGTTGTCCATAAATGTTGATAGTTATTAAAATTGTTATAAAAATATATAATTCTAATAAAAATAGATAAGTTATAATAATTATTTATTAACACAAACATCCGATACGCTACTGAAGCAGGTAAGTCAAATTGACGTTGATTGACGTATCTAAATTCTTTGACAAGTAGTAAATAAAGGCAAAAATGCAAGAAAAAATATATAATTAGTTAATTTTAAGTGAATTTTTCTCATAAATGATCGGTTTACTTCACGTATGTATATTATATAATCACTTACTAGCGAAAAGTTATTCCATTTTCCTTCGATTTTTGACCGAGATCTACCGCACGCTACACAACCAACTATTTTACAGTCTTTTTCGATAAATCGCAATAGTGTCACTGTTAATTTAAGTTCTGCCACAATTTCCTTCTAGATTTACTATCTTTAAACAACTATCAGTAGTAAAATAAATAATAAATAACATAAAATAAGCTCAGTAAAGACTGGCAAATCCACAAAATTTCAAATCAAATTCAGATGTGTCAAATGAATCGCAGAACTGTCAAGGATCCCCACCCTTGGGCCCTCTCTGCGTCTGCGGTGCATGAACACAAGGACAGCATTATACTCCTTCCTTAATCTTTTTATTTTAAGGTTCAATCTAACCTCCTATCCTCCAAACAGGGTTGAAAAAATAACAAGTCATTTATATTTTTTTTAAAATGTGTTTTTATGGTTTAAAACAGTTCTTATTGTTTTAAACGCCATTTTATAACACTCCAAGTTGTAATTATGTTTAAAAAATACTTGTTTTAAACAACATAATGTAAATGGCATTCAAAATTAAGAAGTAGGTTGGGTGAAGATAAGGCGGCAAAACTTATTTCAATTTTTTGAGAACTTAATCCGAGTTATAGTACAGAATAATTGTTTAAGTATTTAAGTACCATGTTTTTATTAGTACTGTTATCAGGGTTAAGCACTTTTTTTCTATTACAATGAGTTGATCGTTTTTTTTTTCTGAACAATATTAGACTGAGGTGTGATCAGTGCGAGTTTACGTTTACAGTGTGAGATTTTTATAAAATAGTTAAAAGAAAGTGCCTTTCTCATATTTTTTATTGAAAAAAAAACCTACACACCAAAGATTTTATTTTAATGCTTTAAACATGTCTTAAAGAGAATGTTAAGACTTAACAACCCTTTTTACAGAGCTGCATTTGTCGGAAGTGTTCAATCTAACACCATATCCCCCAATATTGTGACATTTTTTTTATAAAATTGTTTTATAATTTTTGTTTTAATTTGATTTACCTTCACATATAGTGCTATTCTTCAGATAATTGTTTGTTAAAAAAGTTTATTTGTAGAATATCTTTTTGTTATTAGTATTTTACTTATTATGTATTTTAAGTTCAAAATAAAAATAGACTTATGTAAAGATTGACAAAAAGTTAAATATAATTTTTTTTGTCAAAAATAAGTTTAATAGATTTTTTTGTTTTGTTTATTATTTTTTTTTGTTTCATAGAAAATTTTATTTACTTTCAGTTTAAAATAAATGAAGATATATGTATAAACTGATAAAAGTTACATATCCATACATTTATTTAGTAATTATTTCTAATACCAGACCAATAACAAACACTAAAGTGAATACAAGTACAATTAATATATTTAAAATTGATATAATTGCAATTAAGACTATATTAACCAGTTAAAAATCTATTAATTATTGATTATTGCCAAATGTCTGATAAGGATATGAACGATGTGTTCCAAAAAAATCGAATAACTGGCTATGTGCATTTCTTACCTGTGTGCATTGTCTTTGGATACGCAGAATCACTATATACAGGATTGCCAGGCGTCGCTTCTATCCTTTCACTTGGAAACATCGTGCTTTTTGTAAAAACCTAAAAAGGGTTATTTTCTAATCAAATGTCTTATTTTAAATAAAATTATTTTATGAATATATATTTTAGTTTTTAGGGTTCCGTATCCGAAGGGTAAAAACGGGAACCCTATTACTAAGACTTCGCTGTCCTTCCGTCCGTCCGTCTGTCAAAAAGGTCTATCTTATGAACCGTTATAGCTAGACAGTTGAAATGTTTACAGATAATGTATCTGTTGCCGCTATAAGAACAAATACTAAAAACAGAATTAAATAAATGTTTATAAATAAAAAAGTACTTTCACTAAACATTATCTTTTAAGTAAGAATTTTACATAGAATCTTTCAAGTCCTCGGTGGCCGCGTGGTTTAAGGCGTTAGGACCATTGCCTGGAAACTTATATGATGAAATTTTGATAAAATAATTTAGTACTCACTAAAAACACGGTATGTCGCTAGTGGTAGGAAAAATAATTTTTAGAGGTTACTAGTTTATTTGGTTGCCTGTGATATGCATATACAGGGTGTTTCCTAATTAATCTAAAAAATAAAAAATCCTTTGAAAACGGCTTAAGGCAGGCTCTTAATAAGTATATTTATTTTTTTCTCGGCAACCGTTTGATGAACAAGAAAAACTCAAAAGATCAATTTTGTTGAAAAAGGATGACCAGTCAAGAAAAAAATATATTTTCTTTAAAAAGGCAGTAGTGTACCATTTATTTTAAACAAAATATCGATTTTTTTTTAAATTTTTAACACCCTGTAGATCAGAAAGGAAGTACTTTAGACCCAATGGTTATATAAAAATTGTTTTAAGAACACATGAGGAATCACACCACAATTTTTTAGACTAATTAGAAAACACCCTGTATATTGTCAACTTGACAATGATTGTTGATAAATCAAAAAATACCTTTTCTGTGAAAAAAGCCCGATTTTCGCAGGAAAAATTTTGGTTTTTATTGAATTTGGGTCTGCGTCTGCAAATACCGGTATGTTTTTTAATAATCTATCTATCTAAATTTTAAATATCATAGTCAGAAATAGTTTTATTATTTATTAACTGTAAAAATGGTATACTTAAAAGTTTTATCAAATATTGTGATTTACTTTCTACCTTGTAGTCAAAATTTATATTTAATAAACTAAAATATGTATATTCTTATGTTTTATTAAAGTTACTCTCATATATTAATACATATATCAGTGTAGCTTTAAAACTAAATCCTTTGAAATCAAATATAAACATAAAAAATATTTACAGCAGAAAAGGCGAAGGCGCTGGGTTAAACGTAGTCTCTACTAAGAACACGGAGGGGCGCTTTGACCCAAAATTTTACTGTTAAGTTTCATATCTATCTTAATAGAAGATTATTTTCTTTTATCTATGGTTAGGACTTTACGTTGCTATGACGTTGGAGCCGTAGTAAGGCAAGTTTGAATCCTAGTAAAGGCGACTTTTTTTGAATCGTTTTTTTTTAATTTTTAAATATGTTTACATATTTATTTTTACTTTTTACATATTTATTATTGATTAATACAATTTTTAGTAATGTGTTTCTTCATTTTTTTTTAAATTACTTATACGCGCATTCAAAATTTCAGCTAAATCGGAAAAAAGTTTATAATAATACAGTGTCTAATGTTGTATAGATAATGAATGGTACGGAACCCTTCGTGCGCGAGTCCGACTCGCACTTGACCAATTTTTTTAGATATAATCTTACATACAAACTCTTTACCTAGTATTAAAATAAAATTTAAAAAATCTTAGAGCATGTTTTCCCTGAGTTAATAAGAAGATACTTACTTGTATAGGTCTCCTAAATCCAGAACTTTTATGCTGGGGATAACCAAGAATTTCACTCTTTGCAAAACCTACAGCGGGCGACAGAAGATATTCAGTAAACTTGTCAGGGAAGAACTCTATAGCTTGATAGTTCCTGTAGATGGTTTCCTAAAAAACACAAAAATTCAAAATATTTAAATATAAGAAAAAATTAACAATGAAGATTTCGTACCGTAAGATTTTTCTTATTTTTATAACTGGCCCAATGCTGTGGCTCTAAAATCAATCTTCCGCCAGGCCTTAACTGTTCGTACATCCTCCTAAATGTTAGTTTGAGACCGTTGTCGCCCCAGTTCATGTGAATCCATTTTGTGATGCTTAGACATAAGATAACGTCAAATTGGGGCTGTTCCAATGCGAGTAAATTTTCATCTTCTGGGACGTAGTTACACTAGAAATAATAAAATAATTTCGATATCAATTAAAAAAACTAAGAAAGAATTAAAATTGCGAATTTAAAAAATAATTGGTACCTTTTTCATATACAGAGTGTTTCAAAAAACATGTGCCATCTCTCGTGGAGATGATTCCTCACGTAAAAATAAGATTTATTTTTCATATCAACATAGTTACGATTCTGCTTTGTTTCGTAGCTACAGGGTGTTAAAGTCTTAATCATCTTTCAATTTATTATAATTTTCTTCCAAGTACTTTTAGTGATTTGAATAAAATTTTGAGGCTAAAAGTTACTATGAGTGCTACATATTTTAATGCTAAAAAAGTGTCAAGAAATTTATCAGGAACGTGCATATGGGTTATCACTGGAATATTTTTCCAAAAAAAAAAAAAACATGTGCGCCACTGACTTTTTCTTTTGATATCAAAATTGAAGGGTACGGGAGAAAACGGACTAAGTCAAATTTTACGATTTTGAGATTAGGCAATTTTAAAGTTCAAAACGCTGCAAAAAATACAATACTTCAATTTAAAATTTTTTTCTTTTACCCATATTATGTTCCCTATCTCGGATCTTTGAGTAATAAAGTTTTCGCTTTTAGAAAAAAAATTGAAAAATCAAAAATTTATTGGTAAATGGTTATGACGTTTTTTCCCTGAATTTATAAGACTTTTGTATTTTGACGTATTTTATTTCACTCAATAATCAGATTTATGCCTACATAAATAATATAGAGAAACAGAACAAAACTACAAAATAATCTTCGTTATTCTGGCATTGATCCGATCATCTAAAATGGAAAATTAATGTTTTGATTTGTGTAAGAAAGTAAAAAAAAATTTACCTTGAAATTTGTTTTATAGGAGAGAAGTCACCAATTTTCTCAATTAATTAATTATGCACCAGTGAGGTAAAATACTACTGAGCTTCCTTTCCACAAAACTTTTTCAAACTGTGCAAATTGGCAAAACGATTAAAATGGCGACCAGAACGCTATCGAATAGGCGCGTAAAAACACGACTTAGCCCGTTTTTGCTCGGTACCGTACGGACTTGTCACGTTATTCCCCTGTACGGGATATTCTTCTTGTTTAATACCTTCTGACTTATCGCGTTCTTGCCATAGAAGCTATCTTTAGAACAAAATTTAACATATTTTCTATCCGATGACATCAATATCACAATTTTGCTAAAAATTGACTTAGCCCGTTTTTCCCCTGTACTTCAATTGTGTAGGCCGTTTAATCCCAATTAAAAGTTCTTTTTATATTTTGTTTTTTCTTCTCGATATTTATCAATCTCTTGATATTTTGTCGAATTCGGCCTCCTTGATGACATTAAGGTAATTTTATTAATCACAATTAATAAAATAAAAATAAAATAAAATTAAGAAATTATATATTTTACCTAATTTATTATTAAATATTATTATTATTAGTTATCCTTAATATTAGTCCAACCTATAGCAATTTCAAATAAAAATCAATGGTATTCAAGATAATTACAAAAAATCTAATTTGACAAATTTTTAACATCCTGTAACTATAAAACTATGCATTTCCATACCCATGTTTATAAGAACTTTTTTTCATATTTTTTGATGAGGACTCAATGAGTACTTATTTAAAGCTTTTGCAAGTTAATGATATTAACATTTTTTAAAGGATCAAGGACTTGGATCAAGGCAAATTAATAAAATTGCGTTTATCTCATCAAGGAGGCCGAAATCGACAAAATATCAAGAGACAACTTTTAATCAGCATTAAACTGCTTATACTTCCCTAAAAGATAAAAGAAAGTCAGTGGCGTACATGCTTTTTTTAGAAAAATATTCCAAAGATAACCCATATACACGTCCCTGGAGAATATGTCGACACTTTCTTAACTTTAAAATATGTCGCATTTATATATAGTAACTTTAACCCTCAAAATTTCATTGGAATCGCTAAAAGCATTTGGAAGAAAATTAGAATAAATCGAAAAAATATTAAGACTCTAACACCCTGTAGCTACGAAACAAAGCAGAATCGGACCTATATTGATATGAAAAATAAATCTTATTTTTACGTGATGAATCTCCTCACGAGATATGGCACATGTTTTTTGAAACATCCTGTATAAATAGTTCTAGTGTCCCAAAATAAAAATAAAAACTTTTAATACCTTTACCAAAAAAAATAGTACCTATAGTCTGTCCAACGGGAGGATCCATGGCAGTAACATTTGTGCCTGTCATTTTAATTCATAGGTAAAGATTATTTCTGTCATTTTTTGGATGTCGTCCGTCGTAATCTTCCCTGAGCCGTTGGACATACTATAGTTGAATTTTCGTTTTTCTGGAGAATTATGCAAATATTTTCTGAAGTAATGAAAGCTAATTATATAAGTCATTTCATATGTAGATATACAATCAATAAAATATTCAACATAAATCCAGATAAAAATTTATGTTAAAAAAGAATAGAGTCTTTACCTGCTTAAATGTGACGTTGTACGGGAAGCCCCTGCCTTTTTGGGTCTCATTGAATCCTGGAATGTCAATTGGTCCATATAATATAGGCAAAGATATAGGGAAAAACTCACTACTACTTAATACATCTGTCGACGTCAGTTTAGAGCCGTTCGAGGTACGCTCTAGCCTCGCAGGCGAATTTTCCGTTTTAACATAGTGCTTTATGTTTTTACGGGCAATACTAATTAATTTCGGATCGATATCTATACCTGGAACAAAATCGAGATAGGAATTTAGTCAAGACAAACTTGCTTACACAGGGTGGTCCGAACAGTATTCCGTAAACTTCGGCAGTATATTCTGCATATAAAAATAAGTAAAAAGGTTCATATACATGTATATATGTATTAAAATGCTTAGTTTCGGAGATACAGGGTGTAGAAGTTTCATTTTTATTTCGATTTTTTCCAAATAATTTATGAAGTAACGTCAATATTTGGATGAAAATCGGTATCTGCGAGTTTTTTTGACATGAGAAATTTGATTTTGATGTCAATATGACTCCTATTTGTAGGTGGCGCCACCTACATGTGTTTTAATTGATTTGAAGGGTAATAACTTTTCGTCAGTATCAATTTTCATCCAAATATTACTGTTACTTCATAAATTATTTGGAAAAAATAAAAATAAAAATAAAACTTCTACACCCTGTATCTCCGAAACTAAGCATTTCAGGACATTTATAGGAACATTTTTTAATTATTTTTATCTGCAGAATATGCTGCCGAAGTTTCCGGAATACAGTTCGGACCACCCTGTATAAATAAATTCATAATGTATTTTTCGGTGTCCGAAATTAAAGAGCAAATTAAATTGAAACTTTCAAAGAACATCTCTCCAGTAAAATGAGATAACATTAAAAAAAACAATATTTTCTCATATATTCAGCTACAGATTTGCCGTTTTAATTGGCAAATTGCAGTATGTAGTGTAAATAGTTACTCTGCAGTATAAATATACCCAGAAAGAAGAATAACGTGTTCTGAATACCTATTAACAATTTGGTTCTTCTTGTTGTTCTAGATGTTCTCAAAATTCTCATTTTTTCTCAAGATAATAAGAAACAATAAAACGAAAAAAAAATCAAAATAAAATTTAAAAATTAACTGATTGGTTTCCCAATCTATTATCTTTGCGCTAATTATAAATCTCAACATTACTCGTTTTTGCTTGTTTATTCTCGGGTAGCGCTCACCAACAATAAATTCTCAAGCATTTTATAACAACACAGTAGATAAATTAGTTGAAAAGTGTTTGAAAATGGTTTTAAACAGTTACTCAGCATACAAAAAATACAAAATAATTATGAATGATTCCTACCTGTGACTGTTTTAGCTCTAAAATCTCTTGCTACGCTTAATGTAATATGGCCAATGTTGCAACCGATATCTAAAATATCTTTGCCCTCAAAAAGATATGGATGATGTGAAAAAACCCTCAACCTGTGATCAGTCTCATTATTGGGATTCCTATATCCATAATATCTAGAAATCAAGTAAAAAATATACTGTTACATATAACTGTAACTAATTAACATAACATGATACAATTAAATAATTGAAACAAAACATTAAAGCTAAAAATAATATTTATAAACAGTCTGGAATTAATTTTAGCTTTAAATTACCTTTAGTAATAAAATATTTTATAGGACGTATCTATATATTCGTTATTGACCCATTAAAAAGGTAATTTAAACTATTAAGGCTGAATTACTGTTTTAGCAGCCAAACACATATTTTACCACTGGCAACGGTAATTACTGTTAAATGTCCCAGTATTATTATAGTTTATAGAGAATACGACAAAAAAAACCATAAAATATATAACAAAAAAAAAACTTTGTTAACGTTAAGCAATAAAATACCGTGTTTTAATTATACTAATTAAAGGTCCGTCTACACTTAACGTTTTACCTGTCAGTCTTACCTGGTCAGTTATAATGTATCAAGTAAAACATTGCGTGTAGACGAAAAAAACGGACCGTTTTACATGAACTAAATTAAGGCTGGAGACCGTCTAAAGAACTAACGACGGGATCATTCAAATTTACAACAAAACTAACTGTTGTTTTGTCTACACTAAAAAAATATAAGTAAATTTACAAAAAAAAAATAAGCATATATTAGCATCTTTAACGAGCGACTTTTAAGAATCTAAAGGTGAGTTTATATGAGAGGCAGTCTTACTAAATACATTTAGTCCATTTTTTAAGATTTTCAAACAGAAGTGGCATTGCAAATTACATACACAGAGTTACATACGATACCAGAAACGACGTGTTAAATACATTTTATCCCATTCGAATTAAATGGAGAAAATACCTTAAGGACGGTCCACACTTGCTATATAACACTGCTATATAGCAAAGTTATATAACATGTTACATATTTTTTAGTTATATTTAGCAAATTTCGATGCTATATAACTTGCTAGATTCAAAAGATGTTTTGCAACATTGCTATTGTAACATGAAACAACGCGTCCACACTTGCTAAATTTCTAGTTTAGCCGCTCATATTTTCAGGGACGTGCGCGACAGAATCTTAGTGTAATGAGCTGATATTGGTTTGTTTATTTACTGGTCAATAATACCGTATGATCGAAAAAAACTGCGTCCCGTCGACCTCCCGTCCAGTTGGCTTGGACATGACAATCGATGACATTCCCCATATAATTTTCCATATAAAATGACAGCGATCTTCATTTCACAGTATTTGGAAAGAGAAAAAGTTGAGAAAAAAATGCGTTATCTAATAGGCCAGTTCCAGTGGGAACAAAAGAAATGCAAATCAGGTACTGCATGGTTTAAATGAAGTGGATAATTCAAAATGGTTTGCTTTTGCTTTTAAGTTATTAATGGTTTTAAAAGACAGAAACACACCACGAGAAACAGCCGAGGCAAGTATTGAAAAGATAAGCTAATTGAGTTCAACTGTATCTAGATCTTGCTGGTAGGCTATGGCGGACTCAAAGCCGCCTTTTTTTCTCGACTTTCTTTCTCTTTGTTCAAAAATAATTACGCACGCCGCTGCTGCGAGCTGAACCTCTTTCTCGCCAAAACGATTCATGACTACGAAAACTATAATGTGGACGGCTCCCGGTTTTTTAACATGTTACATGTAGCTTGTTAAATAGCAATGTTATATAACATGTTACTAAATGTGGACCCTCCTTTAGACTTTCTATGTGCTGTATGTCCATTGGCGGTAGACAAGCAAACAGAAATATGTCCACTGTGGAAATACTGCTGTTTGTCATTGCCAGATGAAGAGTTTTTTTGTACTATAACTTCTCTATTTTTTGAATAATACTACTTTAGGAACTAATTGTGAACCATGTAGTTTAAACATAGCAGAAAAATAAAGAGAAATTTCACGTCTAAAGAACAGTCAACAGTTTTTTTTTCAATTTTTTCAGATATCATCAAAACTAGATTTTTCAAATGTAGGTGTACTATTTTTATAATTTTTTATCCATTTTTCAAGTATACTAGTTTTTCGGTAAGTTTCTTGCAAAAAGCGTGAGTTTTTTTTGTTTGCCAAAATTCGAAAAAATGGATAAAATGCATCTAGAAAGTCTGCTCCTCATATTATATCCGTATGCGTCGTCCGCCGTTCCACCACTCCAATAATATTAAAGTATGAGTACTTTTGACGCGGTTAAGACGAGAGCCCCTCTACAGAGGTCTTCCATGTTAGCTCAGAGGCAGTTAACACAGAACCCGTTATGTGAAGACAGGGCTTAATAGCCAGCTATATTAACAAATATTTATTAAAGGATTTTTAATTTAGTTCAGAGTAAATTTAAAAAAAAACCTCTTTAACAAAGTCAGTATGTACGTTTATTGTAAGGTAATATCTCTCAGAGACCAGTGGTAACTTACCACACTAAACCAAAATGGTTTGGTTTAGTGTTGTTACAGTAAATAATTTAACATCATAGTAGAACAGTTTTTTACTATAGTAGGAATCGCAAAAGCGATTTTCACTATACTGCACTCCTGAAACCAAAGGTCCTATATGCAAAATTCAAAAAATTAGATTGTTATCCTAACTGGCTCATGAAAATAGTCCCTATATACACTTCTATTTGCAAAATTCCAAAAATTAGATTGTTATCCTAGTTGGCTCATGCATATAGTGCCCTAGATACGGTCCTGGACACTTTATCTCAGTGATCTGTATTTTAATGCATGCGACAGAGATAAATATAAATGACCAGTTGTCAGACAGAGGGACAAAATAAAAAGCGGCATACATCGTTGCTCTGTAAATTATGGATTTAATGTTTAAATATTTTGTCCTGAATAACAAAACTACACCTGATGCTAATTTAATTGTACTATATGATAAAACCAGCCTAAATCGTTTGATTATAGACAAGACCTTTGGTTTTAGAGGGCAGTATAGTGTGAGAAAATAAATATACCGTTACATCTCTTATAATACTACTCTTATAAGATAGTTACGTACCTGTTGTAGTTTCCATACTGAAATCGTTTATTCTTCTCTTTAAACATAGGCATCTTCTCATCTGTAGTTTTATTCGGCCTAGGCCTCGATATCTTCACTGAATTAGACCTTTTCAACCAAGCTCCTGGCTGGGGAACCACCGGACTCACGATTTTGTCCATAAAGCTCTTGAATTTTTTGGAAGCATGATTGGGATTTCCCTCCTCTGACCTAAAAAGACTTTTATTTGCACTAAAAAGTTCGTAACAAACGGAAAACATATCGATATTTTGAAGAAAAAGTTTATGAGAAACTAGTTTAATAGAGAGAGCGTTCTCTCTATTACGCGAACGCTCTCGTTACGCGTGAGCATTCGCGAACATTCACGAACGTCCAGGATTTTTCTTATCAATTTTCTTCTTTTTGTTGTAAATATTCTCAAATTTCTAATTTTTTCCAAAAATAAAACAAAATAAAAAAACGGCAAAATTCAGAATAAAATTGAAAAAATTAACTGATTGATTTTCCAACCTATTTTTTTTGCGCTAATTATAAATTTTCGACATTTCCTGGATTATTTTCGTTCATTATCTGGGAACATCCTCCAAAAATAAATTTTGGAGCATTTTACAACACTATGGAAACATGGAAACCAATTCAATAAGACCAATATCAAAATTGATGCTTTTAGAAACCCTATCATCTAATTGCGAGTCTAATTGCTATTTAGAAAAAATCTAAATAAAAACTTTCCGCTATCACAATAATCATAAATCATAGCTAATAATATTTCTGTGAAAAATAATCAATAAATAAATACCTTCGTTTTGGCTTCTCTTTCTTTTCTTTGCTTAAATCGATCGACAAATTTTTGCACACTTTAGATTTAGGCGGTTCCTCTTTCTCGTCCTTTGTTTCAACAGTAACATTCTCCGCTATACCTAGTATCGGTACTTCCGGTATCTTTGCCGAATCCGTGGTAGCTTCTGGAGTTTTGGCCTCGGAATTGCCTGTGATGTCGGCGTCACAACCCTCTGCGGAACTAGAGACGGTACGGCGTTTTTTAACGCGTTTTTTGCGACCTGAAATTTGACAATAAATATTTTATACAGGGTGATTAACGGTGACGGTAGGTTATACGGAGAAATATGATTGAAATATAGTCTGTCCAACGACTCAGGGAAAATTTCGACAGACGACTTCGAAAAATGACAGAAATTACAACTTGCCTGTGAATTAAAATGACAAACACAACTGTCACTGTCAGAGATCCTAGCGTTGGAGAGATTATATTTGGCTGTTCTGATTTTGCTCGTTCGATTGGCAACGAATTTAAGAAATTCAAATATATTTATTGGCTGTTATCACTAGAGGCCAAACAAACCAAAGATATATATAAATTCAATAATATGATTAATTTTTTGACAATATTTAAATTCGTTTTCCATAATAAGAGGCCAAACAAACCAAGAATTAAATAATATGATTAATTTTTTAACAATATTTAAATTCGTTTCCCATAATAATGTGAAACTAATGAAAGCGAGATGAGAAATAAGTAGGTTTAATCTGAAGGTTTTCTAATTTAATTATGAAATAAGTGTATGCATTAAAAAATATAGGTTAGGTTATGTGCACGTAATAAATTTTGATAATAAAACACATACTTCTTTACAACCTACTTCTTAAATTTAAATGCCATCTACACTATACCGAGTGCATCTCAAAAGTAGCTCACCCCTATTATTTTTTCAGATAAAAAAACGAGATTTGATATGTTAGTGTATGACATAAATTAGGATTGATTGACGTATTCAATTGTTTTTGGTTACTTCCTGTTTCACCGAAAATTACTACAACTTTTGATTTTTAAATGGCACCCGCGATATATTTCTACTTAATTCGATAGGAAATGACACTCTCAATAGAATGACATATCAGATGTCAACTTTTGACATTTCTGTTTAAAAAAAATCGTATTTTAAATTTCAATCTAGAGTGCGATGGCTGCGTTAAAAACACTAATTTTTAATCAAGGTGACTTGGAAAAATAGATTTGATCATCTAATGTTTTTCGTGTCTTGTCCTGGCCAGTTAAAAGATGCCAAATCGTATTTCTAATCATATCTCAGTTTTTTCAAACGGAACAGGGGTGGCTCATGAGAATATTTGAAAAAGGCATTTTTTACAAATAATTTGATACCACATACTTTATTTCGAGTTAAATTGTCGTTATGAACCGCATGTTACAGTTTCAAATAAACCATATAAGAAAATGTCAAAAGTTGACATATGATATGTCATTCTATTCAGAGTGTCATTTTCTATCGAATAAAGTAACAGAATACCGAGGGTGCCATTTAAAAATCAAAAGTTGTAGTAATTTCCGATGAAACAAGAAGTGACCAAAAACAATTAAGCATGTCAATTAATCCTAATTTATGTCATAGACTGACTTAAAAAATCTCGTTTTTTTTGTCTGAAAAAAAGAAAAAAGTTATAGAGGTGAGCCATTTTTAAGACACACCTGGTATAGTTTAAAACAGAATATAAAATAAGTTTGAAACAAGTTTTAGACACAATCCAGACATTAGAGTTTAAAACAATACAGACTGTTTTAAACTAACGATGGGAACTATCGAATGAATTAGACTATCGAATGGTTACTGAATGAATGATTTCAACTATCGAAGTAAATGCCAGTAAAAGTAAATAATATTATTTTTAAATAGTAATATAAAGCACCTAATATTTTTTATTTTATTTTATTTTTATTTTAAACTACTCCTTACAAACACCAAAAGAATAGTTGTTACAGGTAAGGGAGTTAAATCTAAATAAATTAACTTAACAAAACTAAAACTACTGTACATACAATGAATGCAATAAATATAAAAAAAAATTGTTGAATTGAAACTAAAATATACAAAGTAAAAAAAACAAAAATTACTGATTATGATTTAGGATCTTATTTATTTCTTTTACATTTGTATGGAAAATATCTATATTAAACTGACTTAACACTGCATTACATTCGTCCAGGATGTGGCACATATAAGAACTGACCGTATATATATTAAATGTTTTATTTGAATTTGTTGTGCGACGTAGGCTGATTTTTGGGACATGAAATTTGATATTATTATTAGATCTGAATTATTGAGTTTATAATTATTTATTATGTTATATAATATTATTAAACATTGTACGATTCTTCGGGCGTGTAGATCCTGGAAGTTGAATGAGCTTAACATGTTTTTATATGATACCAGCAGAGGGAAAACTGGATAAACACCATTTTGTTTAAAATATAGATATCTTAGAAATTTTTTTTGGATTTTCTCAATCAGATCGCGATTGCATTCCGCTGTAGGAGTCCATATAATTGATGCATATTCTAAGTGAGGCCTGACTAAGCAATTGTACAGTTTAGACAACGTACTAATTTGTTTGAAATGCTTAGAGTTTCTAATGAGAAAACCCAGCATTTGATATGCTTTATTAACCATGTTTCGATAGTGTAGATTAAACCTTAAGTTAGATTCAAACGTTATACCCAGATCTTTGATAGCCCTACTTTCAGTCAGAGTTTCACTATGTATACGATATTCAAAATTTATCCTGGTTGATTTACGTGTAAAGCTCACAAATGAACATTTTTCGATGTTAAGAAACATTTTATTGTTTGTAAACCAAGTCATAACATTTGTCAAATCACTCTGAAGATCAATACAGTCACTCTCGGAGGCAACATTTTTGTAAATCTTGAAATCGTCCGCAAACAAAAGACACTCGGAGTGCATTATGCATTCCAGAAGATCATTCACAAAAAGAATAAACAGCAATGGCGAAATGTTGCTCCCTTGTGGAACTCCTGAAGTGACAGTAAATGCGTCCGATGTTTCGTTGCCTATTCTAACAGTACAGGTCCGATCTGTAAGATAGCTTTTGAGCAGCTCGAAAGCCTTTTTGGAAAGACCAAAATGTATAAGTTTGTTAAGTAGTAGTTTGTGGCTTACTTTGTCGAATGCTTTTTCAGCATCGGTATAGATGACATCTAATTGCTGCTTATTATCAATCACAAGGGATGCTGAATTTGTGAAAACGCTTAAATTAGAAATAGTTGATCTATCTTTAAGGAATCCATGCTGTTCTTTCACAATGTGTTCATTGATTAAAAGTTGCAAATTCTCATGCAGTATGATTTCAAAAACTTTAGCAAGTGGACTAAGTAGATTAATAGGTCTGTAATTTTGAATTTTATCAATTCCGCCTTTTTTGTAAATTGGAACCACTATTGATTTTTTTAATGTATCGGGAAATACTCCCGTATTAAGAGCGCAATTGAATAAATGAGTCAAAGGCTTTGCTAGTATTTCGGCACATCCTTTAAAAATATAAGAAGGGATATTGTCAGTGCTAACGGACTTTTTCGATTTTAATTTCTTTATAGCTGCTAGAGTCATGTCATTTGTTATTTCAACGAAGTCAAAATTGTTATTTTTATTTTCATTTGTTATTTCAACGAAGTCAAATATAAATAATTTTGATTTCTAATTTTTTATTTATATTTTCCTTCCATTACACTGCATGCTTAGAAAATTAATAAATGTTGATATTTCATGATTTTAAAATTTGTTGTTAATATAACAAATTAGTTCAGTAATTATTATTTAAAAAATAACCGTTGCCAAAAAATTTAGAGTCTATATTATTTTTAAATAGGATCTAATATAAATAATTTTGACATCTAATTTGTTGTTTATATTTTGCCACTACTTAAAAAAATGTTTATATTAAATGATTTTAAATTTTGTCGTTAATAGGTATAACAAATTATTACTGTGATTATTATTTATTAAACCAATCTCTTTGCTTAAAAGCATTAAAAATCATTTTCCTACATCCAAAATAACAAGTATTATTGTAGTGTAACAACAGAATATTAATAAAAAAAATGCAAAATATATAGACGTACTATCCCTAACTGACTAAAGCCAGACAATAATATTCTTTGCTAATATCAACTAATACCAATATATAGCAACAGCGCCCTTCATAATGTAGTTTTTGTGTAAACACTAACACCTCAATAAAAAAATAATGTGTCCTTATCTACTCCGCAAAAAATCAAAGATGCCGCCTTCTTTCATAGCATTGCCACCGACCGCTGTCAGGTTTCTCGGAAAGAAACCTACGTCGCCGGGCGACAACTAAAATCCAGTTAATATTTTATTATAATCGATCATGATGAATAAATGAATTTCATAAACGAATGAATTTTATAAATGAATGGTTTTTGCTGCCGAATTACTAGAATACAATATTTCAAGGCAGATGACGCGCCTATTCGATAATTTTTATTCGAATAGTTTTCAACGAATGTTTTCTTACTAGCTATCGAATTATTCGAATGAATTGCAACTATCGAATGTTTCGATAGTATTCATTCGATAGTTCCCACTACTATTTTAAACCATAAAAAAACAAGTTTGGTTTAAAAATAAAAAGAACATGTTTTTTACCCAGTTTTTACCATTTTTATGACTAAAATTTCCAAAAAAATAATGGAATATCTCGATAGATGCCATACAGAAAATACAATTTACCTTTGAGTTAAAACGGCAGGGAATAACTGTTACTGTCATGTATCCCCCTCATTGAAAACACTATATCCGCTTTGATTTGTTTACCCTACTTCAATGACAGCCTGTGTACAAATACATAATTTATAATAAAAGCATGCTGTTGGTTCACACCTGTTGGGTTACTAAATTTAGACATCTCAAACCAAAAATATCCGTGTAAACAAATAGTATTTACAGCAAAAGGGAAATCAAATATCAAGGAATGTTGCCAAAACACTTTTCATATTTTTTAAAATTAATTGATAAAGCTCTGTTGGATAATATTTTGATAGTTTTGTTTAAACAAAGTTAGCTTCTAAAAATATCATTATTTCCTTTTAAATGTATTTATTTATAGAATGTCTTACACTGTACTAGTACATATAGAATTTTCCAGTATTACAAATAATTTTGTTATTAACTATCATTTTTAAGTACAGATTAAAAGTAATATATTCAGATTTATTTTTAAACTTTATAAAGATCCACATCCTGTCAAACTGCAAAAAATTACTAGCAACTAATGAAAGAAGCAAAAAACGCGGTTTAAAATATTCATATCAAAATACCATATAACCAAATATGTCACAGTAGGTATAGAAACATTACATGTATCATTTCATTTGATCATAAAGTGTCTATATATTAGAAATAATTGTACTCATAAATATGTTTAAAATGTTTATTTTTAAAAATATTTCTTATTTTATCAATAAACAAACATCTGTAATAAAACAAGGGACAACAGTTAACTAACTAATCATTACTATTTACCTTTTTTAACTGGAGAACAAAGGTGTTCTTCATACTCTTCGTCATTATCGCAGTCCATTAAATGCAAAGGATCGTGTGTATTTGGCGGTATCATTACCTAAAACAACAATATACAGAGTGAGTCAACGATAGAGTAAAGTCCATTATCTCATTTGTTTCGAGGTTTACAAAAAAAGTTTAAATATAAAGATTGTAGAGAAGGTTAAGATACAGATTTTAAAATTATTATAGAGTATACAAGGTGCTTCAAAAAAGTGTGGCGGATATAACATATGTTTTTTTAAATGCAACACCCTATTTTTTTTTATTTTTATATTCTGCGTAAAATTCCATAACTTTTTTATATATAATGTTATATACCTAAAATTAATAGTTTTTGTAATATCTTAATTTGTTTAAACAAATGTTAAATTGCAGTGTGGTAAAAAATTGTCAGTGGTGCCATTGTTTTTGAAGTTGGAGTACCAAAACTTGGTAGGAGAGTTTTATAGAGATGAACAAAAAGATATATATAAAGATATTTTAGTTAAATGATACAGGGTGTTCAAAATATATTTATGAATTTCAACTACTTAAAATTAAAAAATTTCAATTTTTTTAAATTTAAAACCCTATATATATATAAATTTTAAAAAATTTAAAACCCTATATATTATAATTTTTTCTGATAGATTTTACAAAACTCTTCAACTTTTATTAAGTATGTCATATATCTATTTTTAATAGTTTGGCGATTTATTCCAATTTTTTCTATTTTTTACCCATATTTTTAATACAATCTATACTAATATATAAAATCCTTAAGTGACTGACATATTGATTAATCACGATCCTGCTCAAACCACTCAACGTAAGAAGCTCAATTTTGGCTCATTTTTTTTTATACAGGTTGATTCTAGATTCTAGGTGTAGAGGTTCGATAAGAATGGATTTTTCGAAATTCCAGTTCCAAGAGGGTGAAACCACCCCTCAAATATTACAATATTTTTTTATTTAAAAAACGGTCAAGTTTCCAAACAAACGCTTAAACACGTATATTTTATTTTGTTTTTTTACATATTTTAAGATTTTTTAAAAATGTATACAGGGTGTTTCGAAAAATATGGTCATTGATTAATCACGATCCTGCTTAAAGCGCTTGACGTAAAAAGCTGATTTTTGGAAAACAGATTGACTTTAGGGTGTAAAGGTTCGATAAGAAGTGATTTATCGAAACTCGAATTCTAAGGGGGTGAAACTATCCCTCAAATATTAAAATATTTTTTATTTAAAAACCGGTGAGTTTTTCGGAAAAACTCTTAAACACGTATATTTTATTTTGTTCTTTTACATATTTTAAGATTTTTTATAAATTTATACAGAGTGTTTCATAAAATATGACCACTGAGTAATCACGATTCTGCTTAAACTGCTTGACGTTTAAGAGGTGTAGAGGTTCGATAAGGAGGGGTTTCTCGAATCTCAAATTCCAAGAGGGTGAAAACGCCCTTCAAATATTACAATATTTGTTATTTAAAAAACGGTTAGTCTTTCGGGAAAACGCTTGGATAAGCATAATTTATTTGTTTTTTTTTACATATTTTGAAATTTTTAAAAATATCATAACCACGATTCTGCTTAAACTGCTTGACATAAAAAGCTTATTTTTGGCAAACGGATTTTTCGAAAGTCAAATTCCAACGAGATGAAACTACCCCTCAAATATTACCAAGTTATATAATAATATCGCCATATTGTTTTTTCTCATGCTGACATAAATGTGAGAAAATTTTATCCAGTTTGTATGTTAATGGAAATTCTTGCTTTGCTTTATCATCACAATTACAAATTATTAATTTGACGCGAACGAAGTCGCTGGTACACGGTAGTTACCCTATAAAATCATAGTTGCCATGACAAAACTAACTATTTATTACTTAACAAGTTTAATTATTCTTTAACAAGTAGCTTAATAATTAGTTACAATTGCTGGTATTAGTTAAAATTAATTATCTTTACTCAAATAAACTAAAATCGCCGTCGTGAATTTTTTGGTGTATTTCTATATTATGAAAGATGACACTTGGATTTTCCGTCAGGGCGAATATCCCCAGATTAGGGTAATACTAGATTACCTAATTGTTGAAGACTACTGATATAGGAATTTTCTTCGACATACAGTAAAGTTTTTTTTCTCGTAGTAATTCTGGTTTATATTTCATTTGGTAAAGCCAATATTACTACTGCCGCGAAACCGTCCCATTACACACTGAAGATGTTTCCTAGATAATCTACATCTATTCTTATACTACTTAGCAAAGTACTATATAATATATAGTACTGAACCAAAAAATATATTTTTTTTGGCTTGTTTGTGTATATCAGTCACATTGACTAATTAATTTCAGGAAAATCTGTAACTATTATCTCTACAATTTATACTTATTACAACAAATTAAACTAAAATCCAAATTTTGTTCTTAACTTGCTTAACAGACAAGAAATTTTGATAATTATTACTTTTTGTTATAGCAACTATGATGTTATAGGGTAATTGTATTAAAAATATGGGTAAAAATAGAAAAAATTGGAATAAATCACAAACTATTAAAAATAGGTACATACATAGGTACTTAATAAAAGTTGAAGAATTTTGTAAAATCTATTAGAAAAAGTGATAATATATAGGGTGTACCATTTAAAAAATTTGAAATTTCTTAATTTCAAAGTCGAAATTCATATATATATTTTGAACACCTTGTAGGGCATCTAACTAAAATATCTTTACATAGGTCTTTTTCTATAACTTTAAAATTTTAGTTCTACAACTTCAGAAACAATACCATCACTGACAATTTTTTATCACACTGCAATCTAACATTTGTTTAAACAAATTTAAATATTACAAAAACTATTAATTTTAGGTATAAAACATTATATATAAAAAAGTTATGGAATTTTACGCAGAATCTAAAAATAAAATAAAAAATAGGGTGTTCCATTTAAAAAAACATATGTTATATTCGCCACACTTTTTTGAAGCACCCTGTATACTCTATAATAATTTTAAAATGTGTATCTTAACCGTCCCTATATTTTATATTTAATATTTTTTTGTAAACCTCGAACCAAATGAGATAATGGACTTTACTCTATCGTTGCCTCACCCTGTACATATAAATATGTACTAGATACTCAGAGAAATAAGTAAACATAGCGACGCTGTAAAATATAAATAGGCATTGCTTTGTATTCAAATGAAACATCACTTTATTAAAGTAAAATTAAACACCGACACCTGACTCTCCTCTAAGTTTACTTATTTTTCTGGGACTTATCAAAATTTTTTACCTCAATAGGCATTTTTCTGCGTGGCGGTGTTGGAACCGGTGAAGATTTTGGAGTGACAGCGTTCATAGCTCGGTTAATATCCTCATCCTGCAGACTGTTTAGGTTCAAAGGGTCGTTTATGTTCCCTCCCAATAAGAATTTGGTTGGTAAGACTGGTTTGGGGTTTAACAGGATGCCACAGCCGGAAAAACTACGAAAAAATAATTTAATAACAATCAGAAAAAACAGTAGGATGAAGTATTAACTAAATAGGTAACAAACAAACATCAATAACCTAGATTGAGTCAAGATCGCACGTGGAGTTTAACCTTGACCTGACCATTTAAACTACAATTAAAATTCTAAAGGAGCGCCTTATTTTATTCTAGGGATCTTCTGAAAACAAAAAGACTAAACCAATCACTTAAAAATCAAAATAATTGTCTGATGTACTGCTCAATATTTTCAATAAAAATTTTCAAAATATGTATACAACTGTAAATTACATTTTCAAAATATTATTTGATTATTTAATCCGATTTAATCTTACTTTTACTGTAAAGTTGTGGTTTTAAGTTCAGATTATAAAAATACTACGACTGAGTAGTTTTTGAATTAAATAACATTTTTGGAGATAATTTAAAATGTGTATAACATAAAGTTAGACAAAGATTTATGATGTATCATAATATAAAATACAGGATGTTTCGTTTGTAACAGTGCAGTAAAATACAACATTTAGTTTTAACCACCACCACAAGCCAAGTAATATAGCCTCAAGACAAAAAAAATCTCCAATTCAAAAACTTAGAACTTTAGTGTGAAAATATGTTTTAAACTACCCAGTATATTAAGAAGAACAGTTTTAAATGTTAAAAATGTCCGGTACCATAGTACAGATATTTTTTTTGCATAAATGGCAAAACTGGAGTTACAATTTCAAACAGGAAACCTGATATAGTTATTTTTAGATCAGTTAGTCACCCTGTATGGGTAATTGGTATATACAGACACGCCAAAGATTAAACAGGCACTAAAATTAATTGACGTGTCCTTGAATTAGTTTGCTTATACTTTTTACTTTTTTTTTTACTCTAAACAAAAAAAGAGTAAGAGTAACATTCACTAATTTCTTACTCTTACTAGAACATTGTCGCAGGCGTATCGAATAACTCGGCAATTTGCAAAAAGACTAGGCATATTATAAAACGCCAGGATGTTTAACAAAAGAAGAATATTTTACAAAGAGCCTATCTGTTTTCAGTCGTTTTGCAAAATGCCTAATGAAGACTAGTCAGATTGCACAAAACATTTTACGCGGGATTGGTTAACTAACCTAAATTTATCCAACGACATTCCTTGAACTTCTTTTTCAAAATTTGGAAATAATGGCACAAAAAGTGATAATTCTGTTAGAGTATGGTTGAGGATGATTATTATAAAGATCTAAATTCATTTTATTCTAAAAAAAGCAAAGTTCCACAAAGAATAGCAGCCCTGTACACATAATCGAATTACAGAGTATAATAATTAAATGAAATATTAATATTAAGGTTTTAATGTATTTTGTATTTAAAATTATGTTTTTTTAATTAAAATTTATGAAATAGGATTCAAGTTGTTTTCGTCTACAACACATAATAAAATTTTGACATAAATAATTATTGTTTTTGTATAGGAAAATACGGGGTATTTTTATTAAAGCGTAAATTATTTTGATCATTTTTAAGGTTCCGTACCCAAAGGGTAAAAACGGGAACCCTATTACTAAGACTCCGCTGTCCGTCCGTCCGTCCGTCTGTCACAAATGTCTATCTTATGAACCGTTATAGTTAGACAGTTTAAATTTTTACAGATAATGTATCTATGTTGCCGCTATAAGAACAAATATTACAAACAGAATTAAATAAATGTTTATATTAAATAAATGTTTATAAATAAAAAAGTACTTTCACTAAACATTATCTTTTAAGTAAGAATTTTACATAGAATCTTTGAAGTCCTCGGTGGCCGCGTTGTTAAAGCGTTAGGACTTTACGCTGCTATGACGTTGGAGCCGTAGTAAGGCAGGTTCGAATCCTAGTCAAGGCGACTTTTTTTTAATCGTTTTTTTTAATTTTTATATATTTTTACATATTTATTTTTACTTTTTACATATTTATTATCGATTAATACAATTTTTAGTAATGTGTTTCTTCATTTTTTTTTAAATTACTTATACGCGCATTCAAAATTTCAGCTAAATCAGAAAAAATAATTATAATAATATAGTGTCTAATGTTGTATAGATAATGAATGGTACGGAACCCTACGTGCGCGAAAACAAAAAATGTATAGTTCGGTTCACTAAAGAAGACTATCGCGTCATTTATCACCGTCATGCTTTGATTACTTAATTACCTATGATGCAATCACGGGTCATCATTCCTAGATCGGACTATATACTCGCCAAGTCGGTAGGCCATTGATAAATGACATTGCCGAGGACCGCGGTTTAGATTCCGCGTAATCCAAGTAGGCCCCGTCTAGATTAGCCTTAGCGCCAAAAAAGAGACTACTTAAAATACTTTTTACTTTTCATTCCGCATGTCTTTTGCGAATAAACATATTTTGACGCAATAGTCTTCTATTGCGAACAAGACTTTATATGCACTTCTAACTACAGTTAAGTATATATTGCTCACTAGTTATGGTAAATACTCGGTAAATATCTACCTTTTTGAACGTTTCCTAGCACCTCTGTCGTGCTTGTTGCGTCGCTTGTTGTTCTGCTGTTTGCTTCCGTAATTGCGACTGGTAACGGTGTGATTTTGAGTGGGTTTCGGCTCCGGCTTGGCCGCCGGAGGATTCGGAGGATTTAACACTTTTGCAGAAGACATAGTTTTTACCTGTAACACTAACAAAACACAAATTAAAATCTTTGAATCTAATTTACTATAAATAACTGGTATAGAGAATAGTAAAAAATTAAACAAAAATGTTACATCTGAATTTTTCCAAAAACCTGTTCTTTAAATATTTGCCAGAATTTAATTTAGATATACAGGGTGTCATACATGTGCCATTTCTCGTGGGGAGATTTCTCACGTAAAAATAAGATTTATTTCTTATATCAGCATAGGTCCGATTCTGCTTTGTTTCGCAGCTACAGAGGGTGAGTCTTTTTTTATTATAATTTTTCTCCAAGTGCTTTTAGCGATTCGGATGAAATTTTGATGACATATTTTAATTTTAATGCTAAAAATCTTTCATCACTAGAATATTCTTTCTTCATATTTTTTATTAATTTAATTTTAATTTTATTGTGATTAATAAAATTGCGCTTATCTCGGCAAGGAGATCGAAATCGACAAAATATCAGGATACAACATAATCGGTGTTAAAACTGTTAAACGGCCTGAGAAGAAAGTCAGGAGTGAACATGTTTTTTTAAATATTCTACTGCAACCCCTTGCCACCAATTCCACTGGCACGTCCCTGGTAAATCTGTCGACATTTTTTTAGCACTAAAATATGTAGCACTTATAGTAATTTTTACCCTCGAAATTTCATTCGAATCGCTAAAAGCATTTGAAAGAAAATTATAATAAATCGAAGAAAAGCGGAATCGAACCTACGTTGATATAAAAAATAAATCTTGCTTTTACGTGAGAAAGTAGTGAGAGTAATTAACGAAGTAATAATTTTACGAAAATGCATGCTAGTATGTATTTAAAATGAATAATTATCAGCAAATTGGACATAAATAAAAAATACACACAAAATACCGGGTGCGTCTCAAAAGTGGCTTATCCCTATAACTTTTTTATTTTTTCAGATAAAAAAACGAGATTTGACATGTTGGATATGACATAAATTAGGATTGATTGTATGATGTATTCAATTCTTTTCGGCCACTTCTTGTTTCACCGGAAATTACAACTTTTAATTCTTAAATGACGTTCTGAATAGAATAACATATCATATGTCAACTTTTGACATTTTCGCAGAAAACAAAATTGAATTTTAAATTTCACTCTAGAGTGCCGTGGATGTGTTAAAAACACTAATTTTAATCAAGGTGCCTTGGAAAAATAGATTTGATCGTTTAATGTTTTTCGTGTCTTGTCCTGGCCGGTTAAAAGATCTCAAATCGTATTTTTAATCATATCTCATTTTTTTCAAATGGAACGAGGGTGGCTCATTAACATATTTGGAAAAACCATTTTTTCGAATAATTTGGTACCACACACTTGGTATTTCGAGTCAAATTGTCGTTATGAATAGCATGTTGCGATTCATTTTGACATTGTTCAAATAAACCATATTCGAAAATGTCAAAAGTTGGCACACGATATGTCATTCTATTCAAAGTGTCATTTTCTATCCAATAAAGTAACAAAATACTGAAGGTGCCATTTAAAAATCAAAAGTTGTAGTCATTTCCGGTGAAACAGGAAGTGACTGAAAACAATTGAATACGTCAATCAATCCTAATTTATGTCATATACTAATATACTAAATCTCGATTTTTTATCTGAAAAAATAAAAAAGTTATAGGGGGTGAACCACTTTTGAGATGCACCCAGTATATCGCTTAAAAGTAAAAAAATCAACATTGACCTCAAATTAAACCTCATCTTTTCGCTTATCCGAAATAAAATTCGACTTATTTTGTCACAAAATGGATCAGCACCTATGAGACATCAGTTTATAATTTCAGAATAAACTTTCAAGGCTAGGTGCCATCTCAAAATAATTATTGTTAGCATACAGAGGCGTGTTTATTCCGAACTAATAATAATAAATTGCAGACAAAGTACCTAAGTATGTTTTTAAACATGTAATAATAGTATTTTAATGTGTAAATAGCTTCAGAATGTTGGAAATAACGAAACAAACATTACATATACTAAAGGACATGTTACATGTCGTGAAAATTATTATTTTAACGACATAAATCTAAAACATAATTACATATCTTTAAACGAATGGATTTTTGTCAGAAATATGAACAAGTAATTATTATCAAACTTGATTTATACAGAGTGAGTCTTAAATAAGTGAAGAAATTTTCAGTTCAAAATCAGAAACATAATACATATATTATCTTTACTGTTTTTGAATAAAATACTTCAAAATAACCGAGTTATTTTATTTAAATTAGAAAAAATTTTTTTTTTGGTTAAATTTTGAGAACCACTGGATATTTTCTGGATTTTCTTACTTGCAAATTTAATTTAAACTACCTGTTGCCATATTATCAAGATATTATGTTTTTTTAACTTAAAATTAATGCGTTTCCAAAAAATCCCAAATTTTCAAAAAAAAAATCCCACCCTGTATTGTCAAAATAATATTTCATGCGATGTATTCGTACTCTCACAATAATTATTTTGTATCTATTGTCAGTCTACAATAAAATTTGTGAAATAATAGCAGGAACTTTAATGTAGATTCTACTTCATGACACATGGTTACCACTTTCTCACATAAATTAAATAAGTAACTGCCAATTTGCTCATTTTACATAGAACTTCTTAAATATATACTGTATATGTACTGTAAACAAAAACAGTCTCAAAGACGGCTGGAGAATGGCAATCGATTATAATTTTGGCGACGTAAAGCCTTAGAGGAACTTGATCTGTTCTTAATGTTTTAACGGCACTTGCTGCTAGTTGCCTTAAAAAAATTGCAATTTATTTTTATATTGAGTAAAAATGATTTCTAAAAGGTTAGGTTTGGTTTGGTTAGTTGTGTGTCTGGAAGCGTTCTATCCTTTTTTAGAATTTCTATAATTAATGTTAATTTTGACCAGTTTTATGTCAATTTTTAGTAAATGACGTCTAGAGACTGACCGCGCGAAAATTATCATCGATTGTCATTACCCAGCCGTCTTTGACGGCGTTTTTTCCCCTAGTGGTCCGATTTTAATGAATTTTTAAGTAATTTGTAGCTCAATCAGTGTACTTTTTAATAGCATATTTTAAAAAATTAGAATGTTTTACTTCGATGGTTTTCAGTTCAGAAGTTGATCTCTAACTTGTTCAATTAAAGCAATATTAGTGAATACAACTTCTGGACTTCAAACCATCCCTGCTAAACTGCCTACAAACAATAATATATGCAATGTAATCAAAAAAAAAAAAAGAAACGGCGTCAGCGATGGCTTTGAAATGGAGATCGCTGTCATTTTATATGTAAAACTAGCGTGTACCAGCGACTTCGTTCGCGTCGAATTAATCATTTGTAATGGTGATGATAAAGCAAAGCAAGAATTTCCATTAACATACAAACTGAATAAAATTTTCTCACATTTATGTCAGCATGAGAAAAAACAATATGGCGATATTATTATATAACTTCGTAATATTTGAGGGGTAGTTTCATCTCGTTGGAATTTGACTTTCGTAAAATCCATTTGCCAAAAATAACCTTTTTACGTCAAGCAGTTTAAGCAGAATCGTGGTTAAGAAATTACCCAACTTTTTGGAACACCCTGTATGATTTTTTAAAAAATTTCAAAATATGTAAAAAAAACAAATAAATTATGCTTGTTCAAGCGTTTTCCCGGAAGACTAACCGTTTTTTAAATAACAAATATTATAATATTTGAGGGGCGTTTTCACTTTCACCCTCTTGGAATTTGAGATTCGAGAAACCCCTTTATCGAACCTCTACACCCCACAGTCAATCCGTTTGCCAAAAATCAGCTTTAAACGTCAAGCAGTTTAAGCAGAATCGTGATTACTCAATGGTCATATTTTATGAAACACCCTGTATAAATTTATAAAAAATCTTAAAATACGAAAAACAACAAAATAAAATATACGTGTTTAAGAGTTTTTCCGAAAAACTCACCGGTTTTTAAATAAAAAATATTTTAATATTTGAGGGATAGTTTTACCCCGTTAGAATTCGAGTTTCGAAAAATCCCTTCTTATCGAACCTCTACACCCTAAAGTCAATCTGTTTTCGAAAAATCAGCTTTTTACGTCAAGCGCTTTAAGCAGGATCGTGATTAATCAATGACCAGATTTTTCGAAACACCCTGTATACATTTTTAAACAATCTTAAAATATGTAAAAAAACAAAATAAAATATACGTGTTTAAGCGTTTTTTCGGAAACTTGACCGTTTTTTAAATAAAAAATATTGTAATATTTGAGTTGTTTCACCCTCTTGGAACTGGAATTTCGTAAAATCCCTTCTTATCGAATCTCTACACCCTAGAATCAACCTGTATGCCAAAATTGAGCTTCTTACGTTGAGTGGTTTGAGCAGGATCGTGATTAATCAGTATGTCAGTCACTTAAGGATTTTATATATTAGTATAGATTATATGAGGAATGCCGTTTTTTCGTTGTGACTTTTTAATAAGAGACATTACAAAAAAAACACTACAAGTATATAGCATGTGATGAGCATAATAATATAGTGTTTTGATTAGGATCAAAAGCAAGGCGTGCTTGCTGCAGTGCTAAAACTGCTGTAAATCGTTATTGTCTTCTTAAAACGCGACTATTTCCAACAAAGAAACAGCTATTGAGATGAATCCAAAAACAAACTATGGAGAAAAGATGCACCTTGACAAATAAAATGATTTTCAAATTTCTTGCTTTTTTAACATATTCCCCAGGGTGTTAGAAACTTTCCCCAAAATAACCATTTTGTGTGTTCTCCCATATAATAGACAAATGGGAACTTTAATTTTTAAGTTGAAGGGACAAGTCAGTCAAATAATTTATCTGCGAATTGCTTTCACTAGAATAAAATACAATAAGATAAAAAAAAACGGCGTCAGAGTTGGCTTTGAAATAAAGATCGCTGTCATTTTATATTATTTGTAAAATGGGATGGGGAATATATTCCTAGCGAACTAAACGCCGTTTTTTTTCGATCATACGGTATATTAAACCTTAAAATCCATTGTGTCCGTTTTTCGTTTATCGTGAGATTATATGAGTAGAGAAGAGTATATAAAAATCGATTATTTTAAATAAAAATCTGCTTTTTACTATTTATATTTAATTGTAAAGATTTTTGATCTTTAAACATGTAAAAATAACTGGATCTGTAATAACCAAAATGTTGAAAAATAATGTATATAAAATTTACCAAATAACGAGTTCAAGATAAATTAAATTTTTTTTTTCAAAAAGTAAATTAGGTAACTTAGTAGAGCCACTTAGTAGGTAAAAAAGTAATTAACTCTACAGACGTCTGTTTCTTCACTATGTAATTTATTAGTTACTAGATAGATACACATACCTATTGACGTCTTTTACCGCGTTTAAATACATTATTTCATTTGATTGACGTGATTTTTACATTAAAATTTCATTAAAAAATTAAAACATACTTATAATAATTACGAGTATAGGCAGGTACTCATATTCTAACATGTTTCAACAGGAATATTATGATTTCACTTCAAGATTAAATTTATACCATGATCTAAAAATGTCGTAGGTTGTACTGAACAGGGTGTCCCATTTTCGTGTGGGGTTTCTCGCTTATGAGTAGAGGTACAAAGATGCGGTTTTCACATCACTGTGCTAGTTTTTTATGAAACTGAAGATGCTACGCATAGATTTGTCCTAGCCCTCAAGTTCCTGAAATACAGGGTGAAATTCATCGGTTATCTTTTAAATTAAAAAAAAGCGAAAACTGACAGCCTCGTAGAGTAATTTACGTAGAAACCAGTGGCGTAACCAGTTTTTCGCTGGGAGCTGTCATTTCCGAAATATGACTCAAACATGTTTTTTTTTTAAATTTAAAAACTTGTTATTTTATATTTTCCTTGTCATTAGCTTTCTAAAAATATAATTTATTCTATAGATACTTATTTTCATAAACAAGGTAAAAAAAATTGGCGTCGGGAGGCACGTAAATAGCCGCCCATACTAAAATATGTTAATAAAAAGTTGGTAGGCAGTTCTTTTAGTTTCAAAGTAAAGAAATTTTTCCAATTTTGGTCCGCAGTTATTTCCCCTATCCGCCACCTGGGGTCGCGTCCGATGGGAGAGTTTGGAGTTCTCCACACGGATTTTCTCAAAAACGGACTACGGAAACATGGAATATCTCAAAAACTGCGACTTTGACTGATTTTGATGTTATTACAAATTTTGTTGCAAATATTATTCCTAATCTTAAATTGAAAACCGCGTTTCGCTAGCTACTATAATTTTGGAGTTACGATTTTTTTAAATTTTAACCCCCTCCCATACCCCCTTACCAACCCCCCACCTCCACCAAAAACTAATAGCCAGATTCTCGGGTACCACAGTATTTTTGTGCCAAATTATGTGGTTAAAATCGGTTTAGCGGTTTTTGAGTTATCGTGTTACAGACGGACGGACAGACAGACAGACACCATGAAAATATCGTCCTATTGCTGCCAAAAGTCACTAACATTTTTCGAACAACCTGAAAATTCAATCACTAACTATATTTTGAAGCGGAGAATCGATTGAGAAAGTAATTAACTACGATTTCTGGCTATGTTTTCTATGTTTTATATTTTAATACAACCGAATAGTTACTAACTATAACATCTTTATGCAATGCAGTTATTCATCTTTAGACGCGTTTTTCTCGGAAGTAATAAAAAGTAAGTTAGTGACTTTTGGCTGCAATGGGACGATATTTTGTATTTAGGTCATTTATGACCCAAATAACTCATTTTGAGTGAAATTAAAAAAACTTTTTTTGCCGATCTTAATAGCCTACCATACCTGTTGGTATGGTCGGCTAAAAATGCATTTTTGATTTTGATGCACTTGTGCACTAATTCGACACACAGAAACTAGCATGGAATAGTCAATAACCAAATTTGACGTCGAATAAGTTATTCGATTGTTTTGATTACCTAATTTAAACCGGCCGCCTATGTTAAAAAATTAAATAAATGCATTTTAATACCTTATCTGTGAAAATAAGTGTACCGGGTGCGTCTCGAAACTGGGTCACCCCAATAACTTTATTTTTGTAAAAAAAACGAGATTTGGTATGTTAGTGTATGACAAAAATTAGGATTGATTGACGTATTCAATTGTTTTTTGTTACTTCCTGTTTCGCCGGAAATGACTACAACTATTCATTTTTAAATGTCACCTTCAGTATATTTCTACTTTATTCGACAGAAAATGACACTCTGAATAGAATGACATAATATCATATGTCAACTTTTGACATTTTCGCTTAAAAACAAATCGTATTTTAAATTTCCATCTATAGTGCCGTGGCTCTGTTAAAAACACTAATTTTTAATCAAGGAGCCTTGGCAAAATAAAAAAAATAGTTTTGATCGTCTAATGTTTTTCGTGTATTGTCCTGACCGGTTAAAAGATGCTCAAATCGCATTTTTAATCATATCTCATTTTTTTCAAACGGAACAAGGGTGGCTTATTAGCATATTTGGAAAAAGCATTTTTACCAATAATTTGGCCCCGCATACTTGATATTTCGAGTCAAATTGTCGTTATGAACCGTATGTTACAATTTCAAATAAACCATATTCGAATATGTCAAGAGTTGACATATATGATAAATATGTCATTCTATTCAGAGTGTCATTTTCTATGGAACAAAGTAGAAATATACCAAGGGTGCCATTTAAAAATCAAAAGTTGTGGTCAAATAACTCCGTTAAATTTTTGTTAATTCTGGTGAAAGAGAAAGTAAAAGTAAAAAAAGTTTTTTATAAGCTCATAATAAGACAAAGGAAATTAAAAAATAATATATAGGGTGTTCCGTTTAAAAAAAACATAAATTACGATATTTAATTAACGATAACGATTAACCATTACGATATAATTAAATTAATACGAAATATGACTCTTTCGTAAATGACAGCGCTCAACGAAAAACTAGTTGCGCCACTGGATTCTACGTCAAAAACTCGACGGAACCATAGACGGAACTCAAAAGTTTCACAGACAAATCTGTGTATAGAGCCTTTGATAGAGCAAGGAAGGAGCATATCAAAAATCTTAGGTACACCGCGATGGGCCTCAAATATGGCCGACTTAAATTCCGGTTTATCAGTGTCGTTCTAATTTTATTTAAAAAATGTAAAACTATGATGTAGGGTAGACGTAGGGTAGACTCAATAATTTGTTGTTTTATTTTACGTTGTGAATAAATGTTGGTAGTTATTAAAATTGTTATAAAAATATATAATTCTAATAAAAATAGATAAGTTATAATAAGTATTTATTACCACAAACATCCGATACGCTACTGAAGCAGGTAAGTCAAATTAACGTATCTAAATTCTTTGACATCTAATCTTTGACAAGTAATAAATAAAAGCTAAAATGCAAGAAAAATATATAATTTAGTTAATTTAAGTGAATTTCATAAATGATCGGTTTACTACACGTATGTATATTATATAGTCACTTACTAGCGAAAAGTTGTTCCATTATTTCACTCAATTTTTGCCGAGATCTACCGCACGCTACACAACCAAAACAAATAGCAATAGTGTCACAGTTAATTTAAGTTCTGCCACAATTTCCTTTTAGATTTACTACCTTTAAACAACTATCAGTAGTAGAATAAATAATAAATAACATAAAATAAGCTCCGTAAAGACTGACAAATCCACAAAATTTCAAATCAAATTCAAATGTGTCAAATGAATCGTCAAACAGAACTGTCAAGGATCCCCACCCTAGAGTGCTTTTATGGCGCTTTTTCCGCCCACCATGCATGAATACATGGATAGCATTATGCTCCTTCCTTAGTCTTCTTGGTCTTCTTATTCAAAGGATAGAGCTTTAGTTTAAAAAATGTAGCACAGCACAGTAGTGAGTAGTGTGAAAACCGCATCTTTCTACCTCTACTCATAAATGAGACACCATAAGCATAAAATTTAGTTGACAAATAGCAATATTTCAGTATTTGCACTTTAAACACTGCAGTAGGTATAAATTATAAAAAAAACATATTTTAAATAATTAAGTACTTAACACACATTAGTGCAAAATTTTTTGATGCGAAGAAAGTTTGACTAACGCTGTATTATGTAGGTATATTATCATAAATAAAATAAACTTATTCTTTAATCCTTGTTAAGTCAATATCTAACATCGTATAAAACCCAATACTTTTTTACTTAAATATCGCTGACGTTGAATTAGGATTTATAGGTACATTTTATCTCGCATTTTTTAGTTACTTAATTTGTCTATTTCTCTTTATTAAGTAATTAAAAATCAAATGCTGACAACTATTAACTCCCACGAATAAGTCTAAATAGAAAGACAAAGACGCGAAAGTTTAGGGAAACAGCCTTTTTTCGTGTCATTTTCCTGCTGCATTTCCTTCTCCAATTTTGGATATTAACCCCCACCAATAAGAATACCCCAGTGGGGGATAAAAAGTAGGGCAAAATGATAATAAAAGCGACGATGTCGGATTGGTCAAACCAGCTTCAAAATTACCGCCGAAATAAATTCCCTCTTTTGTGCAACTTCTGCTTTGAATTAATAGAATGGTAACAATAAATCCAAACGTGATGAATTATTACTCAATAAATTAGCATATGTGGCAAACAACTACACAAAAGGTTATTTAGTAGAGATAAAATGTTAGAACTAGTATACAAATCCTAGAATTAAATACAATAAAGAAAGTGTATATCGTTAAAATAGCGATGAAAGAACAAGAAAAATATACATGACAAATTATTACTCAACAATTCAACATAATATTTAATGTAAAACTCCATAAAGTTATATTATTATGTAGGAGATAAGAAGTTAAAATTAGTGTACAACTACAGCAAGAGTTGTATATAATCGTTCCAGACACATATTTATAATTACAAAAGTAAACATACATCGTTAAAACCGCAGAAAACACATGAGAAAAAAAAATAGAAAAGATAATGTAGAGATTGTCCAGCAACATGAAATACTCCTTGTCCGACATGGCAACAACGTAAACCAATGCGGATTGCGGAGTCTGTAAAATTAATATTTTCAAACTGAAATTTATCCTGTTATATCCCATGAAATGTTATAATTTTACCTTTTTTGAATTCTTTGACGTTCACTCCATCACTTTGGACACTTTTCAGAAGTCTCTCACTTAAAAATCCGCTGACAAAATACGATTAAAATCTCAGGTTCGACTAGCACGATGTACTCTCACTGTTCGACTACAAATCGTTGGCGCTTGTAAACGGACGCCATTTTAATAATCGCGCGAATTGACACGATTACGGCCGGAAATAGGCGAGCTCTTCTTACTGCATTTCCGGATTTTTTTTATAACTATTTTTAAATTAATTAATAATAAATAATGTAACCGCATTTTATAAATTTACTTAGGGGAAAGTCATTATCAATATATAATAAATGTATTAATAGAATTTATATGTAAATAGCATTTTCTGTAAGATTTTAAAATCAATTTAGTCAGCGCATCTTTCAATTTCCGCGCCACTAAAACAAATGAATAAATTGAAATTGAAAAGCGAACAAGAACAGTTTTTAGAAGTTGTTAATTGAGTTTTCTTTGCAATTGATATTAGAAATTAAATTTAAACTTTGATTAATTTATTTGTGAACCGCCGCGCGGTTGGTAAGTTTTTTTCTGTTAACGACATTACTATAAACGCGCTAAAGATATTGTGAAAACAACACAGCAAAAATTATATCTAAAATTTTTTGGTCAGATCTTAGATTAAAAATTGGTCAGATTATGGTCATTATTAATAAAAATATAGGTGTACCGGGTAATTCAAAAATATTGTACGCTTAAGTTGAAGTTGGTAAATGCAATGCTGTAATTTTCTTTCTTTGTACCTATTTGCCATAAAATTCTCATTCTAAAAAGTAGGTAATCACAGTGACGCTTTTTTGGCACTAAAATATGTAGCACTTATAGCAACTTTTACAAAAATTCTTATGTTATTATATTATATTACTCAAAATTTCATTCGAATCGCTAAAAGTACTGGGAAGAAAATTATAATAAATCGAAAAAAAATAAGAATTTAACCCCCTGTAGCTACGGACCAAATCAGAATTGGGCCTATAACACCCTGTAGAACATTATTTTTTATCTTTACTTTAATTGGATAAATGTACCTACTTTATAATATACTGTCCTTTTGAAAACCAATATAAATTGTATGGTTATACAGGGGTGTGTCAAAAAGTATGCACGGTAGCGTTTTTTTTACAAGAGACAAAAAATGTAGTGAATTCTAGAGGGGCCATTTTACGAAAATAAAATAGGCCGTCAATGGAGTTGGAAAATACGTAAACTAAAATTTACATAGGAGTGGGGGTAGTTTTCACCCTTCCCGTATTTTTTCTTGATTTTTGTGAAAGTCAAATGTTAGAGCACTTAGCAAAACATACACAACGGACGGAACACAAAAACATACACAACAAATACGGACCCCATCACCAGAATATTCCAGATTCCATCACCAGAATATTTTATGCAAAAAAAATAAAAATGCAATACGGAATTTAATTGAGCTTCAAATTGCGCAACTTTGCCTCCATTTAACCGATCCTGTATCTCTTACGGTTTCCGAAATCCCAATGATGAGCGTCGAATTCGAGCCACCCTGTACAGAGTGTCCCAAACCCTTTATTTTGAGACTTTATTTTCATTGCGCCTCTTTTGTACTACAACATGATGTTTTTGAGTTGCTATCATCAACTAAAAAAACTAAATATAGATACCGTTTGATCGGAAAAAAACGGCGTCAAAGACGGCTGGGAAATGACAATTGATACTTTTGGCGAGGTCAAGCCCGGGGATATCATTTACTTGGCCCGTACTCTTCTTTATTTTTTAATGGTGCTTACTGCCAGTTGGCCTTAAGAAAGTTGTAAATTATTTTTAAATGGTGTAGTTGAAAATTCGAGAAGAAATAATTTGTTGGAAATAGATTTGTGTGTCTGGAAAGCCGTCTTTGACGCTGTTTTTTTTTTCGATTATACGGTATTATACGCTAACATATTTTGATTTTTAGATAAAATTACCGAAATGCCACTCTACAAAAAATCCAACTTTAAAGCCCACAGTAAAACTCAAAATTCATTTATATGTCCATTTGGAAACAAAAATGCCAGTTTCATGAATACTCTCAAGAGCGATTACGACAATTTAACAATCCCTACCAAGAAAAACATTATAAACAATTTAATAAACTTACCCAGTAGCGGAGACTTAATGTCAAAATTAAAAAAGAAGCCTTTTGAGAAAAATCATTCATATGAAGAAGAAAGAAAAAAAATTCATAAAACTAAATCAAACAACGAATTCGAAAAACTAGATTTAACTGAGAAAAATTTATCAGAATTGAGAGCCATGACCGAAACACCATCTTCTATAAGCAGTGCCTTAACAGACTGTGTATTAACAAATTTAAAATTGAACCAAAGCATCAATGCAGACGTTGCTTCTGTGATCAGTGACAGTGGAATTTCAAATGTCATCGAATCCAGCCAAAGTCTGTATAACGAAAACATTTTCAGCCAAGCCTTACACGATATGGTTGTTTCAAACATGAGACTATCACAGGATACGTTCAAAAATAACACAGCTAAAAAAACAGTGACAGAAAAATCACCGAAAAACAGGAATAAGTTTGATTTTTCAAAGAAAAAATCTGGTGAGTTGAAGAAACGACTGAAAAGCTTTAACAATTCTGAAGATGAAAATAATCGAAAAATTAAACAGAAAAAAAGTGATGTTAAAAATAATAAGGATGAATTTTCAAAGAAGAAGTCTGGTGATTTGAACAAAAAAATAATAAGCTCTAATTATTCTGAAGAAGAAATTAATCGAAAAATTAAAAAGAAAAAAAGTGATAACAAAAATAACAAAGATGAATTTTCAAAGAAAAAGTCTGGCGATTTGAACAAAAAAATAATCTCTAATAATTCTGAAGAAGAAATTAATCGAAAAATTAAAAAGAAAAAAAGTGATAATAAAAATAACAAAGATGAATTTTCAAAGAAAAAGTCTGGTGATTTGAACAAAAAATTAATACGCTCTAATAACTCTGAAGAAGAAAATAATCGAAAAATTAAGCAGAAAAAAAGTGATGTTAAAAATAATAAAGATGAATTTTCAAAGAAAAAGTCTGTTGATTTGATGAAAAAATTAATAAGTTCTAACAACTCTGAAGAAGAGAATAATCGAAAAATTAAACAGAAAAAAATTGATGCTAAAAATAATAAGGATGAATTTTCAAAGAAAAAGTCTGGTGATTTGAACAAAAAATTAATAAACTCTAACAACTCTGAAGAAGAGAATAATCGAAAAATTAAACAGAAAAAAATTGATGTTAAAAATAATAAGAATGAATTATCAAAGAAAAAGAAGTCCGGTGATTTGAAGAAAAAATTGATAAGCTCTAACAATTCTGAAGATGAAAATAATCAGAAAATAAAAAATAAAACAAACAAAACTAACAATAATACTTCTAAAGATGACAAGTCAGCTAGGGATAAGTCTGAACAAAAGAAAATCTCCAAAAAAACTGGCATTAAAAAAATGAATATAGATAACTTTATTGCAAAAAATGAAAAAATAGATACCTCCAAAAAACTAAAGAAAAAAAGCCGTACTGAAAAACATATTGAAAATGGTGAGAAGAAACAGAAAGATAAGAAGGAATCGATCGAAGACCATTTAGATGAATTAATTGAGTTACAACAAGATAGAAATGTTGGATTATATGTTTATTGTGACCTATGCGACAAGGTAATACAGGATGTTTTTATACAGGATGTTCAAAAAATAAACGGCCAAATTTCAGAGGTGACTCCGTCAAAAAATATTGGAAAAAAGTTCTCATAAAAATATTTCCGGAAATGTGGGTAGTTTTAGAGATACAGAATGTATTAAATTTTTAAAAAAAATAGGTTCTTTATTCTTTGTAATTATTTATGGGAACTTTTTTCATACATTTTTTCAATTCTTTGACGTAACTATGAACTTTTATATAATATTTTATTTTATGTAGAGTTTTTCTCTATAAGTTATCTCTATAAAAGTTTTTGATAATTTGTACAGGTACTTAGTAAGTTATTTTCATTAAACTGATGTTGTGTGAATTACAGGTTTTTAACATGAGAGAATGAAAAGCTCTACAAAAATGTCCTATGACATTTTCCCATAAAATTGATAGGTCAAAAAATTGAAAAATTGTGTCATCAGTCAATATTTAGCCTTGAATAACTTTGGAACCAATAAATATATCAAAAAATGATCAAGACCTTTTTTGTAGAGCGTTCAATTCTCTACAAGAATATGTTTCGACCCAACTATACCGGGTGCGTCTCAAAAGTGGTTCACCCCCTATAACTTTTTTATTTTTTCAGATAAAAAAACGAGATTTGGTATGTTAGTATATGACTTAAATTGGGATTGATTGACGTATTCAATTGTTTTTAGTCACTTCCTGTTTCACCGGAAATGACTACAACTTTTGATTTTTAAATGGCACCCTCGGTATTTTTTTACTTTATTCGATAGAAAATGACACTCTGAATAGAATGACATATCATATGTCAACTTTTGACATTTTCGTGCCATGGTTGTGTTAAAAACAAGGAGCCTTGGAAAAACAGATTTGATCGTCTAATGTTTTTCGTATCTTGTCCTGGCCGGTTGAAAGATGCACAAATCATATTTTTAATCATATCTCAAGTTTTTCAAATGGAACGACGGTGGCTCATTAGCATATTTGGAAAAAGCATTTTTTTACGAATAATTTGGTGCCACACACTTGGTATTTCGAGTCAAATTATGGTTATGAACCGCATGTTACAATTTCAAATAAACCATCTGAGAAAATGTCAAAAGTTGACATATGATATGTCATTCTATTCAGAGTGTCATTTTCTATCGAATATAAAAAAAATACCGAAAATGTCATTTAACAATCAAAAGTTGTAGTCGTTTCCGGTGAAAGGAGAAGTGACTAAAAACAATTGAATACGTCAATCAATCCCAATTTATGTCATATACTAACATACCAAATCTGTTTTTTTTATCCAAAAAAATAAAAAAGTTAGGGGTGAGCCACTTTTGAGACGCACCCGGTATAGTCCGAAAGCTCGTTAAAGAGTTAAAAAAATTCCAAAGTTGTAAAAAATATATTCAAATGGAAAATAGAAATTTCCGATGCAGCACCTCTTCTCTTAATATTAATATTTAAGAGTTGAAACTTTCACAGTATTTTTTTTTTCATTTCCAACAACATTTTTGGTATAATTAAGAAAAAAAACAGTCGATTTCTTTAAACAGTCTACTATTCATAGTATGTACACTTATTAAAGATAACAAGTTACTGGAAACAATATTGTATTATAAAAAATTGCACTGATCTGTTTGATGTGTTTTTTAGGTAAGGTACTTACCCGACTGTAAAGATCCTCTAGACTTACCCGACAAATGGTACTGTTACATGAATCCAGACCCAGAATACAAATCATGCGAAGATCCTGATTATCCCATAGAGCCAGAAAAGGAAGAACTACTTATCCATAATAGGGTGAATGATAAAATAAATTTGATTACATACAGGGTTTTCCTTAATAACATGCTAATACTTAAGAGTTTTTTTAGATCCTATTTAGATCTATTTTTTAATTCGCGTTATTTTTTATAGTTCAACGCTGGCAGTATTGTGTGGGCTAAATTGGAAGGGTATCCATGGTGGCCAGCCATGATTGACGATGATCCAGATTTTAAAAGCTACTTTTGGATGGATGATGAACACAGCATTAAACCAGTAAGTATCTGCAGGTCTTGTAGAGTGTTTTGGTTTTGAAGCGGGCCTTAATACAGGCGATCCACTTTTCTGAAAAAGCTCAATATCGTTGATCGAAAGAATTTGGAAGATGCGCAACCTAATGGGCGAATTTGTGACAAGGCTGATTTGATTTCCCCTTACGTCTCAAGTGCTGTACGGTGGAGACACCAATCGTTCTGCGACCAACGCATAAAACAGCGAAGGCATATCGAGGGCGGCGTGGAACCGAAGGCGACAGTGTTGCCATATTAAAATGTATAAAATCTGTAATACGTTTGACGAAAATATCTTTGGATGAAAACTCCGCGTATATCTATTGAACATTTATTCGTTTTAAACATACAATAAACAACAAAAATAAAATTCTTTTATAGACACTGAATATGTCGAATGATCGAAAAAAGTCGTTTAGTTGTCTTGGAAATGACGATTCTTGATATTTACCATAATATTTTACATATGAGATATCAGCGATCTTCATTTCCAAGTCAACTCTGACGCCGTTCTTCTTTAATCATATAATATTACATTAAATTGTTTAATGATAGAAAATCCGTATTATTAACGTACTGTACTCAAAATGCTACGGATCCTTTAAAATACGGATTAATCCGTGGTTCTGGCAACACTGTCTCCGGCAACCACCCATTCTGTCGACTGAAAGCACAACTACGGTACAGTAGTATTATTTATTCGCTGCGCTGTAAACTTTGAAGCTGTAAACGACTACCAGCGCGCAACGGCGCAGAGCTAAACTAAATCTCGGACAGGTTGACGGTAACAACAGCTACATCTCGGACATGTTTTGTGCCACTATCGCCCATAAGGTTGTGCATCTTCTTATTTCTTCAATCAACGGATTCCTTTGGTAAAAATAGCTACGAGCAACCGTTCTCAAGATATTTCGAATCGATATAATCAATACATGTCATTGGCAAAAAATAAACATGTTGTCCGATAGTTATTTAGACTAAATAATAAATCTGGAAATGTTTCTATTTCAAAGGTCCAACAGAATCAATATTATGATAATTTTTTCTAGAAAAATTAATTTTAAAAATTGGCGCCGGGAGGCACATATAACCGCCCATACTAAAATATGTTAATAATCAATTATCTCAAAAACTGCGACTTTGACTAATTTTGATGTTATTACAAATTTTGTTGCAAATATTATTCTTAATTAAGATTAGGAATAATATTTGCAACAAATTTGCAAACGCGGTTTTCAATTTAAGAATTGAAAACCGCGTTTCGCTAGCTACTGTAATTTTGGAGTTACGATTTTTTAAAATTTTTAACCCCCTCCCATACCCCCTTACCGACCCCCCACCCACACCTAAAACTAATGGCCAGATTCTCGGGTGCCACAGTATTTTTGTGCCAAATTTGGTCAAAATCGGTTTAGCGGTTTTTGAGTTATCGTGTTACAGACGGACAGACAGACAGACACCATGAAAATATTTAGGTCATTTATGACCCAAATAACTCATTTTGAGTGAAATTAAAAAAAAATTGCCGATCTTAATAGCCTACCATACCTGTCGGTATGGTCGGCTAAAAATAAACTGTTTCCGAATCATTTTAGTCAAATAACTATCTACTCAACATGTTTTACCAAGAGACCTTTTTTGTGTACAAAATAATGCCGCAAATGTATAGCTTTTCTCTCAGTAGTATAATACAGGTGCGGACGAAAAGTTACTACTCTTCAAAATAGTAAAAAAACATGTATTCTACATATGTGGTCTCCCTAAGTATGAATCACACTGATATCGAAACAGAATTTCTCATGTTAAAAATACAGAACCCAATTTTCATCCAAATATTGACGTCTGTTCAGAAATTATTTGGAAAAAAACCGACATAAAAATGAAACTTCCACGCCCTGTATCTCCGAAACAAAGAATTTTTAGGGCTTAAATTTATACCAACTTATTATAGTGTTTTATATTCAGATTACAATTCCAACCACCATGAATATTTTTTTTCATTAAGAATGAAAATTTCAAATAGGGAACCTTATATTGAGCCACTCTGTATAATACACACTCACTGTACCTTTATATTTTCTAGTCTTGGTACAACGTAACCTTTTTTGATACCGCCAAAGTGACGAGAGCTTGGATCAAGAATAAAGATTTAGAACCGTTTGAGATAAACTCAAGAAATAAGTATTTTTTGCCCAAAATCACCGACCATTATTACAACAGAATAAATACTGCAGTAAACGACGCTAACTATGCTTGCAAGTTACCTTTGGTCGATAGACTTAAGACCTTTAGTTTCATTGGCCGATATTTTAAAGATAAAAATAGCGATAGCAAAAAATACAACAAAAAATCTAAATTACAAAATCACAAAATAAGAAAAATTAAAAAAGATAAAAAATTAAAATCGAAAATTCTGGTTAATCTAAATGGAGTTTATTCCAAAGAAAAATCTGAGTTGGTTGAAGTACAACCTGATTGTAACATAAGTGAGTTAACATTCACTTCTGAAGATTTATCAGATATTTTGAAACCGAAAAAATCTGGAAAGTTCAGAATTTTGTCTGATGACGATATTCTGAATTCTATCGATTTGACAAGTTTGTGTGATGAGAAAAGTTTTGATAGTTATTTATAAAAATAACAGGTTTGCTACTGTTAGAAAGTTTACGTTAAAAAAATTGTTCTAATATTGTTTATTGTTATTACATTATTTTATCATTTTAAACATTTTTGCTGTTGCCATTTAGAAAAAGTTCGGAATCTTGGTTATAGATTCTTTTAATTGGTAAAAATGTTGTAATCGTTGTATTTTACGTTAAATTTTGAATAATTGTCAATACGTTAGATATTTTGTTATAATATTTCAAAATATATAATAAAAAATATTCTTGTTTTTCAATAAAAAATGAATTAAAATGTTTTTCATTTATTTGTACATAATAATACAGAATAGTTCACATAAAAATTCCTTGATAAGCAGCGTTATTAAAACATGACATTAATGCATTTTTGAAAAAATACATTTCCGAATTATTTTATAATACAAACTTATGTCACATAAACTTCAATTTTCAAACAAATTAATTTCTTTGATTCAATGCACAAAACATCCCCCTTTAGAATTTTGACTTATATGTCATGAAATGAAAGTAAAAGAAGCGCCCCCTTGAGTTTGTCCGGGCACTAAATTCATGAAATATCGATCCCTATATTTAATCTATTTTTTTTTGGAATATTATGGAAACATATTTTTAATTGTAATGAAATTGGTATATTAAAATTACATTGTATATTAAAAATTACAATTTATACAGGATGTCCCAGAAATAAGTGCAAGTATTTTAACTGGTCAACCCCAGAAACACGCCTATGAGGTTTTTTTCGCAAAAAAAAATTGAAAATTTTTTAATTTTTAGTTAAAAAACAGAAATTTCTTGATAATATGGCAACATATAGGTATTATATTAAATTTACAAGAAAGAAAATCCAGTAAATCCCATAAGTAAAATAACTCCGTTATTTTGGACTTATTTGAAAACCGATAAAGAGAAAATATGTTTCTTTTATCGAGATCCACCACCCCTTAAAATACTTGCACTTATTTCTGGGACACCCTGTATATACCATATAATTTAATTTTAATATACCTACTTTGTTACAATAAAAAAAAAATGTATATCAATACCCGATCTAACGTTTATAAAAATAAAACAATTATTGATGTTATTATAAATTATGTATTTTACATACCTATAAACTGAAAAAAAACGTACAAAACAATTCGAATCTTTCCTTGGATTTGGAAAACGAACAAAACTGCCATTTTTGTTTTTGCAATTAGGAACTCAAAACTGGCCCAAAATATACTAGAGGCAAAATACAGCGAAGAGCAGGGGTAATGACAAAAAAGGAACAGTCCGGCGTCTACTTGAGGAGATGCGTCCAGCGGGTCCAGGTAGACGTGGCAGGAACGAGGGGGTGACGTTTAGTGGGTAGTGTCCTCCAGGCAGCTTAAGGAGAGATTGAGTCCCACACTTCGTACGTAAAGGTATTTTACACCTCCCAAAAAAAAAATTAGGAACGCTACACTTCTTCACAGGTTTGCGTTCTCGGTTGAAAAAAGCCATTGCATTTAAATATGAATAATTAAAATAGAATGTATTTAGTAAAATAAGTACAAATACACCAGTAATTAATGAGAAAATTGCCAAAATCATACACCGAATATTCACAAAAAACAACGAAATAAAAATATTGACACATTTAAAAAACAAATAAATATTTGTTAACTTTTAGACTTTTAGAAGACTAGCAGCGCCTCTAGTGTTTGTTCGCCCCAAGCTTTTACTTCCAGTCATTGCCATTACAGAAAATGTTCTAAAAGGGGATGTTTTGTGATTCAATGTTATTTCTACTAGAGATTTGTGCACTAATCTTTTTTTTAAAATGTGGACAATTTTAATACACACTTTTAATACAATAAGATTATATTAAAAGTTTAAAAAAAAAACTACAAAATTCTAAATAAATTTATTCTTTATTGTACGATTAAAGTAATACATATAAAATTAAAATTATAATTTATATGAGAAATGATAGATTTTTATTGCCACAAATCAACGCCAACTGAGCGAGTAATATTTTTTTATCAAATTTTTATCGCAAGGAAGACGATACAAACAACGAATTTAAATTTTTCATTAACAAAAATATAATCTAAAATATATCATATAATTATTCTTAATGATAGAAAAGTTTCAATTTTAGACGAAACCATAGCTCAAGCTGATTGTTGAAAACTAGATATAGCAAAACTTATCAAATACAATTTTGAAAAATCCTACACATTTAAGAAAACCATGATACAACACCTTAATGGAAATTACTTGTGATCAGCCTATTTTGGATTTGAGATGCATATCAATTTATTACATTATAGAAATTTATGAAAACAATTTCTTACATATATTTTTGACGCCTATAATGTCAAATACAGATAATTTATGTCAGTAATTATACAAAAAATTAAAGCTACTCAAATTCAAAATGGCTAATCGTACTCTAAAGATCTGTCATAAAATGCAACACTTAATAATAAAGTGAAAAACATCTAATAAACAGTAGATCTTACCTTATAAACCTACATATAATCTAAAAAATAAATGGCATTTAGTATTACAATATACGAATATATTCTTATTCTGAGTATCACATGAACGGTATCATCTTTACATGACGTACACCTTCTCCACTTTCTTGAACGGAAATATTTCTTTCGTTTTGGGGCAAATAATTTGGCCATTGTTCTCTTTAGCCATCACTTCGAGAGCCTAAAATATATATACTTCGTTTTTATAACGTCGAATAGTGGCCGGCCGTAGCTCCAGCTTAGTGTGTCGGTCTGCGGAGCGGAAGGTACTGGGTTCGATACCGAGCCAGTACGGTCGCTTTATTTATTTCAATAAAAATATTTATTTATCTAAATAGAGCAACAAACGAGCCGCCACCTCAAGGAAGGTAATGGCAAACCACCTTGAATATATTTGCCTTGTACAGCCTCTAAAATAGTGCTGTTCGGATTCGGCAATAAACTGTAGGTCCCGTGTACTTGTGAAACACTGATAACACATCACAAGTACATGCGAGAGGTAGCCGACGCTCTATATAGAGTATGGCACTGTAAGAAGAAGAAGAACGTCGAATAACGTTATATAGTAACGTCGAATAACGTATGATAGAAAAACAGCGTCACAGTGTCCATTGAAATGACAATTTCGGATATTCAAGTGATTTATTGAAAACTAGCATAAAAGTTTTTCAAAAAAATAGATTTTACTTAGATTTACGTGTAAATGATTATCCTGTCTCGAATGTCCAAACGTTCATGTTGGCATCAATGATTATAGTTGTTCCACTATTATTTCTTGCAAAATAAACTTATATTATATTTCGACTATTAACAAATAACTCCTTTCAACATAAAATTAATATGTAAACCAATGATCCTACATTGTAAAAAGGGGTTGTTATTTAACGATCTGCTATTTTACAACTGTTATTTATAAATAACAGTTCGCGACAGCTGTCCCTACCAAAAAATAACAGGTATGAAAATAACAGCGCGCCACCAGTTCCAAAAAAAAATAGAAAAGCGGGTGTTATGTAACGATCTGTTATAAATAACAGTTTTTAACAACTGTTACTTCAACCACAGATTAGGTATCCTATAAGTATACAGATAAAAATCTTGTCCCTAATTCGTGGTACGAAAATTGTTTTTTATGACGATGTGCAAACGAGTCAAATTTCCTGTGCGCAAAAATAAACTCGCGTAAAATAACAATAAACAGCGTAATAGAGAGATATCGCTAAACCGAATAGCGTGCATGGACGTTAAAAAGGTCAGGTGTTATTTCCTTTACATGAGGTGGTATTAACTCTCTTCATTTATAGTTATCGGCGTTATCGGACCGGAAAGAATTCGGATCGCGGCGCGTCCGCTATTTAAACTTAACCTAACTTTGAATTTAAAACTTTGAAATTGTTTTGTTTACTAGGTATTTTAAAACTAAAGGGCTGCTTATTTCCAGTGCTTTATTGTTCAACGTCTGCCTGGGTTTAGGGCAACAAGCAACAAATTCTCTTAGAAGGGCTAAATCGTCATCTGCTGAAGGCCTAAGACTCTTTATAGGTTCTTTAGTATTGGAAGAGGTGGAATCCATATTTTGGGCCAATTAAAACTAATCGCAGCTACTTAAATATCAAATTACCTAATAAAACTAAGGCAATAATTCAAAACAACTCAAACATAACCTAAAATAAAAGATCTCGCCGGCCGGCTCCGGTTGTCAAATACCCGCACATGCCCATTTAAGCAATTTTTAAACGTTATTTAGAAATAGCGCTTGGTGTAATTGATCCGCACATTACGTCAGACGGTAACGTTATTAGCGGGTGTTGCGTTAAAAATTGACTCGCGCATATCGTAACCATGAGAAGGTACGCGTAAATACTGGATGACGTTATTCGGTTTTCCGATATCTCTCTAATAACTGTGCCGGTCAGGCGCTGTGCACAATTTTAGAGGCCATACGTGGGCGGGCTATGTGCGCAAACTAGTCACCTAACTAGTGGCCGATTCCGAAAATTGGAACCACGAAAAACAATAAAGAAAAAACAAAGATTATAATCTGTATAATCTGTGCTTCAACACTTATAACAGTATTTAACAACTGTTACTTCCAAAAAATAACAGGTATAAAAATAAGTTCCGCGGCTGCGATCACTCGCGATGTGATGCCGATGCCGCATCACGAAATTTTAACAAGCTAGTACAGCTCAGTCCACATGCTACCACTTATCATATGATATGTGTGCGTCGAAAAATGTTACAGATTAAACGGACCGACCAATATGTGTCTGCATTACAATGACATAAGATGACGCTGCTGTAGCTAAAACCTAAAATATGCGGCGAAAAATTTTAGAACAGGAAATGATTCAAAAGAGATAAATATCTGACTGAAAGCGCAGGTTTTTTCAACTGACATTTAAAAACCCTGTAACTTTTGTATTTAATTGTTTGCGGTACCTCGTATATTTTACCTAATCATCGACTGTTCCCATACATATCAGCAACCCTGTATTTAAAAATTACAGATTTTGAGGGTGTCTGTACTATCATAATAAAATCTTTATTGAAAAAAAAATCATATTTTATATTTAATATACTTATTCACTGTTTAACACTAAAATCAATAAATGACAGAAACCTGTTATTTTAAACTATTATTTATAAATAACAGCAACAGTTCCAACTGCTATTTAGAAATAACAGTTTTGCCCACTTCTACTATCTGTTCAATGAACTATGGAAAAAGTAGTGATAATAGAAATAGTTTAATTTTAATTTTTGAATTAAACAAGTTATAGTCCGATATTTTAAATCATGTAAAAATCAAAACAAAAAAAAATATTAAATAAATACGAGTATTTATACGCTGCAAACATAATGCCATAATAACTTTACCTGCTCCCCATAAATATAACCATTAGGTAACATCATAGGCTGGTTATTTTCGTTCAATGGTAGGCCAGTAATGTGACAATATAACCTAGACTGTGAGCAATGAGCAAATGGTAGAGGATCAGCCAGTTTATTTAAATCCTCTTGACACACTGGGCAAGCTGGATTCCTGTTTTCATTATTTTCCGAATAACACTGAGTGTTTTCCGTTAAGGAAATTAATCAACTTAAAAATTAATTTGTAAGTAACTCTATCACCTGGTTATATGTAAACTATGTATCCTTATATTAAAAAAATGTAAAGATGCACTACAATTTAGATGTAATGTAATTACAGTTGGGGGTTGGAACCTTTGGTGTTACACAGCAAAATAAAACACTAAATCACCACAATACACCAAAACACATTTACTTTTACACTGGACGCGTGTTTCGCTAACCATGTTAGCATCATCAGAGAGAGGAGTATTGATCATCTGCTGATGATGCTAACATGGTTAGCGAAACGCGCGTCCAGTGTAAAAGTAAAAGCGTTTTGGTGTATTGTGGTGATTTAGTATTTTATTTTGCTGTAATGTAATATATATGTTCAACTTAAAAATTAATTTGTAAGTAACTCTATCACCTGGTTATAATATGTAAACTATCTACCCTTATGTTTAAAAAAAATGTAAAGATGCACTTCAATTTAAATGTAATAAGTATAAAAAGGATATGGTGTCTTCAATGCTGACAGTCCAGCCTGAAGAGTGACTGTAAATACGGATTGCGAAGACAGCTGGAAAAGCTTGTAGTTTTCTTGCCTAAACTGCTCAATAAGTTTGTCCCATCTGCGCATGTCGAATAGAACTGCATAATCTGGCAAAGCTTAAGAAAAATATGTCTTACAGTACAAAAAAAAAGGTTAGAAAACTACACCAACAATGTAAAAAATAAGAGTAAAATAGAATAAGGAGTACTAATATTAATAAATTCTACTTACTAGTGCCTACTGAAAAAGCTAACAGAGCCATAACTTTCTGGATTGTCACCAGATGTTCGTCCTCAAAACTAGGGAAATATTTGCGTGCGTGCTTTATGGCGTCCATTCTACGGTCCTAGGTTAAGAATCAAAAATAATATAGAAAAAAAATGTATTAAAATAACACATTCTTTGATGATTATAGTAAAATATTTTAACTGGGATATATCCAAATAAAAGAAATATTTTAATTATATCATATCTCGAAAATTCTGCTAAAAGTAAGTAGCCAACAAAAATACAGGGTGACTTACTGATCCCCACTGAAAAGTTCTTCATTAATTTCACAATAAATTTTTCATTAAAAATATTAGTATTAGATATAAAAATTAGTTATTAAAACATAAAGTTGGATAAAAACTACGTTTTCTTATAAAATAGTGATCCATTTGAAATAATGGATAAAAACATCCAATTTTAATCCACCCCGTATACAGAGTGTTTCAAAAATTTGTGCCACCTCTCGTAGGGAGATTTCTCCCGTAGAAATAAGATTTATATTCTCCGATTCTGCTTTGTTTCGTAGCTACAGGGAATTCAAAATCTTCATTTATTTTTCGATCGTTGCGGTTTGGTTTGGTTTGGCAACCAGTAATAGGCAACCAGTAATACATTTTAGCGCTACATACACCTTGACAATATGTAGCACTTATAGTAACTTTTACTCTCAAAATTTCATTCAAATCACTAAAAGCACTGGGAAGAAAATTATAATAAATCGAAAAATTAACACTTTAACCCCCTGTAGCTACGAAACAAAGGAGAATCGGACCTATGTTGATATAAAAAATAAATTTTATTTTTATGTATCTCCCCACGAGGATGGCACATGCTTCTTGAAACACCCTGTATAAAATAACCGGGTTTGCAAAGTACACTGTTATAAAATATGTAATTCTCATAATTAAAAAATATCCATATTCTGCCATTCTATCATTTAAACAGAGTTTTTAAAGTATAGAAAATTTAGTCTAAAAATTAATTTCGAAAAATTCCACTGGTAAATTTTTTGAATTTGTTGTAATCGTTTTTTTTTAAATAAAGTCTGTCCAATGAGAGTAGACATAATAATGACAATTGACATGTCATTTTAATTCGCAGGTAAATTGTATTTTCATTAAATCATCCGTGGCTCGTTGGACAGACTTCAGACCTTAAAAACATGACATAAATTTGACATTTGCAAATTTGCCAATTTACCATTGTTGTCAAAAAGCATTATATGATTAAAAAGTTTAATGACCAAGCAGACTTTGACAATGACAGTTAAAAAACTGACATATAAAGCACACTTCATCATAAAACTTTTTGATTATACTATAATTTAAACCAACAAACCTTCCTGATAAGTTCTACAAATTCCTGAACTCTAATATTGAACTCCATAGTCGATTTGAGCTTGCGCAATTTGGATTTATTATCGTGACACCAGGCCAAACACTTTTGAGTTTCATGACTGGCTAAAGATTTCTCTACCTCGCGAGAATTCAAAAATATATCTACAATAAAGAATTAATAATAACTGTTTACGTTAAATTAATTGTTTAATTTAATTACCAATGTTAGTGTATTCTTTAATTTCGCTTCTTTCGGCCAGTTTAATAGCGGCATTGTAAAAACCATTGCGCAAGAAATATTCAACCACCATTCTATCTAGTCGTTTTTTCCTCCACTGATTCAGTGTACCTGTTATAATATAAAAAATTCTCAAAATCCAGTGGTACAATTTAAAAATTAATTGTAAAATTTTGAAGTATGATTGATGGAAAAAAACACTCTTATAAATAAATTTTTTTGAGAAACCTCAACAATTTGAACACACTGTATAAAATAATTGTTTTATTATGTAAATGAATACCGCAGAAGTTCCATTTGAAAGTCAAGGTTATTCGCGTTAACAGCTAAAATACAGGGTAGTACAGTTTTTTGTAAAAGGACAAATTTTAAGAACCTATTTTAAGATGGTGGCCGGCCGTAGTTCCAGCGTTAGTGTGTCGATCTGCGGAGCGGAAGCTCCTGGGTTCGATCCCCAGCCAGTACGGTCGCTTTATTTATTTAAATAAAAATATTTATTTATCTAAATAGAGCGATCAGCAAGCCGCCACCTCAAGGAAGGTAATAGCAAACCACCTTGAGTATATTTGCCTTGTACAGCCTCTCAAATAGTGCCGTTCGGATTCAGCAATAAACTGTAGGTCCCGTGTACTTGTGAAACACTGATGACACACATCACAAGTACCGGGTGGCCAACTAAGAATGAACGCCGGCTGTATCTCAGAGACTACTTATATAAATTTGGGAAAAAAATTCTAATAAGTAAATCGACCAAGAGAAATCGCTGGAAATTATTTTCAAGTTCGAAAAATGCCCGCTAGGGGGCGTTTCTCTAATAGCCATATTTAAAATACCTGTTCACCTGCATATTTTTGAGAAAAACCCTGTTTTCTGATTGGCTATTAGAGAAACGCCTTCTAGCGGGCATTTTTGGAACTTAAAAATAATTTACAGCGATTTCTCTTGGTCGATTTACTTATTAGAATTTTTTTCCCAAAATTATACGATAAGTAGTTTCTGAGATATAGCCGGCGTCCATTCTTAGTTGGCCACCCGGTACATGCGAGAGGTAGCCGACGCTCTATATAGAGTATGGCACTGTAAGAAGAATTTTAAGATGACAGTTTCATGTACAGTCTGTCCATAAAAAAGAATATTTTTAATACAGTATGACAGTTCTGTCTGTCTGCCATGACATGCAGGGTGTTCCAATATTCTGTAGACATATAACTACTATGTTATGAGTTATGGAATTAAAATAAATTCATTGGACACAATTTACCTCTATATTCGATACCAATTAAACTTTTAGTTAGTAATCGAACGCGCTATTTTTAAATTCATTGTTGCCAACCATGGACATATTCGGCGCCGGGCTGACTAACCGGAATTCAAATTTTCCGCTGGGGATTCAGGTGGTAGTCCTGCTGTAGAAAATGTCAAGTTGCCACATTTATTTATTTATTTCCTGACATTGTCATTCGTTTTGACACTTTAGTTATATATTACGAGTTTTTGGTTTAAATGAATTGTGTTGTGATATTTTAAGCTTAAAAAATTCTACTAGCAGACTTTGCAGTCGAACATTGTTCTTTTTAGAACCTCTTTTAGTGCGAAGTGTAGAAGATAGCTTAATAGCCGTAAAAAACTCATCGCAGCTTTATTAGAATATTTTGAACGGGAAAGCGGTAGTAATGGCCCTTTATGTCCCGTAAGTGCTATTAAGAAGGTGAGTTATGCTGCTGTAAATAATAACTGTTTATATTTGTAATTAATTTAATTTTGTTTGCTAAATATTTTATTTAAAAGAAAAGATGTGAAAGTGGGCAACGCTGTGCTGGTCAAGTTTAATCACATGACTAAAAGTTTATTTGATATGAACTATACTTATATACAGGGTGTCATTGAAATGGTGTAAAAAAATCAGGGGGTGATCAGTACATACTCCTAAAAATGGTAAAAAAATTTCCTATAAGTATAGGGCGGAACATGCATATTAAGGGAGTTCCCTAACTCCCAGAAAGGGTGAATTTAAAAAACGGTTGTTTTGAAATTGTAGGCTTAAAAAACGAGATAAAATTTCGAAAAAAAATTCTCTGCCATAAATTTTGACCCTAAATCAAATGGTGATACTGAAAAATTATTTGGAAAAGCGGAAAGGGTAGTTTTTGCAAAGGTAGGGGGTTGTTTCGTGAATAACTTTTTTGAGGTTATTTTTTTGCAACATGGGTTCATTTTTTGAAAACGATTTACCTACTTTTTCCTACAAAAAAGGCACTCTTGTTGCACATCGCCCAGAGCTTTCGAGAAAATTGAAGGCAAAGAGTTTGCTCTGATGGGTAGCTAACTGGTTAATCAACATAAACTTATGAAAGTTATGGCGGTTCAAGAGTAACCAAGTAGTTATCAAATAATTAATTGAAAAATTAAAATTTCATGATTTTTAAAACATCTTATTGCTCTAAAAAACGAAATAATCCACTAGATCTCTACTTCTGGGGCCACTTGAAAGCTTTGGTTTACTCAGTGCCGATTAATACTGAAGAACAACTACGGCAACGCATTATTGACTGTTTCGATCAAATTCGGACAACACCAAGAATATTCCACAGGGTACGCAGATCTTGGAATTGAAATGAATGGTGTGGTCACTATAAATATTTACTATGAATGAATTAAGGAATGCATTATTTTAATAAGGAACTTTGGTAATTGGTTTATTTCGTTTTTAAAGCAATAAGATGTTGTAAAAATCATGAAATTTTGATTTTCCAATTAATTATTTAATAACTACTTGGTTACTTTTGAACAGCCATAACTTTCATAAGTTTGTGTTGATTAACCAGTTAGCAACCCATCAGAGCAAACTCTTTGCCTTCAACTTTCCGCTTTTCCAAATAATTTTTCAGTATCACCATTCGATTTAGGGTCAAAATTTAAGGCAGAGGATTTTTTTTCGAAATTTTATCTCGTTTTTTAAGCCTACAATTTCTGTGAATGGGTTAGGGCTGTGACGTTTCGGGACTGGTATGACCGTCCATGTATGACAATTATGGCATTGTAATGTAATGATTTATGAAAAATGTCTCTACTATTAATATAGATAGTAAATCTGTCAAGAGGTATTTTGGAAAAGAATAAACTGTCAAGTTAAAATGTAAAATTTTATTTTACATCTTATGTTGCCTTACAGCAAACCCCATACCCTGACACTTGAATATCGTTTTGTAGTTTAAATATTTGCAGAGGTTGAAATAATTCAATTTTAAAAAAATACTACATATTTTTATAACAAAAGATGTGCTGTCATAAATTTATCTTTATTAAAAAAGTTTTTCAACATGTTGAAGTCTTAGCCCAAATAAAATGTTGGACACCCTGTATGCTTGTATAACATTTTTTAATGTACTCTAAGTCAAGAAATGACACAAGCAATAATATAAATTAACAATATTTTGCAATATTACATCATAGTTCAGTACATTATAATGATGTAATGAAAATATCAGAAAATGTTTATAAAATATGCATTGAAATCTGACTGTATCTTACCTGTTGAAACTGTGTTACTGGCTGTAACAGTAGCATGTTCTTTGAGATGTTCTAATCTCCTCTTGCATACATTAGCAGCTGTCAATTCCTCTAATATACTCTCATCAGCTTTGCGTTTTAGGACATGAAGTTTTTCAACCATACCACCTAGATGGAAATCAGTTTTAATTTTTATGTTAATGAAATAAATATTAGTTTTATCTACAGGAATTACCTAAAAGATTAGTGATATCTTTAGCCTTAACTCCACCCTCGGATGAAAGGCATTTTTCAACTTCACCCACTCCCTGTTGCACATGAGATACCTCCCTGTCCAAGGATTTTTGTGCCGTACGAAATTTCTTGTTTAAAATTTCATAAGGAACCTAACATATTATATATTATAATATACTAATTGAAATATATAACTAATAAATCTACTTAATATTTAATTAACAATTAAACCTCCTGCTATAAAATAAAAACAAACGTAGAGATACATTTTATGAATATGGATATGTTAGTACACCCTTGTTTGTCTCTTTATGACATCTTATCTCAACTTTATTTTTTTAATAGTTTACAAAATCTATTAAAGAATTATTAAAAATGCACATCAGTTTCCAATCAGTTTTTGCCACAGTTTATTTATTAGATTTGCTTCTTTTATAACTTTTTATGTCTACATTATATTAAACTACGCCATAAATAATGTGTATTTACTATACAACCAACCATAATTTATATTATTTGTTTTATACTGTACAGCAATAAGTTTACAAATTATGTACCTTTAAGGTGGGATGTTCCAAAGATTTCACATCTGCCATGATTACTACAAAATTCCAATAAGCAGAATACCCAAATATTTCCTTTTTTGATAAGAACCTGTAAGCCCAAACAGCTTTACGAAACTTCAACAATAAACAGCTGATTATGACAATTTACGACTGATTTTTGACAGATAATTCTCAACGTTGCCAAACTTTCTAAAAATATAAGTATTAATTACTTATCAATTTTATACAAAAACTGTTTTTATACAAATATATATTTATAAATATTCATTAATTTATGATTTATTGATCTTGTCAGATACAAAAATGCATGAGTAACCCTTTTATATCAATTAAAATTCGCCCACTGATTGTTAAATGTCATGGGGTCTCTCCCACCCACACCCTGCTCTGTCAAAAACTAACCAATCAATACAAGCTTTTAATTTTTATATTTGAGCAAGTGATTTATTATTTTCAAATATTTTTTACTATATATTTTATATGGAGTTTTAATCGAAACAAGTGTTTGCATCGAAAAATGCATCAATTTTACATCGACATGTTAGAAGACAAGTTTGATGTGGGTGGTTTAACTGCATAATATAACCTTTTAAATCGAAATTATTTCCGCAAAATCTGTGATGCCCGAGCAAAGTAACGACTACCGTGTGGTAGTTTTTGGAGCTGGTGGTGTAGGCAAGAGCTCCTTGGTGCTTAGATTTGTTAAAGGCACCTTCAGGGAGAGTTACATACCTACCATCGAAGATACATATCGACAAGTATGTAGAGACCAAGATATATACTGTTAATTTGTTGTAAAAGTCATAGATTTTATACTTAACTTTATTCTTTCGTACATTTATTTATGATAATGTTTTTTAAACTTAGTGTACATATTACTCTGATACCATATAGGTTCAATATTTAATACAAACTCTCATGTTTTATGTTCGTTAGAAGTATATTGATTTGAAAGGAGTATTGGTACTAGAAGTTATGCATTTGAATTTTTTTGATACATTACATATTATTCTTTGCCCATACTCATAAAAGTAAAGTTGAATCAGTAATATGCATTTATTGTTTTTATGTTTTATTTTTATATTTATCTGTTGCAGTATTTTTTGTTGCTTGGTTTGACTTGATGTGCCTTTTATTTTAGTTGATTTATTTTGGTAAGTGTATTTTTTTAATGTCATTATTACCTTTCATTTTATATATAAATTATAATAAATATTTCAGGTTATTAGTTGCAACAAAAATATATGTACTCTACAAATAACAGACACAACAGGATCACACCAATTTCCAGCAATGCAAAGGCTCTCTATAAGCAAAGGTAATACCATTTTAATAATATTCTTTACTTTTTTAAACTTTGGTTTATTATAGGACATGCTTTTATCCTTGTATACTCAGTATGCAGTCGGCAAAGTTTGGAGGAGTTAAAACCAATTTTTGAAGTCATAAAAGAACTGAAAGGACCAGACTTAAGTCAAATTCCCATTATGTTAACTGGTAATAAATGTGATGAAAGTGCAGAGCTGAGAGAGGTATGTATAAAAAGAATCAAATTTATGAATATTTGCTCCAGTGAAAGATTATCTGTCAGTGGAATTTTTTTTATTATAATTGAAGAATATACTTTTTCCTGACATTTTTTGGATGCCATCTCTCAGAATCAGATATGTTTTGCTAGGCAGATTATAGCCACCAGACTGATAACAACTTCACAGAAGCTATTCATAACTACATAGTTGTTATGTAACTTTTATCAATATAATGGAAAATGATTCATCAAAGGCAGTCAAAAGTAACCTGTCACTTTTCACTGTTATTTTTATGAAAACTGGTATTTTTAAATAACACTTTCAAATCTAGCCCTCATTCAATCCCTTATTCACTAGATTTTTTTCTTTAGTTGTTTATTACTGTTTTGTTTATTGCTGTTTGAAACATCATCATCATCATTATAAGGGTGTCTCAGAAATAAGTGCAAGTATTTTAACTGGTAGTATATTTCAAACCTAGAAACACGCCTACGAGGTTTTTTTGTGAAAAAAAAATTGTTGAAAATTTAAAATTTTTCTTGACATTTTCCGGGAAATTTTAAAAAACTTTTTAGTGCCACTTGTTTATTCACCTGATATTTCTCTACGGTGTATCATGGGTGTATCTAAACCTTGCAGTGTTGCAACCTCCTATGTTATCCACATTCTACATAGTTCTATATTTATAAATTGACAGACAAATTTCTACATAAAAAATTAGGAATGTTAAATTTAATCTTTTATCAGTGATCATTACTAATAATTCTTTGTAATAAATCGGTTCCATTTTCGTAGCGCCATCTCTCGTTGTAGCTGACATTTACAGGATAGCCAAAGGGGTGCGGGGCCGGGGGGAACAGGCGGGGATTGTAAAATACACGTTTTTATTTTAATTATTTTTAATCGCTATTTGCCATTTTATTTTTAAAACATATTATGTAAAACAATCACATAATATGTCTTAAAAATAAAATTACAAACGGAAACAAAAGGAATTAAATAATCTGAAAATCTACAAAGTTTAGTGATAAAAAAGTTATGCTATGCAAATTGATATATTAAGTATAACCTCTTTGGTATAACATTGTTAAACAAACTTTAACAAATCATAACATATCAGATCATAGAACTAAAAAAAGTACTATTACATAAAAACAGGTGATACAATACTTCAAAATGAATTTAACATAATATCAAAACCGAAAAATCAAACTGCAAACACAACCACACTTATCACAACAGAAATTAACACACACTTCCACAGCAATTGTCCAAGAAAGACTGACCGTTCTGATTGACCCTGGTCCGATCGTAGCTCACGTCGTATTGTCGGTAAACAAAATCCCTGTACAAACATTTTTACATGATTTTGACGATCAGCGCCAACAGTCGTCGTATATCGAAAACTTTTGCTGGAACCATTTTGAATATTTAACTTACATGGCCCTGGTGCCGCGTGTCAACTGGTTCTTTGTTCTTTGAGACTCAGAGCCGCGCCGCCGTGTCGAGCTTGCGTCATGCAACGATATTAAGCGAGGTTGCCGTAGTTTCAACAATTTCAAATTCCAGACATTTGAAGCAATTAAGTTCGTATTAAATTTTAAAAATAAAACAGAGAAACATGAAAGGAAACGAACAAAACAAAAATGAATTGATTATTGATAAGGTCACAAAAAAGAAATTTCTAAAATGTTTATCGTAATTCATAATTCAATATATCGAAAACAGCCCGACGAATTTAGAATTCTTAGATTGAAAGTAGTTCGTAAAGTGGCGATAAGAGACAATAATTCTCAACATTTATTCATTCAGAAAGGTATTCAAAGTAATGTGCGCTTTTCAAGGTGTTTTGTAAATCAGTGGTTTAAATTGTGATGAAGCCTATATGAAAAGAATTTAGAATTCTTAGATTGAAAGTAGTTCGTAAAGTGGCGATAAGAGACAATCATTCTCAACATTTATTCATTCAAAAAGGTATTCAAAGTAATGTGCGCTTTTCAAGGTGTTTTGTAAATCAGTGGTTCAAATTGTTATGAAGCCTATATGAAAAGAATGTGTTAGAAATGGGGACTGTTATTTTAGCAGTTATTATAATAGCATGTACAAGTAAAGCAGCATGGTGAAGTGTATTTTAGTTAAGTGTGTATCAAAAAAGAGAACTGTCACAGTTACATCGATCTGTCATAAGTGTCTTTTTTTAATGTTGTTTTTTTTATTTATTTTCTGTAATAATATCACAATCTTAAAAATGTAATGCATCTCTGCAATCTCTGCCAAACTTCTCAGGTGGTCTGATTTTATGACTTTTTTTAAGCATATACTTTCTTGTCCATATGGCCACACAGGTTGTTGAATTACCTGAGATGCGGGCTTGATTCGGGTAATTGGAGTAGTTGGCGATATCTGCCGTCGGTTCTCAAAATGTTGCTATTATTTTTTTAAATTTTCAAGTTAAATAACTCGGTTATTTTCAATTTATTTTAAAAATGGTAAAGAAAAAATGTGTTTTGTTTGACCAGATCTACCGCCCCTTAAAATATTTGCACTTATTTCTGAGACACCCTGTATAGGTAACTTTTATCAATATAGTGGAAACTGATTCATCAAAAGCAGTCAAAAGTCGCCTGATACTTTTCACTGTTATTGATACATTTCACTGTTATTTTTAAATGTGGAAACTGTTATTTTCAAGTAACACTTTCAAACCTAGCCCCCATTCAACGTTTTATTCACTAGAATTTTCTGACCAATCGAAGTCTTTAAATTCAACCAATAAAATTACTATTGTATCATCGTATCGTCAGACAACGGATGCATGAAAATCAAGCTTAAAGTGGAGCTGATTTAACCTGTGAACGACGAGTTTAGATAATCTATTACCTATTCACAGGTGTCAACGTCGGAGGGCCAAGCCCAAGCGGCCGAGTGGGGCATCAGCTCCATGGAAACCTCCGCCAAGACGAATCACAATGTAAAGCAATTATTTCAGGAACTGCTGAATCTCGAGAAGTCTCGAAACGTAAGCCTTAACGTGGGCGGCAAGACCAACAGCCGCGTGGCCAAGGACAAATGCGAGGTTATGTAAGGTTCTTCTGTTTGTCGAAAGAAAATTTTGTTGGTTTGGTTTATCGTAGTTCATATATATAACGGTAGATTTCCTAGACCCGCCAATAAGTGATAACAATAACGTTTTTATTTGAGGGCGCTCTTTTTGACACATAACTGGCCAACAATATTTTTTTGGCTTAAAAAATTAAATATATTTGTTACTAATGGCAATATTGGAAGATATGCGGGAAGATTTTGTACCGAGAGCGGTATTTTTAGAAACTGAAGTGGAATTACTTTTGAAAAGGTTTTTTCTACACATCTGAAACTCTTACAGTATTATACATAGTGGATCAAGTAGGATTTTTCAATTTTTAGTCGCTGCTGTTAATGGATAAGTTTTTATTTGAATTACTAGACATATCTGTTTAATTAAACAAAAAAAAAATTGATTATACTATAGATATTTACTTAGTAATCCTAGAAGTTTACTTTAAAACTTGTTGAATCAGTATTAAAGTAAACTTTCTAATAATACTAGATAAAAATTATATGAACAATTAATTGTTTTTTTATAAACAAAACAAATTTTTCTAACATTTTTATAGACTTTAAAACATAATAGATGCACAGGGTTATAATACAAAAAAATATCTCAATATCTTAAATTGTTTTATACCACTTTTGACTAGAATATTTTATAGAACACATTTATTCAGTACTTACATGTTTGAGAATGAGTACGGTTATGAAAAATGTGATTGGATATACAGGGTGGTCCGAACTGTATTCCTGAAACTTCGTCAGCGTATTCTGCAGATAAAAATAAGTAAAAAAGTTCTTATAAATGTATGTCCTAAAATGCTTAGTTTCGAAGATACAGGATGTACAAGTTTAATATGTATTTCGATTTTTTCTAAATAATTTATGAAGTAACGTCAATATTTGGATGAAAATTGGTGCCTGGGAGTTTTTTGACATGAGAAATTTGATTTTGATGTCAATATGATTCCGACTTGTAGAGGGCGCCACCTACATATTTTTTAACTGGTTTGAAGAGTAATAACTTTTTGTTCGTACCTGTATAAAATTCGGGAGTAAAAAAATATAAATTTACGACGTTTTTTACGTAAAAAATGTCTCTTTGTAAAAATCGCTACAAGTAATGGTTCTCGAGATATTTTGAATCGAAATTATCAAGACCTATCATCATTGACCTAAATTAAACATGTTGACTAACAGTTATTAGACTGAAATTATAAATTTGAAATGTTTTTGTGCCAAAAGTTCAACAGAAACTGTTTTATCATCATTTTTTCTCAGAAAAATTTAGATTAATTTAAAAAAATAAAAATTTTCCAAAATTATTATTTCAGTCAAATAACAACTGTCTACTCAACGTGTGTATTTTTTGTCAATAATGACATGTATTGACTATTTCTATATATCTTGAGAATCTGAGAATATCTTTCTATTTTAAATATCTTGAGAACGGTTGCTCGTAGCGATTTTTACCAAGAGACATTTTTCACGTAAAAAGTCACGAAAATGTATATTTTTCACTCAGTAGTTTTATACAGGTACGGACGCCCCCTACAAATAGGAGTCATATTGACATCGAAATCAAATTTTGCCAGATACCAATTTTCATCCAAATATTGACGTTACTTCAGAAATTATTTGGAAAAAATCGAAATAAAAATGAAACTTCTACGAGAAATTCTATCTATTTCAGAAACTAAGCATTTTTAGGACATACATTCATACGAACTTTTTTACTTATTTTTATCTGCAGAATATGCTGCCGAAGTTTCCGGAATACAGTTCGTACCACCCTGTATATTACAAGGAGGTAGTTACAAATTTATTTAACATGGTTAAAAATACATTTTTTAAAAGTAAATTTATGGACAAGGAAAGAATAATTATATACAGGACAATATTGGCCAGAACAAGTATTTGTCAAAGTCTTCCAAATTATAATTATTGTAATTATTTAGTAAGTTACAATTAATTCTTTTGTCAAATTAAAATTTTATCAATAAAAATATACTACAACTATAGTTTTCAATTTTTGGTACATTATTTAATATTTACATGTATTAAAAAAAATAAAAACTTAATAAATAATTTTTTTGGATAGTGAAAGATATTTTGTTCTTTATATAAATATTCTTTTTTTGTATATCCCAAGCTGTGACACAAAATTGACGTATGGAGTCACTGCGAGACCAAGCGCCCTTTAGTTCCCAGAAAAATGGCGCCCCCTTTAACCAAAGTGAACGATCGAAAACAGAAAGATGCAAAGGGTGATAAAAACAAACGAAACGTTCGTTTAGAACAGCGTTGTCAGAGCTAGTACAATTTATTGTAATAATCTTATTAGATTTATTAGAATGTTTTAGATTAATATCTAGTAATTGCATTTTTACGATGACTACAAATCAAAATGAATTAGGCAATAAAAAATAAATTACTTTTTCTCTTATATACTTAAAATCATAAATGAAATTTATTCTATTAATAATAATTAGTAAGTTCGTAGCAAAAATAAACGTTCTTTAAGCCGGGAAATTTGAATTTTCTTACTCTCGGTTTTTACTGATATTCTAGTAGTATCTGATATACAGTGTCGCTGAAAAAGTCCACATAATATAGGATTCTTTTTATTTATTTAGTTTTTGTTTTAAAATAAATTAACTAAAAAATAATTAAATATAATATAAATATTTACGCTCTTGCTGTCGGGTGTCTGTCAAATTTGACATTTAAAAAAATAAATGGCTAAAACACGGGTTTATTGGTAGAATGTTTCATTTGAAACAGTTATTTCTTTTTAATTTTACACAAGTGTACTAATTTTCAACCATCTAGATGAAAATTAAAATGAATTCAGTAATTTTTAACCAATATCTCTCTAAAACAAGTTCAATATGATGCGGACTTTCACTGTGACACCTATACAGAACTCTGGCAACGCTGGTTTAGAAGCAATCGTCATCAGAGAAGACGCGAGCGAGTTTCTTTGCTGTCCTTTAAAAGATAAGTGCCCACTTGCGGACAATATTTAGACATTTTTATTCCGTTTGTTGTTTAGACTTCTTGTACAATACGTATATAGTTGGGTATTGCACCTACCATGATGAAACACTTTCCTGAGAGATAAATGCTATTTAAACGTGAGAAGTCTCGGCACGCTAATTCAACAAAGTCATTTTTGCAGAAATTGTACTACATTTATCTATTATCTATGCTATTAAATATTGTTTGATTATTTTAAGGCAGACTTCGTTAACAAAAAATCATTATGATATTCTCAACTCATGGTTTGGTTTGGTTTGGGTAGGAAATTCACTGCTCTACAAAAATGGTTTCTTATGATTAGTCGCTTAAATTAACCGTTTAAAAGATATTCATCGTCAAACTTTAATGCACAGTAATTTTAACAGTTTTTGATTAATAATTTTCAGTTTCTATGAACAAAGAAATGTTTTAAACTTTTCTTCTAGTTTTTCTATTTAGTCCTAAGTATGTTTGGGTGCATTGAAAAATATAATTATGGCATTTTTTCTAACTTAGAGTCAGTGATTCATTAAATTTCTAGTAAATAAAGTTTTTGTGACAAATTTATAAGAATAATAAATTTGAAATAAATTTTCGAACAGAGAACTTCTATAGTAGTTACTTTCACGACAAAAATTTGTAAAAATTTTCCTGAAACTCATTCAAATTGAAATTGTTCGAATTATTAAGGGCTCTAACTCACTGACGACCAGGTCTATGTATGACCAGGATGTATTGCGTTTATAGCTGCGGCCAGATGAACAACCAGTTTCAACAGAGTTGTCAGATCTAACGTTTTTTTACGTTTTACCAATTAGAAAATATTGTTTCAGAGAGAATTAAGTTTCAGAAATGTTAAAATATCCGAATTAACTAAAAAGCGAAGTTGTTATTCATGAGCTTATTAAATGTTCTAATATTAAATAATGCATTTAAAATATTCTTGGATTTTTCGTTAATAAATACTGGTGTGGTAAATGGAGTAAGTAAAATCTCCAACCCCGACTACACGATAACATCGTTATTTCCATGTTTTTCAAATCCGTGATGCCTGCTGTTCCATCAGTCGTTTCATAACAGAATATTCTACATCCTACGTCTATGTAATTTAATATGTGTAGAGTGAGACATGTAACTCGTGAGATTTTCAGCATTATATCAATAAAGGACAAAAACAGTATTGTTCCTAAAGGTGCGTCCAGACTTTCGCATTTTAGCCCGAACGAACCGAGCGCGCACGAACAAGCAGAACAAATAGGCCGAACAAAAAGCATTGTGTACGCGCGACCGACAAAAAGGGAGATATTCTGTTTCTTTTTTCTACTGATATGGACTTCTGCTGATGGCTCTTATCGACTTTAGAAGTAAACATATTAGGGCCATCGTAAAAAAAGGTCGTCAGGCACATAAGCAGGTAGAAAATTTAGCTTCCAGTTATTTCAATGTTTACAATGTAAATTCCTCTTTTTTATTGTTACTGAGAATCTACAACAGTAAATACTTCTATTTTTATGAATGTTTAAGTTACTTTTACTCTTAATTTTTTTTTAAATAATGTACCTAGTAGAAATATAGTCTATTGAATCCTGTTTGAAAAACGTTAAATTAAATATAATATTTAAAATACAGTTGTCCTCCTTGTACATGACTACAATACAATACAAGTGGTTGTAGAAAAACTTTAAATATGATTTTTTTATTTTTTAACATCGAAACTCGAAGGTATAATAACAGGTATCATACCAACCATAAATAGAGTATGTCATATACAAATATTTTGAATTTTTACTAGAATCGACCCTTGATAAAAAAAAGGGACTAGATTTAAGTTTCCCTTTGATCCAGTCTGTATATTATTTCTTTGGATTTTCTGCACGTGTGCAAAAACTACACTAAAACACTATATCTTAAATATAATAAAATATTGCGCGTTGAATTTGAGGGATTTCATCTGAAAAATTATTAATTTGGAAGAAAACCGGCAACAAGCGGCAGAAAATTATAATATTTTAGTGCAGTCTACTGGTCGCAACGACCAACGGACGGCCAGGACGTTAGTGTGCGCGGTATCATTTGATTTAATGGTTTTAGAGGTAGCAGCGGCCTGGCCGGTGCGACCTGGTCGTCAGTGTGTTCGAGCCCTAATCAAAAACTGTTAAAATTATTGTACATTGAAGTTTGACGATGAATATCTTTTAAACGGTTAATTTAATCGACTAATCATAAGAATCCTTTTTTGTAGAGCAGTCAGTTTCCTACAAAAACCATGAATTGCGCCTATATATTATTAAATAGAAAAAAGTATCAAAAGTAATAAGAGGACAAGGAGTAGGTTTAAGCATTAAAGATATGCCGAGACTTTCTCAGCCGACTGCACACTTATTAATATCTCTCAAAATCTCAAGCATTTAAACTGTATGGTGGTAAAAGACCCATATTCATGTCAGCTGAATCTTCTGTAAATGTCACTACTAGAACAAATAGTTAACATTTCATTCTTTTTTCTTCTCGTTGTAATTTTTAAGTGTTCATTTTAGTGTTGATGTTTCTAGAAGGTCCAGCTGAAATAAACCCACTGGAAAGATATAGACATTACTTACCCACAGTCATGTCTCGATTAGTAAATACAAATTTTATCTCTTATATTAATATATCTAACATTTTTAATATCCTACTGTATGCTCTCCGACTGTTTTATGTAAATGTAACTTGTTTGTAAGGTGCTCATCTTTGCACTCCATCCGTTTTAGAAGTCGAGCATTTATACATAGTTATGGAAATACTTCTTTTGCCTAAGGATATTAACGCTTTAAACAGCAAAACAAGGGAACTTGTAGTTCGATCTTAACTATGCTGCAGCCCTATGATCGCCATCGACATAACTGTAGTCGGAGATATATCATTTCATGTTCGATTTTACTATGTCTAATGCTGAAGTACTTTACAGTGATAGTTTTTATAAAAAAAATACTGTTTTTTTTACATTCAAAAGGCGTAAATACAGAGAGACAAACTGATATTTATACACCCACTGTATTGTTTTTTAATCCGTTGCAATTTTTTTTAAATATGTGTTTTTTACTCTTTATACATCCCTGGTGATCCTAAATCCTTGATTTTAGCGTTTGAGATAATGATGAAGATAATCTAATGGTAAAATTAAACAGGTTAAAAAGAGACAAGTAGTAGGTTAATCCCATATACATATAAAAGAATATACTACCGATATCGCATAAATTGTTGTCCCAATGTTGAAGGATAGATATACTAAGGGCCGGCAAAGGTTAGTTTTGGGTCGAGATTTCCGTATGTAAGAAGAGTACAATGCGTTAATAATGTACTGAACAAAGAGAGAACAGTAAAAATGTTGCCAAACGTATAAAATAAACCGAGAAACTGTACACATTGCTAAGAGACATGGAAGGGGATATAGCAGATTCGGTGGCGGTCGACTCAATCAGTACTTAAAATTCTAGGAAAGGGTGTACATCATGCGTTCAGCTTCACGATTTAATTACGTCTCATGATACTTTATTTGTTTATCTATTAACGAGTCGTTATGTTAGTGTAATTATGGCTTGAAAAATTTTAAGTGCAAGTTAGAAACACTTGCACTTTTGGTAAAAATAAGTAGAATTGAGTTGGTGTTCGACAGTGGTCGCGCTATTAGAACTCTGAATTCAAAAATCTATATCTCGAAATCCATTAGAAATGATTGTAGTTTTTTCAAAAGTTTTCTTAATATTTCTGCTATATTTTCTTCGCAGACAGTATGTTAAAATCTATAAATAAAAAAGTTATACGATTGCTGAAAATTGATATGCACTAAAAGTACATAGGTGGGTTTTATTAAATTTTTGAATGAAAAAAAAAAACAAGCGTATCGAATTTTTCATATTTAAACATCTTGTAAAAGATCCGAACATCAAAATAAAAAAAAATAATTTCAATATCTAAAGTGGTTCTTGAGTTATCGCGTGTTATGTGTTAAAAAGTTGAGTTTTTAAATTATCGCGATTCCTGACATTTTCTGGTTATAAAAAAATGGACACCCTAACGATATCCTTATAATTCCATTTCAGGTGCTCAGAAACATATCTAATAATTTTATCTACTTATTAATGTTCGAAAAAAAAAATAAGCCGTCTACGATCGTGATTTTACCTTACTTGATAGGGAAAGGCGTACCGGAGCAATGTGGCAACGCCGCAACAGCACACCGTCGCATTTCTCTCACTCCGACCTAATAAGATTCCTATGCGAATTCTTTCCACACATGTAAATACCGACCCAAAAGTAAGAGTTGCCAGCACGGTATAATATAAATGCATTTCCCACGTAAGTCTATCCTTAAGTTAAAAGTTTTCTGCGCTTGCTCGATGCTGTGAGCACTTTGATTAGACAGTTTCAAATCATACGTTTGAAATTGAGGTTTAAAGCGTTCAAATAAATCCAAAGATATAAAGGGGATAACCACATCCATATCTTTGAATAAAACTAAAACTATCGATAAGCGACCTCGACGCTAATTCGATCAGTAGGAAAATAGCATTTTCGAGCAAGCGTATTACTTCCATCTCCTAAACAAGGACGAACTTATGTGCATAAACCATACAAACTCGATGTTCTTTCCTTCAATAGCACAATGCGCAGTAGTGAACGCAACGTCTACCGGCAGCCAGACGGCCCGCACGCTGTACCAGAGAGCATAGCAAAAGATATATTAAAGAGCCAGCTTTCTTAAAATTCTCTCTCGAAAACGTTGCTAGCTCTTAGACTATTAGTAATGAGAATAAAAGGAATACCAAAAAGTGTTAATTCTGTAGGCAATCGAATATTTTCATCGCATATATACACACCAACATTCCATTTACTTTTGTTAATATTTAATCGTACTTTTGTTTCACGTCACCAATAGCATATCAATAATCGTAGTTATCAAGTATAGAGGTTTAGTCTTAGATCAACCTATAGTTAATAAGACAAGATTCTGTAAAAGTGCTTCATAAAAACTCTTCTCGACACTTCTTATCTTCATCTAACGTAATAATTCTACCATGTTTCTCTCTAGTCTACTTCTTCATTATGGATTATTGTCGTTGCATTTAAAATATAAATTTTATATTTGATAACGAGTTTACATAGTATATTTAAACGAAACTATTTTTATATTAGTCGTTTATATTAGATCGGGGGAGATCGCTCTGTACTTTGAATCGTTTGTGCAACAGTTTGCGTCACACTAGCAATATGAACATGTAGACAGGAAATTTGACGTCAATGATTGATATTACAGGTTATAGTAAGCGAATGGTTGTGTACAAAATGTATTTAGTGGAAATTTCAGAGAGGTCAAATATATTTGCACTAGATTTAACTCAATAGAGACATAATGACATATCAATCGACCACAAAGAATAAACGAGAAGTTGACCAAAATGGAAGATATAGTAGTATAATTTTATTAGGGCTGTTATGTATTAATATACCCCTTTATTTTTTATTGGGGACGTAAACCTTTACATCACCAACTGGTTACTAACGAAACAGCTAAGATTGGCAGCTAATTGAAGATATTCTTGGATTGCTGTCATTGTTAAAACTTGGGGAAGCAGCGTACAAATGAGGCGCACACATAGCGGCGAAGCTTTTGATGTGGGTGATGCATCGGCATCCCTTCAAAATATTGTTATACATACGTTTTTATTTAAAAAGAGTTCTCCTATAATAAATTAAAATTCTCAGTAAATTTATTAAAATAACTAAATTCAATGCCAGTTATTTAATGTGTGTATTGGTCGAGCTTTATACAGAAAAAAAACGCAGCGGAGAAATTTTTGGTCCAATTTAAACTGTTATATTCTTGTTATTTTTAGCCCTATTTTCATGAATTTTTAGCAAACTGTATATAATTATATCAACTTTAATTCGTTGACTCAGTTTTTTATAAACTTTGGTAATTGGCATATTATACATCGAGGGGTTGTTTTTTATCCTAACTTTCAAACACCCTGTACAATAATTTCATGTGTTAAATTTTCCTAAAATATCATTTTACGGTAAGAACCATGTCCCCTGAGCATTCTGTTTTCTTGGATCATGTCAATACATGGCTTGGTTAATTTTTAAGAGCGAAATGAACTTGCCACCAACAATTTCCAATTTTTTCAATTATAATTTCTTTTTGAATTTTTTTTTTCATTATGACAAGGCAGCTTTGGTGATTATTGTGTACTATATACTACTATAAATTTCCCATCATGGTCGACGTTTGGGAAATGCGGGGCAGGAGGGTTAGAGGTCGCGAAGCGGTACCAGCTTCATTAAATGAACTTCGCTTGGTTCTTAAAGAATAATGGAAAAGCATAACGCAATATATATATATATATATATATATATATATATATATATATATATATATATATATATATATATATATACGCATATATATATATATATATATATATATATATATATATATATATATATATATATATATATATATATATATATATACATATGCAGCCTCAATGATAGTATGAACGGACGTATACAGGCAGTTATGGCAGCAAGGGGAGGCAATACAAAGTATTAGGGTATTTTTACAATTAATTTTTCTGTTTGTATACTTCAGTATTACAGATGTTTTCTTTAATATCATTAGTTCTGTTATCGATATTAATGTTGTTAAAACCAGGACTGTATCGTTAGTCTTTAGCCACGTACAGATCTGGATAGAATCGCTGGCAACATTGTCGGCCGACTGCATTTTTCTTGTCGCTCTCGAGTCGGCCGATTCGCCGCGGACACAACCACAACATCGGTCGGCATTTTATCAAAAGAATCGAGGAGTCGCTTGTTTTCCGTTTTTAATGGGAAACATCGGCAGGTCTTTACAGATTTTTTGATAGATACATCATTTAAACTAGTAAAGGGATGTTTTATTAATAGAAATTTGATGAATTAGTTTGTATTCATGAATCGGTTTAAGTTAAAATCAGCAAAATGTGGTCAACTAGAAACACGTGGCCGACCGTAGCTCCAGTTGGAGGAAAAAATCCAAAATGGAGGAAATAGCACGTTTAGCAGAAGAATTTTCCACCACTACAGAAGAAATTACAAAAAAAATGAAATCCTAAAACTAGTTGCAAATTAGATGTGGACGCGATACAATTGTTTCAACAGTCGGCCGATGTAACATCGGCCGACTGTTAAAAAGAGAAGCTATAAAGATACAATCGGCCGACATGTTGTCAGCGATTGTATCCAAGCCTGTACATGGCTTTTAACGTTTTTTTTTTAATTTAGTATAGAGTATCCGATGCAGAGTAATATGATATTACGACAATAGTCGCCAAAACCATCTCGTCATATTAAAAAATTATCAAAAGTAATGATAATTAATTGAAAAAATTGCAAATCGTTGATCGTGATCGTGATCGTGATGTATTGACATGATCCAAAAAACAAAATTCTCAGGATACATGGTTATTACCGCAAAATTATATTTTAGGAAAATTTTCACACGAAATTATTGCACAGGGTGTTTCAAAGTTAAGAAAAAAGAAACAACCCATCGGTCAACCATGTATAATATGCCAATTACTAAAGTTTATAAAAAACTTAGTTTACAAATTAAAGTTTATATAATTATATACAGTTCGCTAAAAAAATCATGAAAATAGGGCTAAAAATAACAAAAATATAACACTTTAAATTTAACCAAAAATTTCTCCGTTGCGTTTTTTTGCATCTGAGTGTAGAGCTATGCTAAAGGCTAAAAATAAAAATATACCGACAGCGCGATAATGCGACTGTCCTTGTTACATCTTGAACGCCCCAAACGCGAGCCGAGGTCAGCGAACTTTCCGGTCACGATTACGTCTTCCGTACCCTGTTTTAGTCGGTGGGTGATGCGGTTTCTGAAACACATCGCGGTATAAAATAAGAAAATATCGTCGCGGTTACCGATTCTGAGTGCGGCTGTAAAATCGAAATAATTTTGCAATCATCCTTCAGTTCTATGGTGTATTCAGAAAAATTAAAAACTATTGAAGAAGGACCTCCAAAGTAAATTTTGAATATTAATAGATAGATAGATAGATTTATTTTATTGTTCAAATATTGTAATTACAGTGTGGAACAAATGTCATATTATACATGGAAAAAGTTGCAACAGCAACAAAAAAAAAGAAACAATCCGAAAACCACAACTCAAAGATTACATAATCAGTAGTTCAAAAATACATAAAACAACCACAATAATCAATAATTAACCAAAATGCACCTTAAATAACTAATAAATGATTAAACATTAAACAAAAAAATTATCAACAGAGTAATCTAATAATAAAAAACTAATAAAATAACTAATACTAAATTAAAATCGCGTATTCGTGAAAAATGTATGGAATACTACCGGCTACGATGATTTATGATAAACATTGAAAGTTCATTACTAGAGAGTTCTTCTCCTTCATTTGAAGAAAATGTATTAGAAGTTTTCGCAAAGATGCAAATTAGGAGAATTGATGTTAATTTTAAAATTTAAAATCTAATGCCGGGTCCAGACCAAGCAGACAAAATAACAACGAGACACTAATGTCATATTAAAATAACTGGTCATAGAAAATAAGGGGTATATTAATCTCAATAAAGAACTACTATTTTTAAAATTATAGAAATACCATATTGTGATTAAATTATTTAATTTGTGTTCTATGTTCTATTTTATTAAATTTGGTTTCTCCATACTCTGTCATATAGTTTCTCCTCGCTAGTTAAAGTGGACCACGAAATCGTCGAAATATATATACGTATATATCATGTATGTTTTCCTTGTGAAGCCCTCTTACACGAATAAAAAAACTTTTAAAATATTAGACTGGGTGCTAATCGCAAAATATTGTTCATGTTATCGAATTTTACGTTGTCATAGTGTCGACTATAATTTGTTCAACAGACACTGTAGAATAATATTAAGTATATCTTTTTTTTTGTTAAAATATGTAGTTTATTGTATCTTGTTGTGGTGTTTTATTTTTCCAAACCTTTTGTGATAAAATCAACAAGTAATCAGTGGTACTACAAGTGGTAAGCGATATAATACATGTTTTATATAAACACATAAAAATTGAGTGGGAAAAGTTTTGGAGTTTACCCCTAAAACTAATATTTAATACATTATACCGTTGATTGAAAGAATTGGGAAGATACACCACTTAATGGGCGAATTCGTGACAAGGCTGCTTTGATTTCCCCTTACGTTTCAAGTGCTGTACGGTGGCGACACCAATCGTTCTGTGGTCAACGCATAAAATACTTATTTTCTCTAATTCGGCCAGCGAACGCATATCGATGACGGTGTGGAAATGAAAGCGACAGTGTTGTCATATTAAAATGTGTAATATCTGTAATACGTTTAACGAACATATCTTTGGATGAAAAATCCGCGTTTATGTATTGAAAATTTATTCGTGTTAAACATAGAATAAACAATAAAAATTCTTTTATAAGTACTAAATATGTCGTGTGATCGAAAAAAGTCGTTTAGTTAGCTTGGAAACGACGATTATGGATATTTACCATAATATTTTACATATGAAATAACAGCGGTCTTCATTTCCAAGCCAACTCTGATGCCGTTCTTTGTTTAATCATATACTATTATATTAAATTGTTTAATGATAGGAAATCCGTATTTTTAACGTACTGTACCCATAAATCCGTAAATCCGCAGATTAATCAGTAGTTCTGGCAACACTGTCTCCGCTCCACTCACTCTGTTGACTGAGAGCAGAACTACGGTACAGTATTCTTTATCCGCTGCGCTGTAAACGACAGAGCTAAACTAAATCTCGGAATTCTCGGACAGGTTGACTTTCTTCAATCAACGATTATACCTACACCAGTGCGACAAAGAAAAGATTAACTGATTTCATTCAACTGGCAAAGTAAAAATTGTTATATGTTTTATGATATAGTTTAAGGTGTGTCTTAAACAGATTTTATTCGACACTGGACAACGTAAGTTAAAACATATTTGTTATATTCACGCTTTATAGTGTTCACTATATGAACTGCAATTGTGATCCAATTTGTAAAACGTATTTTATGCAACGAAATATGTTAAATAATATTTATTAACAGTAGAAAATTCTAGATTCGAAGTTTGTAGATTCAAAAAGAAAACCGTAATATTATTTTTACTTAAAAACCAAGCAAAATCATTTTTCATATGCACTACATGCTAAAAGACTAAGTATCATCGAAATTGTTGTTGATATTATATTCTAATAAAAATGTGTAAGTTATTTATAGTACAACTGCATATAGAGTGTAGTTTTTAGGTAACAAAATGTATTTGGAAGAATATTTCAAGTTATTACAGGATACGTTTATGTACGACGTGTAAAACATTTTGACTCGTACTGTACTATATCTATCGTTAAAGTTCTTTACAGTGAGATTATTTAGTGATATAATAGTTGAAAGATAGTTGGCACCCTGTATATTGCAGTATACAGGATCGACAAGAGAGAGTTTTGAGTCGGTATTTATATGTCTAGGAGTGTATGTTACATTGTGTACATTATTTGTACGCTTACTTTGACGTTGTTTTTTTTTTCGATCATGTAGTATTATCTGGCAAAGATATTGAAAATATGCCTTTTCAAAAAAAAATATGATAATTCTGTTTGAATAATATACGGTTTTATTTTTGAATAGACTACTTAACGTACAACATAAAAAATGATTAAAAGTAATATTTCTGCTCTTTAGAAGCTCTTTATTCTTTGCATTACTTTCGTCAGCGAAAAGTCATTTTGATTTTTTAGTTTAAAGAATGACAAATGAAATATACTACAACACACATGAAAAAATTAAAAAAAAACGTTTCAGAATTTATTTAAATTGTTCATGAACTAAAAAACCATTTTGATGTACTTTCGACCGTTTTTAATATTGATAGAAATATTTTTGCTTAATTCGTAGTTATATAAACTTGATGTCAGTTATGAATTGTTTTTTGTTTATGTAATAATGACGAGATGCTGAGTAATAAAAAAGGGGCATTTATAACTGATTTCAAGTTTAATTAAAATTGTTATTATATAGTGAACTTATGGAACAAATTTGTATACTTGTAGATAATTTACCTAATGTTTACTCAAAAATACCTTTAAATTTATTAAACAATATTCCTACCAAGTTGTGTTTTATTTTCATTCTATGTTATTAACTCTAGACAAAGATCTCTATATATATCTCAATATAGAGTCTGTTCAACACGAGGCTCCCTGACAGTGGCAATTATGTCTGTCGAAATCTTCCCAGACTGGGTGGACAAACTTTAGACGTCTTCTTTGGTGAGTTTACCTAACCGAACAATTTGGTTAGTGCTGAGTCAGTATTGGATTTTTAATGTTTGAGATTGAATTTGGAAAGTTGAAGCATGAAATAATAATTGATTACAACTTTTAGAGGTTGGACAATCAGTAAAATAATAATTTTAGAGAAACCCCACTCTCACATGACAATAGAGTCTGTCCAACCAATCAGGGAAGATTTTAACGGAATACATCCAAAAAATGACAGACGCAAGTGTCAATGTCAGGAATCTTGTCGTTGGATAGACAGTATCTAAATTATCAGTCTAATAATTTGGAATCAACAAAAAAGGGGACAATAAAAACAAATTTATAAACGGCACGGCCTATTCATTACATTCAGGCATTTTAAGTCATTTAATAAAGACACTACTGGTCTACTTTTAATAATGAATGTACTGTCTCATATATCAGGATACTTGAATAGCTGTAGTGAATAAAAGTCCCGCACTTCTGTAAGGTGACAATAATAGATATAAATAAATAGCCTTGGAAAAAATAGTCTTGATAAAAATGTAATCTAATGCTGAAATTAACAATAATCGATATAATTATTGTACTCCATAATATTTTTGGTTTTGGAGTTCAAGCAGTTAACTTTTTAAGGAAGGTCAGACTTCATATTATAAACTACAATTGATAAGAGAAAGGCATGTTAAAACTTATACGACTATAAAATCACATATTTCCAATTTATTAAGAAATCTGTCAAAATTACAATTTTCATTGTCAATTTCAACAGTGTACTTGGCCTAGAATTGGTATATCAAAGATACTGAATTACTCAACTGTTATATTTTTTATTATGTCTTATACAGGGTGGGTCATATAGACAAATGCAAACATTTTCAGTTTTCAAATCTTTGACGTTTTTCAAATGAAAAATAGCCTTATTTTTGAAAATTAAAAAAAAATAGTTTTCTGTTTAAATTTTAAAAACCACTGTTTTTTCCTTTTTTTTCCTTCCTCTATACCGGGTGCATCTCAAAAGTATATAGGAGTTATAAAAATAAAAAAGTTATAGGGGTGAGCCACTTTTGAAACGCACCCGGTATATTATATCAACCCTATTTTAAGAAGACAATTTTAGGTCATTAGAAGTCCATAAAGGTTTGGTTTTGTAAATACTATTACCATTATTTTTTGCAATACCTTTATCTGTGAAGATTGTAGGCTACCATGTTCAGCATTCACCAGCAAGCAGTGCCGGCGTTGTAATATTTCACTACCATTAAATTAAAAAAGGACGGTCTTGCCTAAAATCATCTTGATATTTTTTTTTAATTTAAATATGAGGGAGGTATTGTAAAAATATCGATATTTTTTCAGCATTGCATGGTTGTACTTTTAACACTAAGCTACTAGGTTTGTTGTAAATAAATGTGTCTTCTTAAAAAAATTCTTTGAAAAACTACATCTCAGAAGTAAGAACAAGAACTACACCACTCTGTATATAATCAAATCGAAGGTTTTGTATACGTAAACAGTGTATCTTACATATTTTCATCTAATTTATAGGAAAACGTGATATTTTAAATATGTGCACTTGCTCCGATATCTCTAATGTTATTATTGTCGGAATACGGTCATATAAATTGATATGAATATTGTTTTATTTAGTAATTTATATTATCGACTAATTATCGTATTAAATTAATTGCTCAATTTATTTATAAACGACGTTCGTATGTCAGGATTCCGGAGTTTTCACATTCGTAAATAATTTTTTTCGATATAGCGCCAGTCTTAAGAAATGGAAGATTTTGATATTGTATTTGTATATTAATTAATTTTTTATCTCTTATTAGATATACTATTTTTTTATTCTGTATGTTTTTATCGATGTATATTAGTTTTGATATCAAATTAACCATTTTTTTAAATGCCTGCAGACTGCAGACAGTGGCGTAGGTAATGAATACCGATGGCTCTTATAATAATAGAACTTTTAAATCAACTAATAGATTAAAAAAAGCAATTATACATTAAGTTGTAACTTTTATTGTTATAACAGTAAATTAGAAGTAAATCCCCTTTTTATCGTCTTTAAAATTTAATAACATTGGTCCTAACCAATAACAATGTACATATCGTTAATTTTTTGTCGGGCCTCGGGTTGCCTCGGCGAGTGTGTACTTCCAGCAAGTAGGTAGTTCCAGACTTAAAACACTTTTAAGCCCGGACCCCATTAGCCAACACGCTACGCCACGTGATGCCGTGCTACCCCACGTCTTGAAGATCTGTGCGTATGTTTTTTCCATTTAATTACATGTATTGCGTACACACTAGGCAACACGCGACGCCATCCGACGCTATAACACGCTATGACACGTGTGATGGTCGATTCGTCGGTCCCAGATCTCACCGACGCGGCGTGTGTTACGGTGTTATGTTCCCCGCTTGCCTCTCTAGTCCCGCAGCTATCTACTTTTGTAGTTGATGTAGGGATGCCCCAAAAATAAAATAAATCGATATTTTGAATCGATTCAACATCGGATATAACAAGATAGGTCCAGAAAAAATCGGCAACAAAAGATTGATCCCCAAAAGATTGATTTAATAATATCGATATTCGATTCTGAATATATTGGTGTACTGGTATTTTGATTATAATCTAATATCGGTATGGATATCGATACTTCTAGTATTTTCGTAACCCCACTGATAACTTTTTTAACTCTAATAAAAATTTCAGGCGTGTTAACACGTGTTACCTAATGGGTACACCCATTCCCACGTCGCAACACGTGGGATAGCGTGGCATCGCGTGGCATCACGTCGGGTGTTCATCAATGGGGTTCCGGCTTTAATGTTATACTATTGGCTACATTTGGCTAATCGCTTGATCTTCTCTGATGTTCTTTTTATAATGAACCGTCAAGAGAGGGTTTACGCACCAATGAGTCTGTCAGTTCGCAATATCCTTGTCGAGAGACTTCTCAGAGTAACCATTCTAAAACAAATCTGTTTTATTATTAGTGATTTTAGCATTAAGAGATGGTCAACATAGATATATAATCTACTGATAATCTAATTACACACCAATGAGTCTGTCAGTTTGCAATATCCTTGTCGAGAGACTTCTCAGAGTAACCATTCTAAAACAAATCTGTTTTATTATTAGTGATTTTAGCATTAAGAGATGGTCAACATAGATATATAATCTACTGTAAACTATAAACAATTTTCAAATCAACGATTCTTATTATTTCTTATTCTTAAAAAACCTTCTGATGATTTTTTTGTGTCAAAATCTAAAAATACTTATTAATAAATTTATACAGCGATATATGTACCTATATACCGGGTACGTCTCAAAAGTATATATAACTTTTTTATTTTTTCAAGTAAAAAACGAGATTTGGTATGTTAGTATATGACATAAACTAGGATTGATTGACGTATTCAATTGTTTTCGGTCGCTTCCTGTTTTACCGGAAATAACTATAACTCTTTATTTTTAAATGGCACCCTCGGTATCTTTTTACTTTATTTGATAGAAAATGACACTCTGAATAGAATGACATATCATATGTCAACTATTGACATTTTCGCCAATTTGACTCGAAATACCAAGTGTGTGGTAACAAATTTGAAAAAATTGAGATATGATTTAAAATACGATTTGGCCATCTTTTAAGAGGAGGCAAGGACAAAACACTAAAAACTTTAGACGATCTAATCTTTTCCAAAGCTACTTGATTAAAAATTAGCATTTTTAACACAGCCATAGCACTCTAGATTGCAATTTAAAATACGATGTTTTTTTAAGCAAATACGTCAAAAGTTGACATATGATGTGTCATTTTAATCAGAGTGTCATTTTCTATCGAATAAACTAAAAAATACGGTAATGGTGTGGATCCGGTGGCTGACCTTGAAACGAGTTTTTGCTGCATATAGTCACAGACACTACGCATGCGCACATCTTTGATGTTGCCAGATTGCGAGTTATTTTGGAATTATTTTCAGTAGAAAACAAATAGGTATGTGCTTTTCAGTGTTTTTTTGTCAATATATACCGTATGATCGAAAAAACAGCGTCCAGTTGGCTGGGAAATGACGATTGAGGACATTTCCCATATAAAATGACAGCGATCTTCATTTCATAGTCATCGCTGACGCTATTTTTTTTTCAATCATAGTACGCGGTATATTATTATTTATATTATTATTTTAATATTTCGCACAACACGTGAACGCTTATTACATATGTATTATTATAGTCAATAAAATTATATAGAAATAAAACTCTAGATTCCTATCTAGATTATTATGCTACGTTTAAAAAGTGCTTTATTAAAAATTCGGGAAATTAAAAGGGATGTGTCCAAGTTTTTTTCTTTTTTTTTAATTTTTAAATGCTGTAGCTCCATGTCATGTTCATAATGGTTTTTTTAACATTCCATCACAACAACGGAGGCCTTAAAAGGCCTTTTAGCCTCCGTAATTAAAATTGTAGAATCAGCTTCAGCAATAGTTACCTTGTTTAATTCTGCTTATACATATATTGCATTAATTTTTCCGCTACATTAAGATTTCTCTATTCTTACACCTCATTTATGTGATTTTCTTAGCATATATGATTTATAAGCCATATTTTTCCTAATGGAAGGATGGAATAGGATATGCAAAATTAAGATATTTTAACATTTATTTTCCAGACCAAGCATAATATAGTATTAAGATTAAGACATAACAAATATTATAAGAAAGATCTTAATATAAATCACAAACTAAGTCTTAATTTTCTCTTGTATAAACACAGGTATAAAACTAATCAAAACTCAACCTTCACCATATTGTCAAGATTTGACATTATAGGAAACGAAATTACAGTAAATTAAGAAAATAATATCAAAGTACACGATATTAAATACTGTAATGTATTCTACGACACAAACCATCTCCCTTCTAAAGAGAAAAAAATAAAACATAAAGCTTATTTTAGTCTTATCAACACACTCTTCGATAAAATATATGTCTAAACAGGTCTAAAATTGCTATTAATCCACTAACTTGATATTTTTAAGAAATTATGATACAAACATTACAATCAAAGTATATTATATTAGTAACATTATAGGTAAAATATGTTACCTCTATCTCCCATTGACGTGTATTGTTCTATAAGACTCGTCATGGTAATTTCAAAACATCAATACAAATAATCAAAGCTATTGTTGCCTGTCTGTAAATAACTAGAAATTAAATAACTTGAAAGAAATAAAACAGTTCTAATAAGAAAAAATTCGTGTAAATATATAAATAAATGTTATTATTATTCAACCACTTCCATATCTCATCTGTGATTATTACAATAATTTTATATATTCATATTACTTTCATTTCACAATCTTCATTATCCTACTTACCTTAATTATGGATATTAAGATAAATCTGAAATTATAAAATTAATTATAGAATTTGTATTATTATTGATTAACACTCAAAAAAAATTTTTTCAACTGCAAATAATTCGAAAATAAACTGCAATTTGGCAACATCGACGATGTGCGCTTGCGTAGTATCGATGATCAAATCCAGCAAATATGGGCTTCAAGGTCAGCCACCGGATCCACACCTTTACCAAAAATACCATTTATTGCCATTAAAAATCACAAGTTGTAGGCATTTCCGGTGAAACGGGAAGTGACCGAAAAGAATTGAATACGTCAATCAATCCTAATTTATGTCATATACTAACATACTAAATCTGTTTTTTTTTATCTACGCACCTGGTATACCATACCAAAAGATAACTATTAAACATTTAATAAACATAACAATTCTTATTACACTAATTTTTACGTAGTTTCCCTTTCTGTTGAACTATTTGTTGTATCATCTAAATAATGTTTAATAAATCTTTAGTGCGCATATACATTGTTATTTCAAAATGCCTTAGAAAATAAGATTAAAAAGAAAACACTTTTAAGATCATAACAATTCTTATTACCCCAAATTCTTAAATAACTTTTCTTTCCACTCTTACAGGGTGGCCCATTAGTGCGAGAAAGTCCAATATCGTCTTTGTTGTCGAAGATATGAAAAAAAAAGTTTTATACAGATGTTGCATGGCACGGTTTATAATGATGCATATCCTTGAAATATTTTCTTGTATACAGGGTGACAAAAAAAAATTATGATAAAGTTTTAAGTTTTTTTTTAAATTGCAGTTCCTATTTTTCTGTAAACAACTGGATGTAACATAAAATTCTGCATATAGTACCCTATTTTACTTGACTCGCGCACGTAGAGTTCCGTACCATTCATTATCTATACCAACATTAGACACTATATTATTATAAACTTTTTTTCCGATTTAGCTGAAATTTTGAATGCGCGTATAAGTAATTTAAAATAAATGAAGAAACACATTATTAAAAATTGTATTAATCAATAATAAATATGTAAAAAGTAAAAATAAATATGTAAAAATTAAAAAAAAAACTATTAAAAAAAAGTCGCCTTGACTAGGACTCGAACCTGCCTTGCTACGGCTCCAACGTCATAGCAGCGTAAAGTCACGGCACATAAAACAATCGGCACGCCAACTCTACTCAGATTCCATTGTTTAAAATTTCTATAAAATTTGACCTTGTCGGCGCCATTATGGTTTCCTAGTCAGGGCCGGATTAAAACGTATCAAAACATTTCTCAGAAAATACGACAGGGTCGTATTAAAAAAATACTGTAATTGACTGAAACTGAATTTTATTTACAATACTTTTGTCCAAACAAATGAATCGTTAACCGCGCATACTTTTCGAAAAGTAAAAATGAAAAAATCAATTAAATATTTCACTGTAGAGAATAGACAATTAAAATTAAAAAACATGCAACTAACAAAAACATGCCAGGAGTTACAAACAAGAATTAAAAAAATACCAATAAAATATTTATTGAACAATATAAAGAGGCTACGTACAAATTATGCCCATCAAGGGGCGTAGCAAATTTTATTAATATTCAAATTTCACAAATTAATAAATCCACAATTTTTTTGAGAAACTTCTATTTTTTTCATGGCAGGAAACAAAGTAGGTACCGCATTGTATTTTATACGGTTACAAAGTGAATTGGTAAACATTTTAAATTCAAAGTGAACAGAACACAACCTGTACCTTTTCTGGGCCTTATTTATATTTTCAACCAAGTCTTCTCTATTAGATGCAATTGCCCATGTTCTTGCCCTAAAAATGTATTGTTAACTTATTTTCGATATACTCATTTTATTTATTTTTTATAATTATATTTAAATGCATAATATAATGATTTTTAAATTTAATTTTTAATGTCTAGATTCTAGATACAACATTAAATTTTATTTTACTAAATATTTAACATTAAATCTTACTAATATTAAAGTTTGTTAAGATTTTTAATTAGATCTACCTATTTAGCTGAATGTCCTAATATGTATACTACTGTTTTTTTAACTAAAATATGTTAAAATAATTAATCACATATGTATATACATACCTAATCGGATCTGTAGGAAACAGAAAGAAACTTTTATTGCAGTTTAGTCCTCTACTCGAGCAGTTTTTTGCTGCACAACTTCGCCCAGGCATTTTAAAAACACGTAAAAATTAACGATTTAAAAATGTTCAGAAAAACAAAAATAAATTATATAACACAAGAAACGAAAATAAACTAGAAAAACCAAATATATAACACAATAAACAAAAATAAAACAACAACTATAAAATATAACTCAAGAAATAAACAAAATAAATTAATCCGTACGCTACTGACTCGAATCAGCCGAAAGTGTGCGCAGTCGATGAAACAAACTACGACACTGGTTACTTTCTGTTGATGGAAACCCTAATGGCGGCGCGACGATATGCGCGTAGCGTTCCCGCCAAAGAGAGTTAAGGCGTTGTCGCCTATTCATTCCGCGGCGCTGGGAAGAGAATTTTTTCCGGCTGCGTAAAACTTTGTTGCCGCTATAAGCGCGCTTTTGAAACGCGGCAACGCATATTTATTAGTTATAGTCGAAGTGTTTTTTTACATTTATTGTAGTTTTCTTTTTAAAGCAATGAGTTCAAGTACGGACGAAAGCCAATTTTTTGTGAAGAAATTCTAACAGAGGAAGAGGAAGAGGGGTGAGAAAAGTTTTGACTCATACGAACTCTCAAATTTACGAAGTTTGGAGAGTTTTACCATCTTTTGTCAGATTTAAAAGACATAATCATTTTTTTCAGTATTGTAAATATAAAGGAAGTATTTTTCTCCTAATTGAGGGTTATAGAAGCAAAACACCGAGCATCTCTACTCATCATATTTTATTCAAAAGAGACAAATTACTAATACTTTTGATAATTCTTATTTATTCTGATGTGTATATTAAAATGGTCTTCTAGAATTTAAAATAACGTACAAGAGATTTTAAAATGATATTACATTATGAAACAATATTTTTAATATACCGGGTCGTCTCAAAAAAGTGGCTCAACCCTATAACTTTTTTTATTTTCAGATAAAAAAACAGATTTGTATGTTAGTAGGTATATGACATAAATTAGGATTTATTGACGTATTCAATTGTTTTTGGTCTCTTCCTGTTTCACCTGAAATGATTACATCTTTTTGATTTTTAAAGGCACCCTCGGTATATTGCTACTTTATTCGATAAAAAATGACACTCTGAATAGAATGACATATCATATGTCAACTTTGACATTGTCGCTTAAAAACATATCCTATTTTAAATTTCAATCCAGTTTTTTCAATCCACTAAGTTTTAATCAGGAGCCTTGGAAAAATAGTTTTGATCGTCTAATAGGTTTCGTGTCTTGTCTAGGCCGGTTAAAGATGTACAAATCGTATTTTTAATCATACATATGTCAATTTTTCAAATGGAACAAGGGTGACTCATTAGCATATTTGAAAAAGCATTTTTTTATGAATATATTGATACCACACACTTGGTATTTCGAGTCAAATTCTGTCGTTATGAACCGCGTGTTACAATTACAATTAAACCATATGCGAAAATGTCAAAAAGTTGACATATGATATGTCATTCTATTCAGAGTGTCATTTTCTATCGAATAAAGTAGAAATATACCGAGGTGCCGTTTAAAAATTAAAGTTATAGTCATTTCCGGTGAAACAGGAAGTGACCAAAAACGACTGAATGCGTCAATCAATCTAATTTATTTCATATAATTAACATACTAAATCTTGTTTTTATTTGAAAATATAAAAATTATGGGGATGAGCCACTTTTGGACGCACCCGGTATAATAAAGACAGTACCGAGTTAAATAAATGTAGTTTTATTTTATCCACTTCCTATCTACCTTCCTTGCTTTAATGGAACAGATTTATGTTTTCTCTAATTTACATAATAAGACATGACTTAACCAGAAAAAAAAATTACAATCATATTTTTTTATCTATTAGTCGCCGATTAGAATTATAAATTGGAATTGTCACTTTTGTTAAAAAGTTAATATTAGGGGTTGTAAATGTTTGACTACAATTAATAATTTATTATTAATTTCAAAAATTACCTAATTTCGATTATAAAAATCTCTTCTAGTAACGTGTAGACTTATTATTTTTTATCCTTTTGGACTCTAAATTGTTTTTGCCTAAATTTACCTTTAAAATACAATTCTAAATCTTGATACGTAAAAGTTTAAATACGATATAAAGCCAAATTTAAAAGAGCTTCGATTAAAAAAAAAATTACCCGGCTATGAGTACGCACAGTTCAGGCAACGCGCCAAAACGCGGGAGACGGAAAAGTTTCTAGAGAGTCGTCAGGACTTCTTGACGGAAATCCCGCGACGCGCTATCTATCGCTGCGCGCACTGTGCGTTTTGGTCCATTTAAATACATGGCAAGCAGACAAAAGAAATTTTGACATGACCGCAGCGCCGTTCCAGCGCTGCGGTCTAGTGGGCGACAACCTTTAGCCTGCCGTGTGATTTATATGCCGTGGTAAAGTCCTAACGCTTTAACCACGCGGCCACCGAGGACTTGAAAGATTCTATGTAAAATTCTTACTTAAAAGATAATGTTTAGTGAAAATACTTTTTTATTTATAAACATTTATTTAATTCTGTTTTTAGTATTTGTTCTTATAGCGGCAACATAGATACATTATCTGTGAAAATTTCAACTGTCTAGCTATAACGGTTCATAAGATAGACCTTTGTGACAGACGGACGGACGGACGGATAGCGAAGTCTTAGTAATAGGGTTCCCGTTTTTACCCTTTGGGTACGGAATCCTAAAAACCGGCTTGAATATAACTTTATTTACTTAGCTATATTTTCCTAAACATCAAGGATAATAGAATATATTCGCGAAGAAATATTTACATTAACTTATACAAGGGCTATACTAATAGAGAGTATTTTTCATGGCGTTTATTATAATTATATTAGTTATTTTGGCCTAGAAACATGTTTTACTGTAAATTAATACGATTTTCCCACATTTTTATATTATGTTTTACCCCAAAAAAATTACGTAATGATCTTTCAAAACCCCCTGCCTTCCCCACGTAAAATTTACTGAAATTTTACTTGAACCCCTCCTCCCTTGATTCCCTCAAGTAATTTTTGTACGCCCCTTTGTAGAAACATCCTGTATTATTGAATAAACCTATACAGCAAGTAAACATTGCTGTTTTGACATGCCCCGTTTGACACCGAAGATAAGCGTTTATTTCTTGGACGTCGTTTACACCTTATATGCGATTACAATTCTATAAATCTTTGATTCTACCGTAAACAATAATTATTGTTATTCTTGAACCCGGATAGACTATATTAACATACTCTACAAATACATACATCCACTTCGGAGATATTCGAATTCCTTGAAGACAAAACATATAGATTTTATTATTTATTTGCTTTTTTCTAAGTTTGATCTTTTGGGACACCCCTCCGTGGGACCCGGCTATGACCTACGGACTTTGACTCCGAAGATAAAACAGATATTGTGATTTGTACTGGGTTTTGAGTAAATTTGTTGAATATCTGTCTTGTCGGTAGCTTTTTTTCTTGAAAACTATTTGGCAGTGTAGGCTCTACATTTTAGAGGTGTTTGGTGAATTCGTTTAGTCACATGGATTTCTATTGAATGAGGAAGTAGTGTAAAAAAGTGTTTTTAAACAGTGTTTGTTAAGGTAATTCTGTATTTTTATGTTATTTTGTGTATTTTACTATTTAACGTTAATAAAAGTATCTTTATTTTGGGGTTTTGAGAAGGTAATTTAAAATCTGAGTTTAATAAAAAGAATCTTTGAAATTTGTGTGTTATATAGACATTGTTATACGAAACGGTTAAGAATTATTTATTTTCTAATAAATTATCTGTTTAGGAAATATGAAAAATTGGATTTTCACAGAATTGTCACTTTTAAAATGTATCGATCTCTATTAACCGTTCAAGTGGTGTAAAAAGTGTGTTTAAAATGTGTTCTGTAAACTAATTTGGTATTTTTATGTGTATATGCATATACAGGGTGAGTCTTAAATACGTGCACATATTTTTAAGGGTGGTATATTTCGATCCTCGAAATACGTCTTTGAGTGTTTTTGGCGAAATTTCCTTATAAAAATTCTATTTCTCAATTTTTTTTATTTTTTGAAGTGAAACTTCTTTACGCGCGCTGGGAGTAAAAATTCAAGGCCTTGACACACGAGCTAGCGAGACGGCCGTGATACACGAGCTAGTGGTAACGGCTTAGAAATACGTAGTGACGCGACGTGTATTTGTGAGTAGTCCACGTGTGTATCAAAAATATTGATATTTTAATACAAATTTTGTGAAAGTGACTCAAATTATTTATTATTTCTTTATTTTACGCGTATAAAACTATTCGTTATAAGTAAAAAACTATTTTTTACGCGTAAAGAACTATTTGTTACACGCAATAGCCTGTGCAAAAGCTATTTTTTACCCGTAAAAAATATTTTTTTAATTTATTACTTTTTCAATATTATTCAAACTTTTTTAAACATGTTTTTCAAATACTACAATTTAATATCTGTTAATAAGGAATTTCATAGTCCGCACACAATTTTTTTTAATTTAGAGTTAAAAATCATAATACCTTGATAATATGACAACATAAACAGTAAATTAAAATTAGAGGAACAAAAAAAAACAGAAAAAATCCAGTGGTTCTCAAAATGTTAGATTAGAGAGTAGATATTAGATATTAGAAAAAGTCATATTTTTTGGAAGTATAACCACAGCTGCATAGGTATAACACCAAAGAAAACATATATTTCTTTTAGCAAGATCTACCAGATACTATACAGAATACAGGATATTTGCCGTTATTTAAGCTCACCCTGTATAAGAAAATCATGGAAAATTTGTATAATATCAAGTTTCTAGGACTAAGGAAAGTGTTTTAATTCTCTACTGATGATAGTGCAATTGATAGTGCATTAGTGCAAAATGCAAAAAGAATAATAAAAATAAATGTTTTAACTTAACTCTACAGGGTGAGTCTTAAATAAGTACAAATATTTTCAGGTCTGGTAGATCTCGATAAAAGAAACATATTTTTTCTTTACCGTTTTTCAAATATTATGTCCAAAATAACCAAGATATTTTACTTTGAAAATTTCAGAAAAAAATAATTTTGCGCTTAAATGTTCAGAACCATCGAATCTTTTTTGGGTTTTCTTTGTTGTAAATTTAATCTACTACCTATGTATGTTATGCAAATAATGTTTTTTAACAAAAAATTAAAAACAAATTCAAAGAATTTCAAATTTTCATTTTTTCTTTCGCAAAAAAACCTCACAACCGTGTTTCTAGGGTCGAAATATATTACTCCTAAAAATATTTGCACTTATTTAAGACTCACCCTGTATATAACTATACAGTATTTATACCTAGATATATATTACACCCGCTTTTAGTATAGTTTATTGAGAATAATTCAATAATTCTCTTATTAGCCACAAAATGCTACTTCTTCTATTCTAAATCTAATAATGCACATTAGATACTAATAATCTTCAATAGTGATGCATGAATGAAAAGGATATTTTAAAAATATCGATTTTACATTTTACATATCGACTTATTAAACAGTTAACAAATATTATTTTACATATAAATAATAAATGAACTATATTACACTATTAATATTTTAGAGAAAATGTTTTCTGTCTATACTTTCTTATAATTTTCATTATTGGAGTATGTATTAAGTAAAACTAATACAAACTAAAGATACTTTTTGACTTCTGATTAAAAATAGCGATAAAATTAATTATAGAATATCATTTTATATGTAGAAAAATAAAAGGGTAACTATTAATGTGATTTCGAAACAATGGTTGTTGTTGGTAATAATGGATCCCTCGTAGTCTACACCCTCATGTATGTTATGAACCAAAGCGTCATACAAGATGACAGATCATATAATTATTATCTAATGCAGCTTGGCAAAGGTATGATAATTTATACATGTCAATTATGGTATTCTTATTTTTTTTAATTGTAGAAACCCCAGCTGAACGATGTTATGGTATGTACGGATGTTTTAAGTTGGATTCTCCATGGACGTCAGAACATAGACCTGTATCGCTATTCCCTAGTGATATTAGGGAAGTAAGTAGCTTTTTATTAAGATAATCTTCAAGGAATAACATCAATGAATATCACTAAAATAAGCAATTAAGAATAAACATATAGATTAAATTATTCAAAACAGAATACGATCCTATAACATGTTGCCACTATAATTGTTATTAACAAATAACAAATTAAAATTAGACGATTCTGCTATTTTTTAAAATACGACAAAAGTTGCAGAATTCGCTGTTGTGCATTAGAATTTAAAAAAAATAACAGCGGCTGACTAGTAAAACTTCTTGATACGGCGACCCTAAACTCACATCGTGTTATTTTTATAACTGTTATTTTTGATCTATATAACTGTAAAGTTGTAAAATATCAAATCATCAAAATATCAACCCATCGCTAATTCAGTAATGTATAGTTTGGAGTCAAATCAATTAAGAACTCGGATGTTCGAAAAGTGTACAACCAAGAGTGAGAAATGTATCTTTAATGTAATTTTCTTTATAGATTGATCCAAATTATTTTCTACACACAAGAAGTAATCCGGAGAAGGGTGTCCATATCGATGTCAACGAATATGAATATGTATCAAACTCTAATATCGATGTCACTAAACCTATTTATGTTATAACTCACGGATACATGGAAGGTGGAAGCATCCATTGGGTAAGTGACAACTTTTCATAATTGTCTTAGTGTTCATATTTTTAATTTTTATGTTTAGATACAAAGAATGGTCCAAGAACTACTTTCTGTAGAAGATTGTAATATTATAATAGTAGATTGGCATGGCGGGTCCAGTCCACCTTATACTCAAGCAGTAGCAAATATAAGGTTAATAGGTAAAACCATTATTATTTATTTTACACTGATGAGCCAGCGGTGACTTAAATTTGGACTAAAATGTTATATTTAAAAAACATTTTTATTTATCTATCTAAGTATATACAGGTCTGGACATTCTAAATCGGTGGTCTGGATTTTAATGTGAAACATAATGATGGAGATAGCATAGTAGAAAAATCAAATAATTTAAAAAGAGACATAAAGTGGGTTGATATATTTCTGATATGGCATTGTCAGGTTTTCTATCAAAAATTTCAGACCGCCAAAGTAGGCATGTCAAAATTCTCAAATATACTAACTGTAGCTAGAGTTGAACCATTAATATGTCAACAATTCATTATTACTTTAACTACACTTACAATACCTTTTATAATTTTCAAAATTTTATCATTTACATAAAGCTCAGCTTTGACCATGCCGTACATTCAAACTGACAACTCTGCGTTTCTTTGCATCTCTGTCTAGCAATTGCTCCTTTATTATCTCTTGTATCTTGTTTCTTAAATCTTCTTATTTACGCTTAAATAAGATAATGAATTACAGAGCACTGATTTACAATGACCAGCTTCATCAGAATTGTAGTCACAGTTTATTGTCCTCGGCGAGAGAATATATGACAATCTGTCATTTAAATTTAATAGCAGATGCTTTTTTCTGTTATTTTTATCTTCCATTAAAATCATAAATTCTCTCTAAAGCTACGTCCACACCGAAAGCAACACCTAGGAACATTATGTTACTAGTTTATGTTGCTTGTTCCTGGAACTTGTTTATGAATGTTGCCAAAAGTTTATTTAAGTTCGTCATTGTTTACGGTTGCAGCAACAAAACTTTCTATAAGTTGCTTGTTTCCATATTTAGTGGAAAAGATCAAAGGAAATATAGAAACATTGGTAAACATTTTATGTTTCTCGATGGTATTTTTATAGCGTGGGCAGGTCGTTGGTTGTTTCCAAAACCCGAAACTTGTGTCGTGAAGCCGTCGCATCGCTGAAAAAAAAAATCATCAGTTGATTTAGTAGTATAATAATAAAAACAAACATGCCTTTTAAATGGAGAACAGAAAATATATGTTTAATTGAATTATACCGAAATGCCGAGGGTTTGTGGAATCCACGGGATAAAAAGTATAAGACCGTGACCAAAAACAGGATTTATGGGCGGACTCTTTTCTTTGTAAAATAATTACAATTGCAGCTGCTGCTGCTGCCTGCAAATCTTCGTCGGACCACATTGTAAACTAGAAACAGAAATACACACTGCACTAGTGTGGACACATGTTTTCTGTTGCAGCAACACAACGAAACATTCACAAGAAAGAGTTACCGTGGTGTGGAAAGAATGTTTACGGAACTTTTGCTGTTTGCGGTTGCGGCAATCTGCAACAAAATGTTCCTCTGTGTTTCTTTGGTGTGGACGTAGCTTTAGACTACACCTTTATACTGTATAAAAATAAATGTATGTTCTGTGATTTTAGGTAGAATGACAGCTCATTTACTAGGAGACATAGCTCAGCATACAGAAAGGTATAGCTTGGAACATGTCCACTGTATTGGACATTCTCTTGGTGCCCATTTGTGTGGATATGTAGGCTATACAGTTCAAGATGTAAGTATTATAAATTATTTAATTATTATTATCTTCAACAGTATTTTTCTTACCTAATCCTAAAATCAAATTGTTATAAATTGTTTCGTTGTTTTAATAAGTTAGAAGATATGCATGTTAAAAAATAAACTTTGTAGTTAGTTTTTACAATAGATTTCTTTACGAATTAAATGAAAATACGACAGATTAAGATAGTTGAATTTGAACACTTGAATATATTTTTTGTTTGACAAAGGACATAAGAACAAGTAAAGTCTATCCAACGCGACAGGGAAGATTTTAAGACATCCAAAAAATGTCCGAAAATACAATTTACCTGTGAAATCAAATGAGACAACTGTCACTGTCAACTGTCATGTTTAAAAAAACAAATTATTCATTTTCCAAATAATCAATGCCTATAACTATATAAATTGCTATTATTATGTTTAAAAACAAAACTACTGAAAAAGAAATAAGAAAATATCAAATAAACTATAATTAAGTTTCTAAGTATATAATAATATGTTAGCAATTTTCTAATTATGTATTTGTAAATACGTTTAAAACCGAAATTATATTGATAAAGGAACGAAATATCAATAAATAAATTAATATTTTTTCAAGTATCAATTGTTATTTGCAGTATTTTATATATTTATTTCCTATGTTTCATTTCTATTATAAAATACATATTAAATATAATATATTAATTTTCAAAAGTTAGATATGCACTACTGTTTACAGGAATTTAATTTAACTCTAGGCAGGATCACGGGGCTGGACCCGGCGGAGCCCCATTTCGCAAAGACACACAGGCCTGTCAGACTTGATCGGAGCGCGGCGCAATACGTTGACATCATACATACAGACGCCACCCAGTTTATCACGGGAGGTCTGGGAATCACAGAGAGTATAGGTAATGTTATTGATAATATTAGCTGTTATACAGCTGTTGTAAAAGTTTCATATGATGATAAAACAAAAATAAAGTAATAGATTCTTTGTTGGTACATCATAAGTAATAAAACTAGTAATTTAAATAAAATAAAAATGTGTAGATAATATAACAGAACTAGATACACAATTTTATACATAAAATGATGAAAAAGTGTGTTTTAATACAAACTTTTTTTAGGTCATGTCGACTATTTTCCAAACGGTGGAAACAGACAGCCTGGTTGTGAGAAAAGCGTTGTTCAATTTATAAACGACCAAAAGGGCAGCTTTTTTAATGGTAAGTTTGTGTTATTTATGGTATACCTATATTAGGGTGGGTCAAAAAAATCGAATCTACCAACGAAAAAAATGTTGGTAGACACCTCAAATAATTCTCTCCAAAAAATCTGCCTTAAAATAATCAAACTTCAACCTTGTGGCGTGGAAATTCATATTCAGAATTTTTTCTTCTTAACCAGGAATTAAACTGCTTACAACTTTATTCTAGGAATGAAAAAGTACCTTGGGTGCAACCACGAAAGATCGCACCAACTGTTTATTGAAACTATCAACCCTAAATGTACTTTTTTGTCTGTGATGTGTACATCATATCAGGTTTAACAAAATCATCTTGGTAGAGTGAATGTTCTTTAAAATAATTTATTTTAGGACTTCCTAGATGGAAATTGTTGGGGCTGTGGAAAATACGGGGAAAGGTGTATACAGTTTGGCCACCAAGGAATGAAGTACTATAATAAATATTACGGTCCTGGCTTGACAAAAAGTTTAAATCAGTATCTGCTTACTGGAAGCAAGAGGCCTTATTGTAGTAAGTAAAGTAGACCATTATTATTTCTCTAGTTATGTATTATTAAAACGCCATTATTTATTTATTAAAAATCAACTACAGTGTGTCCAGCGAACAGGGACAAAACATAGCATGTATGAGTATGTCCAACAAGAGGATACATGACAGTGAAAGTTGTGTATATTGTTTTAATACATCCCTAAATTGTATTTTCTGTCATTTTTTGTATGTCGTCTATCGAAATCTCTCCTTTCTCGTTGGACAGATAATCAAACTAATTAACTGATAAATCCTCGTGCATATAATTAAATTTTAAAGAATAGTTTTTTAGTATATTATTTTAAGGCCAAGGCTAGTCAGTTACTTGTCAGTACCGTGGTATTATTGAACTAAACTGCAAAAACAACTGTCTGATTGGTTTTTGGTCAGGTTAGGTCATTTGTCATTTTAAATTTCAATATAGAGTGCCATAGGGTGGCTCATTAGCATATTTGGAAAAAATCATTTTTTACCAATAATTTGGTACCACACACTTGGTATTTCGAGCCAAATTGTCGTTATGAACCGCATGTTACAATTTCAAATAAATTATATGCGAAAATGTCAAAAGTTGACATATGTTATGTCATTCTATCCAGAGTGTCATTTTCTATCGAATAAAGTAAAATATTGTTGCGGACCCGTGCCGTGTGAACTCAGCCTTAGGCCTGGCCACTCGCCTATGACTCATACGCCCAGCGATGCCGACATTCTAAGAACGAATAAGAATTGGCTAGACAAATCTGGATTGTCTGTTTCTCTCCTATATAAGCAGACGCCGGGGCCGAAGAGAGATAGAGATAAATAACCGATCGACGCGTAGAGTTACAATCGCCGCGCTAATTCAAAATAAATTTCTGTTAGATAAATAATTAGATAAATTGTAAATAAGTTATAAATAGTTCTTTAAGTCTTTTAATCGTTATTGTTTTTGTTAATTAGTGTTAAATAAATTGTGTTTAAATAAATGGTAACTTTCTATCCACACGGAACCGACGAAAAACGTAACAATATACTGAGGGTGCCATTTAAAAATCAAAAGTTGTAGTCATTTCCGGTGAAACAGGAAGTGACCAAAAACAATTGAATACGTCATTCAATCCTAATTTATGTCATATACTAACTAAATCTCGTTTTTGTATCTAAAAAAATAAAAAAGTTATAGAGGTGAGCCGCTTTTGAGACGCACCCGGTATAGACCTAGCTGGGCTGATAAATTTGGAGTTCTGATTCAAATGTTTTATATTATCTGATACATGTTTTAATCGTTTTTAGAGGGTCACTATAGGATCGGCGTTAGAGTATCTGACAATGAGGATAGTAAAAAACATGGCGGTGAGATTGGACAGCTGGTTCTTACAATTCATAATACGACTGATGGTACCGGTCACAAATCGCATCCTGTCGGATTTATCGGTGGCTACTACGAACCAGGTAATTATTTACTGAAAAGACTTGATATTTTCTCGCCAGTTTAACTATTTTTAATTATTTTTTCATTCCTAGCATTATATATGTTGATGCGTTGCTTCCATGCAAGCACTAAATTTAATGCTCCATCTTCTTGTTTTATCTGAGTATGATATGCACAATTCCCCATAAGAATGTTTTTACAATCTAGAACTCTCTGACCTATCCTCTCTGAACCTCTCTATTGCAGCCTTATGACATTGCGTTTAGTATATGTTATATAAAACTAAGCACCAAATCAAAATCTTAGAATGACCTAATTCTAGGATTCAATTCAACTACGGCTGCAAGGGCCTGTTGTGGCTAACTTTTATAATTAATTATATTTCACCATCCAATACTTGATATAAGTAGGTACATTCCAGACTCTCCAAGATCCGCTAGGTCTTCTTCTTCTTTCTTCTTTCTCAGCCTGGTTCCATCCAGTGTTGGATATAGGCCTCTTCTAGGTTTTTCCATGCTTCGCGATCTCTAGCCAATCTTATCCATTGTCTTCCCGCCACTGCCCTGACGTCATCGACCCATCTCTTTTTTGGTCGGCCCACACTTCTTGTTGTTCCCCTAGGTCTCCATAGGATTACTTTTTGGGGCCATCGGTCTGGATCCTGTCTTGCCACATGTCCTATCCATTGCCACTTCAGACTTGCCACTCTTTTAACGACATCTATTAATTTTGTTTTTTGACGTATGTGGGTATTCCGTATTTTTTCTCTAATGGTGACTCCCAACATGATTCTTTCCATGGCTCTTTGTGCTACTCGTAGTTGTTCTGCTGTTTTTCGAGTAATTGCCATAGTCTCTAAGCCATACGTAAACACAGGTAGAATGCAGCTGTCGTAAGCCTTTTTCTTTAGGTTCATGGGCACCTTTTTATCCTTGAAAATATCGCTCATATTTCCAAATGCTACCCATGCCAAATGGATCCTGCGTTTGATCTCCGTATTTTGGTTTTCCTTGCCCAGGTTGATTTTATGACCTAAATATATATAATGGTCTACGTTTTCAATAATAACGTTATCCACGGTAATGTTATGGATATTGTTGTTCATTATCTTGGTCTTCTTCAAGTTCATTTTAAGGCCAATTTTCTGGGATTGGTCATTTAGCTCATTTAGCATGATGTTTAGTTCTTGAATGTCGGTGCTCAGCAAGACAATATCGTCTGCAAACCTCATATGGCTAACGTGTACCCCATCAATGTTTAGACCTCTATTTTTCCATTCTAATTTCTTGAAGACATTTTCCAGTGCCAGTGTAAATAACTTGGGAGAGATGGTATCTCCCAAGTTATTTACACTGGCACTGGTATCTCCTAGTATTTTTTCTGTTTTGAGGTCATCATCTAATTTAACTTGGAAGGTTGCACTATCCCACCCGCTAGGTCTAACATAGTTTTACTCAATCATTCTATATTCCTTGCATGTTTTCATATGAATAAGTACCCGCTCCTTAGTTTCTTCACTTTCCTTGTTTATTTCCTTTAAATAATCCTAAAATCGTTTCTTTTCTTGAAGTGTAAATATATTGAGGTATTTGTAGGTGGATCTTATATGCGAGTGGTAGCCACAGACGAAGTTAAACATTTGAGAGCCATTGAAATCGAATGGAAATACAACAGCAGTATATTCAATCCTCTAACGTGGAGATTGTTGACCACACCGATGATTTATTTGACCGATGTAGTGGTGGAATCTCTTGAAGGTCAACAAAAGTAAGTATCTATTACTTCTCCTTAGATGCTTATCTTTAAAATTCAAAATGAGAACTGATGCCCAGTACTTTAGATTACAATAAATAACACTACACTTACGTTAACTATTATCACAGCTTATTCGGTACTCAGCTGGTTATCTTCTGGTGGATAGTCTTATTGAAGCGAGAATAAAAAAAATTAATAAATTAAATTTGTATTTATACTTGTTATGGCTTCTTGCTATGAACTACAAGTATTCTTGTCTCAGTTTAATACACACAAACGTCGACGAGTGCCAATGATCAGCAGTGAAAAGGGTATATGCGTAGCAGGTTCTCATATAGCTCTCTAAAAAAATAAAATGCCTAGATAATTAGCCTATATATCGACATATTTCCTACAGGCATGTGCATATAGTAACTTTGAGAAGTCCTTCTTTGAAAAATTTGAAATGAGACTGTGACTTGAGGCTTGAGGTTTAATCAATGACAGACCCAAATGGACACAAGAAAGATTCTGTGGAAGAATCATTCTTGTGTCCATTTGAGATAAATTGAACTGAAATAATAAGAACTAAAATTCTTAACATATAGCAGTCACTTACAACCCTAAGGTTCAAACTGTCTACTGAATTTACATGGGAATAATGTTATTAAACACAAAAAAAGCTTTCAGATTGGCTAAGAAAATTAGCTTCAGCTTAATGTCTATCGCAGCAATGAAATATAAAATCGCAGCAAAAACATTAACGTACTCTGATAAAAAAAAAGCAATTACACAATATGTGCTACAGATATTTTACAGTATCCCAATAAAGGGAATGTAGAATGTTTAGGGGGTTAATCACCGCAACCTTAGAGATCTATTGTGTGTTTCCCTTTCTTGAGTTATAACGAGTTTTAACTCATCATACAGTCTCAGAGTTTTGACAAAAGTGAGAGAGAAAGAGAATTTGATTAATGTCGCGTCAGCATCTAGGACCATTTAGCGACCACTTGACAAAAGCCATGCCAATAAAGAACCAATAATGAAATTTTTGGCGAAGCCTAGAGAGTCTCTCTTTGAGTAATCCTCACTGTAACTGCGATTTAACTTTGACATTACCAACTCAATAGACACCTCAAAAAATAAAAATAAGTGATATGCAGAGAGGACCTTAACTGGAAAACGATACGGTTCAGCATGCCATCAAACAAAACTTTCAGATACTCTTTTCTGAGTGGTCTGGCTTTCTGTGGCCGATTGACTGGAGAGATAGAATAGATAGAACTATCTGTTATTGAATAAGTTATGCTTTTGTAATATCATTAATTTTGATTTTTTTATATAAACTTCAAAATGATTGTTCTTAAAAACAAGTTATTTATTAAACCCTTGATAACAGTTAAAAAAAATAAAGTGTTTTATGTTTTTACTCACATATTTTCTCTATAAATGAAATTTAGAATCACTGTATGCCCCAAGGAAAAGAAACCTCTCGTCACTGGCTCTCCACAGCTCATGATTCCTACTTATTGTTGAATAACGAAGATCATCCCTACGCAAAACGAAAAGTCAATGCAAGAAGAAGTGATATATAAAACTAAGAGTATATTTTATGTAACGAATTTCGTCCTATCACAAACCATTCCTGAAAACTTTTTATTTCATCCCATTCTAGTATTTATTGTAATTTAAGGTAAATAAGAATATTTTGTTTAAGTTTTACTATTTTTATTGTGAAATAATAAAACAAATTTATGTTAATAATGTTTTATTTTAATTTTAAAAATAACAAATATATTTTTTCACATCAAGCGAACTTACAAAAACATATAAACAAGTAACACATTTTTTTGAGTAAGCACAGACAACTGTTAGTATATAATTTGATCGTGGTGGAAGTTTTTGAAATATTTTATAGTTTTATTGTCATATGCTTTCTACTCAACACTTTTTACGCATGTACTTTTTCGAGAATACCATTGAAATAATTTAAAAACATTAATGTAATTATGTAGTATCGATTTATTTTAAGCATTTATTTACAATTCTTACTGACAAGAAGTAGAGGAATAAAGTGTATATATGTATATCCTGAAAAATATTAATATTCTTTTTTAGGTTAGGAATTCAAATCCATAAATGTACGAAAATACAGCTATTATAATCTTGCGATAAAATCAAGTAATGCAAGCAAGTTTATTACAAATACTTAGTATATCTTAATTATTATTCAACAATTTATTTCTATATAATATACAGGTTGTTCCAAATTCGAGTCTCGTCATTGGGATCTTGAAAACTAGAAGAGATCGAGGTCGGTTAAATGGAGGCAAAGTTGCGCAATATGATGCTGATCAAAAATTCCGAAGATCTTTGGAAAGGACCGAATATTCGCGATTTCGTTATTATTTTTTGTGACTTTGGGAGATTTGGTTACAGAATTCGAGCCCAACTCTCAATAAAAAATCTAAAAAATTTTATTGACATTTTCTGATTTTTATACAATCTGGTACGTATGATCCATGCTTTTCATTAATTGCAGGGTTGTCAAGTTTTATGAAATTTTGTTAATATTAAATTTTATTATTCCTATGAGAATTATACAGGGTGGTCCGAACTGTATTCCGGAAACTTCGGCAGCATATTCTGCAGATAAAAATAAGTAAAAAAGTTCGTATAAATGTATGTCCTAAAATGCCTACTTTCGGAGATAGAGAGTGTAGCAGTTTCATTTTTATTTCGAATTTTTCCAAATAATTTCTGAAATAACGTCAATATTTGGATGAAAATCGTTATCTGGGAGTTTTTTGACATGAGAAATTTGATTTTGAAGACAATATGACTCCTACTTGTAGAAAGCGCCACCTACATATTTTTTAATTGGTTTGAACAGTAATAACTTTTCGTCCGTACCTGTATAATACCATTGTGTAAAAAATATGCATTTGCGACGTTTTTTACGTAAAAAAAGTCTCTTAATAAAAATCGCTACGGGTAATGGTTCTCGAGATATTTGGAATCAAAATTACCAATACCTGTCATCATTGACATAAATTAAGTATGCGTTGACTAAATAGTTCTTAGACTGAAATCATAAATTTGAAATGTTTTTGTGCCAAAAGTTCAACAGAAACTGTTTTATCATCATTTTTTTGAAGAAAAATTTACGATTAATTTAAAAAAAATAAAAAGTCCCTAAATTTATCATTTTAGTCAAATAACTCTATCTACTCAACATGTTTATTTTTTGTCAATAATGACACGTATTGATTATTTCCATTCTAAATATCTTGAGAACTGTTATTGCTCGTAACGATTTTTACCAAGAGGCATAAAAATCATGAAAATGTATATTTTTTCACTCGGCAGTTTTATACAGGTACGGACGAAAAGTTATTACTTTTCAAAACAGTTAAAACACATGTAGGTGGCGCCCCCTACAAATAGGAGTCATATTGACATCAAAATCAAATTTCTCATGTCAAAAGACTCCGAGACGCCAATTTTCATCCAAATATTGGCGTTACTTCAGAAATTATTTGGAAAAAATCGAAATAAAAAAGAAACTTCTACACCCTGTATCTTCGAAACTAAACATTTTAAGACATACATTTATACGAAGGTTTTTACTTATTTTTATATGCAGAATATGCTGCCGAAGTTTCCGGAATACAGTTCGGACCACCCTGTATATCTGCCATCGCATCGTCCAGAGCATACTTAACTGTAAAATTTTTGTTCATTGTTGAATAATAACATTAGTGTAATTCGCAATCTAAAAATTCCGAAATACATCTCAAGAAAACATATAGATTATCTCTTAAAAATATAGATTATTTTAAGACGTAATTAGGTACAGTTTGACACTAGGAAAAATGGCGTGAAAACGGCAAAGTGACAAGTGAAAATGGCAAGATATGTCGCTTTACGTCACATCGAAGAATCATAAGAATAGGGAAACATTTTCTCAACACCTCGGTACACCGTCGTCCTTACTTATTCCATCACAGTAATTGACAGGTTTTTGGTTTTGTGGTTATCGAACTTATCCATGGTTTTAATGTCCATGATGGCGGTCAGAGCCACTATCAGTCCCACACCTATAACAACATTTATTTTGAATATATCTTTGAATAAAACTTTGAATAAAAAGATTAAGGAAGGGGCATATAAAAAATCTTAGATCGACCGCGACGGGACTAAAATGGCCGACTTAAATTCCGGTTTAAGGTTGATTCTCACTATACCTTCCATATCAGCTCCATTCCGTTTCCCTTCCGTTTACATAAAATATTATATCATGTAAATGAATGGGACAATGCACACTATCCGTTCCGTTTCCCTTCCGTTCCATATCCTTTCCTTCCATACATTTTTTTGGCGGATGGACTGAAACGTATCCGAAACAACGTTGTCAAGTTCTTACATTTGTACCAGCTCTATTAAAATTTTGGTTAGATTTATTTATTCTTTCACCTCTTAATTAATTACATTTTTCAAAAGATACAAATTTTTAAAATAAAACTTTCGTAATGATATAAATTGTACAATAAAAAGTATGGAACTGATACGGAACGGAAGCTTACGTATAGCGTCAATACAATAAAAAATACGGAAGGGATATGGAATGGAAATAGAATGGAAACTGGAACTGGAAGGTATACTGAGAATCAACCCTTATAAGTGCCGTTCTAATTTTATTCAAAACGTGTAAAAATAAGATGTAGTGTAGACATGAGGTAGACTCAATAATTTGTTGTTTTATTTTACGTTGTCCATGAATGTTGGTAGTTATTAAAATTGTCATAAAAATATATAATTCTAATAAAAATAGATAAGTTATAATAATTATTTATTAACACAAACATCCGATACGCTACTGAAGCAGGTAAGTCAAATTGACGTATCTAAATTCTTTGACATCTAATCTTTGACAAGTAGTATATAAAAGCAAAAATGCAAGAAAAAAATACATAATTAGTTAATTTTAAGTGAATTTCATAAATGATCGGCTTACACACGTATGTATGTATACTAAGGGCTGGCAAAGGTTAGTCTTGGGTCGAGATTTCCGTATGTAAGAAGTAAAAAAAAGTAAAGATTTCAGTTAACGTCTCCTTTTTGCTGCCAGGGGCGCTATTCTGTAAAATCGTCGGTAACGGTAAGTTACGACAGCTCTCGATACGTACTTGTGTATAGTAAAAATGTGTTAATTGTTGTTGTCATAGTTACCGATCGGTCCTATGGCAGATATCGCAAATTTGTACCGACGAAAATCGGTATCTCTACCGTGCCCTTGTCAACCTCACGGTAGAGATACCGAGAGTTGTCGGTACAAATTTGCGATATCTGTCATAGGACCGATCGGTAACTATGACAACAACAATCAACACGACGCTCATTGGCCGTACGTGCCGATAGCTGTCGGTAACTTGCCGATACCGACTATTGTACAGAATAGCGCCCCAGGGGCGCTATTCTGTAAAATCGTCGGTATCGGTAAGTTACGACAGCTCTCGATACGTATTTGTATATAGTAAAAATTTGTTAATTGTTGTCATAGTTACCGATCGGTCCTATGGCAGATATCGCAAATTTGTACCGACGAAAATCGGTATCTCTACCGTGCCCTTGTCAACCTCACGGTAGAGATACCGAGAGTCGTCGGTACAAATTTGCGATATCTGTCATAGGGCCGATCGGTAACTATGACAACAACAATTAACACATATTTACTATATGCAAATGCGTACCGATAGCTATCGGTAACTCCCCGATTCCGACAATTGTACAGAATAGCGCCCCAGGGCTAATCTGAACGGGGCCTACTTTGTTTACGCGGAATCCGAACCGCGGTCCTCGGCCATATCATGGTCAATGGCCTACCGACTTGGTAAGTGTCTAAACCGACTCTTACTCACGAGATATCCGATCTCATCCGGCCTCGAACCGGCGTGAATGAGCAGTGTGTGTCAATAGATTTTACACTTTTGTCCTTTTTTTGGACAACAGCACGATACATAGTTTCGAACCGGTCACCCGTCCATCCACTACTATCGCCTTACGTCGCTTAACTTCGGTGTTCTAATGGGAACCGGTGTTTCGACGTAGCTGGGCCGTTGTCCCATGTAAGAAGAGTACAATGCGTTTATAATGTACTGAACAAAGAGAGAACAGTAAACACGTTGCCAAACGTATGAAATGAATCGAGAAACTGTACACATTGCTAAGAGACGTGGAAGGGGATATAGCAGAAGTGCAAGCTAGAAACACTTGCATTTTTGGTAAAAATAAGTGGAATTGTTTTTCGTCAGTGATTAGAACTCAAAAATCGATATCTCGAAATTTATTAGAAATAATTGATTGTAGTTTTTTCAAAAACTTTCTTAATATTTCTGCTGTATTTTCTTCGTAGACAGTAAGTGAAAATCTTTATCAATAAAAAAATTACACGACTGCTGAAAATTGCTATACCCTAAAAGTAAATAGATGGTTGTTTACAATTTTTGAATGGAAAAAAACAACCTTATCGAATTTTTCTTATGTAAACTTCAAAATAAAAAAAAGTTTCAATATATAAAGTGTTTCTTGAGTTGTGGCGTGTTATGTGTTAAGTTTTTAAGTTAAGTTAGTTTTTAAGTTATCGCGATTACTGACGTTTTCTCGTTATAAAAAAAATGACACCTTAATATTCCATTTCAGATGCTCAGAAACATTTCTAATGATTTTATCTAGTTATTTTTCGAAAAAAAAGTCTGTTAAAGATAAACAGTTTGCGATTGTGATTTTACTTCACTTGATAGGGAAATGCGTACCGGCAACGCCGCAACAGCACTCCGTCGCATTTCTCTCACTCCGACTTAATAAGATTCCTATGCGATTTACTTCCACACATGTAAATACCGACCCAAGAATAACAGTTGCCAGCACGGTATTATACCGGGTGCGTCTCCAAAAGGGGCTCACCGCTATAACTTTTTTTTCCAGAAAAAAAATCGAGATTTGGTATGTTAATATATGACATAAATTAGAATTCATTGACGTATTCAATTCTTTTCGGTCACTTTCTGTTTCACCGGAAATGACTACAACTTGTGATTTTTAAATGGCACCCTCGGTATTTTGTTATTTAATTCGATAGAAAATGACACTCTGAATAGAATGACATATCATATGTCAACTTTTGACAATTTTTAATCAAGGAGCCTTGGATTAGAGCATTGGAGTACTCTAATGTTATGATATTAATTTCTCTTTTTGAATTGTCTCCCACCCACCAATCAAATCACGGTATTTATAAAGAAATATACGTACCTAAAATGGTAAATACAAAGAGCCCAGACCAAATAGGAGCAGTTGTAAACGGTACGCAATCATTTACGTCTCCGAATCTTTTCTTTTTGGCGTCGAGCTGGACTTGCAGATCGTAGATGATCAATTTGGTACCGCTTTTCTCGTCGGAGAACACCGAACGACCGTTACAGTGGTACGAAAAATCTGCAGAAGCCATTATGTTCTCGTCCGTTGTCAGATCGTAATTGAAATTGTCATTTGATTCGTCGATCATTTCAACTTTTACTGTTTGCAAGTACCTGAAATTATTCAATACAAATCTGTTTAATATAGGAATATGTAATTCTAAATCAATTGTCTGTATTTTAACGTCTAAAATAATGATGGAATATCGTAATAGAAAAATTAACCATTAAAGCCTCCATAGATGGTCAATTTTTTAGCACAGGCTCACTGACCAGATTTGTATATGTATATTGATTATTAGGTATTCTTTGTATTTTGACACTTACCAGTAACCGCTGATCCAGGATATACCAAACCTCAAGGTAACTTTGCCCTTTTCTTCCAAAGGAATCGGAATATTAAACCTTTTATCCACCGTTATCAACGAATTATCGGTATTTCCCAGATATTTAGTGGTATTATTAATTTCCAGTTTTAACGGTTTTGAAGAATACAAAAGTGCGTATTGATTATCCTTTTTGTTCTGTCCAATGTATATAACCGCTTCTAGAAAACATAACCTGAATATATCTAATAGACAGGATGGACAGTGTTAGGAAAAAAATGCCTTTACTACTCGAAACATTCACTTCATTTATTTTACAAAGCCAGCTACACACGTTCCAGCATACTTGCGCAAGTATACTTGAACGTGTATAGCTGGCTTTAAAAGTGCGGTCAATAGCATATTTTAAAAAATTCATGAATATCCATATCAAATATATTTTTAAACTACAGTAGAGTATTTTTGAGTATACAGTGGGGGGGAATTTGTCATAAAGTTTTGATTCCAAAGATACCGTCATGTCACCATTAATGTTTTTTGTTAAATTAGATTTGAAAGACGCTGTAATAAAAACTCATAGCAATTTAAAAAATAAAAATTTGTAAATTTATAATTTTAAGAGGGTAGAGAATTTAGTCTATTATTACGTATGCTAGCATATTTTATGAAAGGATTTTAGTGAAAATCTGAAATAGGTAACTTGATATAGAGCTTTTCGGAACGTTGTATCACCTTGTAAATCTACTTACTTACCTTTTGGAGTCGTTAATGATTTGGTCCTGTCATTTTCAGGTGATTTTCCGACAGCGCGCTTTTTTCTTGGATACGTCACATCAAGCACGCATAAGAAATCGGTAGAATTACTTAGTTTTCCTGTAGTTTTTTGAATCTTGTTCGTGTCTATACCGTTACAATCCTCCGACAAAAATAGCTCTAAAAATAGTTAATTTCGAGATAAATATCACATCAAAGTACCTACAATCAAAAGGTGGGACAATCTTTCTAAAAATATCTGTCTCCAAAACAGAACAATAACTCAAAAAACAAAAAACAATAAGTTTATCACTACATAAAATAGTTTTTTCGTTTTCATTTAGAAGAGTGTTAAATGAATGCGTGAAAAATTTGGATAGGTGATTGATTTTCAAAACATTATTCTGTTTTTTTCAAATATTTTCTTGAATCTGAGTTCCATTACTATATTATTTGCTTATATCAAGTGAACCAACACAGTCTACATTTAATTACTAGGTCATATTACTACAATATTACTAGGTAAATTTACTTGATAATGTTGACAGTCACCTACTGTGTATTTTTTTCAAATTTCGTGTGCTGCAAGTGTGCTGTTCTAATATTAAAATTAATTTTTCCTTCAATGTCAATACAAATGTATAGGTAGCTTAACTTAATTAAATATATTAATTTCAAAATAATTAGGTGAAATTGCGAAAAGATCAAATTCAGTGGAATCTATGAGTGGAATAATATTGTTTGGCCACCCTGTATATGACATAATCAAATTACAATTTCATCTAAGAATGCAATTTGATTATTCACATTCACACCACACACTAAACTTAAACTTTTCAGTGAAAACTGTTTTTGAAAAAAAGTACAGATAATATTGTGTTTTTGGTTCAGCTTGTATAAGTAAATTATGAAAAAGAAAAATTGAGAAAAAAATTATGCGATGAAATCCGTATTTTAACTAAGCAATTATAAATATTGCTATATCTAGAATTATTTAGAATCGTTCTCTACCCTGTATACCGGGTGCGCCTCTAAAGTGGCTCACCCCTGTAACTTTTTTAATTTTTCAGATAAAAAACGAGATTTGGTATGTTAGTATATGACATAAATTAGGATTGCATGACGTATTCAATTGTTTTTGGTAACTTTTTGTTTTACCGGATATTACTACAACTTTTGATTTTTAAATGACACCCTCGGTATATTTCTTAAAAAAGTTGTAGTCATTTCCGGTAAAACAATTGAATACGTCAATCAACCCCGATTTATGTCGTGTACTAAAATACCGTATGATAAAAAAAAAAACGGCGTCCAGCTTAGAAATGAACAATGATAACATTCCCCATATAATTTTACATACAAAATGACAGCGATCTTCATTTCATAGCCATGGCTGACGCCGTTTTTTTCGATCATATTATGGTACCAAATCTCGTTTTTTTATCTGAAAAATAAAAAAAATTATAGAAGTGAGTCACTTTTGAGATGCACCCAGTATATACCAGTTAGTAAGTGATATAATAGTATTATATCAGATAGCAGTGGTGATATTTGGTGGTCATACAGAATTTGTGTTTAAGCAAAGAACCACCTAGAAATCTGTCTTTTGAAAATGAAACCACAACAAAAATAGGTAAATAAATTCACAAAAAAAAATAGGTGATATACTTACCCACAGCATTAGAAGTAGCGATATTCCCATTCGGATTATACGAAGAGTGAAACCCATTCATAACTTCTTTCAAATTTTTCGGTATAGCGGCATTCCCATCTTTTAGAGAAACTTTGAACAGATAAACTCTTTCTACACCCAGCGTTTTTACTAATTTCTCCAAATCTTCATCATCAAACGGTAATAACGGGGAAATTTCTACCTTTTTGTTACTCCAAGCTATTATTGCTGCATTAATTACGTAAATATTTAAGAAAATTGTTAATAAATGATGTGTGATATGCATTTTCTTTGTTGTGTGCGATAAGGGTTACACCTGTAGGAAAATTAGGGGTTGAAGGAAAATCAATATTTTCCTTGTTTGACATTTTCCTCACAAACAACCGAAAAAAATATATATTTGCAATAAAATACTAAGAATTTTATTAAAATTACTTATATTTTTATTCAGAAATGTTTGTATTAAACTAATAATTTAATTCAAAAAAATATTTAATTTGTGAAAAAATTCAAAAAAAAAATACATTTAAACAACATTTCCAATAAAAACGTAAAAAGTTATTTAAAAAATACATTTAAACAAATTCAAATCTTTCAAAAGGGTAGAAATAAAATAATTCATATATAAAAAAAAGAAAAGCTTGACGGATATTTCGTTTTTGACGGTTGGCGACATTTTGTTTGACCGATTTCAAAAAATTGAAATTTGAGCGCCATTTCTTTCATTATTTTTACAAATTAAACAATATTAAATTAAAAACTGGTCATTTATGGCTGACGCAGAAGGTAAAGAACCCAAAGAAGAACAAAAAAAGATCGTCCATACTTACCCTCTGATCCGAGTGAGTCATTCCGCACAATATATTGATCTAGTCTTATTATTTGGGGTTTCACTTTACAGCATTCGGACATGGCAGAGGAAATTAAGACTGAGTCAATGGAATTAGTTGTAACTGCTTGCGAAAAGCATTCAGCTAACAATGAGGTATATTAATTTTATGTTGTTTACAATATGGATTAATTAATTTTGTTAATGTGTTATAAGGCTGCGGCAAAAATGATCAAAGAAGAAATGGACAAAAAGTTTGGACCGCCTTTTCATGTAGTGGTAGGCGAAGATTTTGGTTTCGAAATATCCTACGAATGTACAAATTTACTTTACATGTTCTTTGGGGGAAATTTAGCGATATGCATATGGAAATGTTAAAATATACAAAAATAGGAAAGTAATAACACACCAAATCAAAAAAGAAGTGACATACATTTTAACTTATCTAATATATTTATTAACTTTATATTTTTATATATTAGGATATAAAATAAGTTTTGTATAATGGGCAAAGTTATAAATACAGAACTGCTATGATAAAATTATTTTACACATTTTCTAATAAAATATTCTTAAAAAAACAATTTTAGTTTTTTTAGTAAGAAATACTAAAGTAACACACACACACACACAAACTCGGTAGGTAACAAACTTCCAATCATACCACTGTTCATATTAGCTACTAATAATTATGTAGAATGTAGAATGTTTAGGAGGGGAGTTAATCACCGCGACCTTATAGATCTATTGTGTATTCCCCTTTCTTGAGTTATAACGAGTTATAACTCATCATACAGTCTCAGGGCTTTAACAAAAGCCAGTATCTGAGACGGCTCCACAGAGGTCAGCTCTCCATCCTCGACATCAGACGTACCAAAGTTCATGGCACGAATGGTCGTCGTCTCGGCGCACGCAGTGATAATGTGTTTTGGTGTTTCCCCATTAATAATTATTAAATTGTCTATTTTATTGTATTAATATTAAAGATAATTTTCGGCATAATTAAGAGTACGTGCTAACATGCAATTTTTAGTCGGCCGACTGTTTAGTTGCAAAAGTGAAAACAATATATTCTCATGGAGCCGATCGGCCGACTATTTGATTGCAGAGATTTTTGCTTTATGCAATCATTACCAAATTACATTTAGGTAGCTTTTATTGAAATTTAACATTTATTCTCTGTTTTTAGAAAATGTTAAATATGCTAAAATTCAATTAATATATACAGGGTGTCCCAGAAATAAGTGTAAGTATTTTAACTGGTAGTATAGTTCAACCCCAGAAACACGCCTATGAGGTTTTTTTTCGCGAAAAAAATTTTGAAAATTCGAAATTTTTTGAAAATTCTTTTGGAATTTTTTTAGTTAAAAAACATAATTTCTTGATAATATACCAAAATAGGTATTATATTAAATTTACAAGAAAGAAAATCCACAAAAGATCCAGTGGTTCTCAAAATTTTAGCAAAAAGTCATTTTATTTGGAAGTTCAAAGTAAAATAACTCCATTATTTTGGACTTATTTGAAAAACGATAAAGAGAAAATATTATGTTTCTTTTATCGAGATCTACCACCCCTTAAAATACTTGCACTTATTTCTGGTTGCGACACCCTGTATATAGTTGTCTAATTAATATAGACTTGTCCATTACAAAAAAAACACAACTTTGACTTGTAACTTTTTTGCGAACACATAGTATGTTCCCAAAATGATATTTCAGTACAAACTATCGTTCTCCTTGGAGCCTCCGCGCGTCCTTTGGCAGCATATTCTACAGATAAAAATAATTAAAAAAGTTCGTATAAATGTATGTCCTAAAATGCTTAGTTTCGGAGATACAGGGTGTAGAGGTTTTAATTTTATTTCTATTTTTTCTAAATAATTTCTGAAGTAACCTCAATATTTGGATAAAAATTGGTGTCTCGGCGTTTTTTGGCATGAGAAATTTGATTTTGATGTCAATATAACTCCTATTTGTAGAGGGCACCACCTACATATTTTTTAACAGTTTTTTTTTAGTAACTTTTTGTTTGTACTTGAATTTAAGCAAAAAAAGATACATTTATGACGTTTTTTGCGTAAAAAAGGTTTCTTGGTAAAAATCGCCATGAGAAATGATTCTCGAGATATTTGGAATCGAAATTATCAATACCTGTCATCATTGACATAAATTAAACATGTTGACTAAATAGTTATTAGACTGAAATCATAAATTTGAAATGTTTTTGTGCCAAATGTTAAATAGAAACTGTTTTATCATCATTTACTTATTTTTATATGCAGAATATGCTGTCGAAGTTTCCGGAATACAGTTCGGACCACCCTGTATACATTTTTTTTAAATGGCTACATTAAGAATGATTAAGCAAATGGTGGACCACTTTTCATGCTATTAGCTACTTAAATTAACCAAGAAATTCGTAGGATATTTCTGTATTTAAAATAAATAACGTTTTTTAGCAGAAATCGTCGTAATGCGTCGTCCGTCACACATATTTAAGAATGAACTGTCATTTTCTAAATAAACCAATAGAATTGCCCTCGTCTAAACACTTACCTGGGAATTAAAATGACAGAACAACTGTCACACACATGTATCCTGTTATTGGACAGACTATTTGTAGGCGAAGAATTCTGTTTTGAAATATCATCTGAATTTACAAATTTATATGTTTCTTAAGGGAAAATTAAAATTATACAAAATGAGGATTGGGCTCAAAACACACTAAATAAAAAACATATGTTTAACTTAATATATTTATTAACTTTATATTTTTACCTATTAGGATATAAAATAAGTTCTGTATAGTCAGTCAAGTTAAAATACACAATTGCGATGATTATAAATTATAACATTATTTTAACACACTAAATAAAAAACATATGTTTAACTTAATATATTTATTAACTTTATATTTTTACCTATTAGGATATAAAATAAGTTCTGTATAGTCAGTCAAGTTAAAATACACAATTGCGATGATTATAAATTATAACATTATTTTGTACATATTTTCTAATAAAATATTCTTAACAAACAAGACCATTTCTTTAAATAACAAATAAAGTAACAAAATTTCGATTTTACCACTGTTGTGTATGCGTAGTATTGTTATATATTTTTTATTTCATTGTTTATGTTTAAATTGCACATAGTTTCGTTTCTTGGCAAGCGTTTAAAATTTGGAGATACTTTTCATAAATTTATCAGTCTGAAAATGTAACATGAATAGTAATTTAAAATAATAAGAATGGGTCAGATTTCAATAAATAAAAGTTTCAATTTATTTTTTTTTGTTCAAGTTTAGGAGCCTTATAAAATATATAAAGTGGTACTAACCCTACAAATAAAGCTTAACATATTAGTACAAAATAAGGGATTTTTTTTAATAAATAACTTAGTGCTTTACTATTTCACGTTAAAGAAAAAGAAACTTTTTAAAAGCATATTTTTTCTTTTGAAATTTGATATAAGATGTGATTAAAAAAGTTTTATATCAAATAAGTGGCAAATGGTGACAGCTAAACAAAAATGTAAAGAAGAGATAAAAAAGTTTACACTTAAAAGATTGTTAAAATGTGGACGCGAGAGATGGGAGAATTTCGACAGACGACATTCAAAAATTGACAGATAAAACAATTTACTGTTGAATTAAAATAACAGACAACAACTGTCTCTCTCTCACTGTCATAATATCTTCTCTCGTGGGACATACTATTCAAGGCGTGCCAAAAAGTTTACAACAAATGGACATTTTGCGTTTTTTTTTATTACAAAACGTTATTAAAAACAAGTTTATGCGGATTTACTTGAGCATGCCCAATAACAAAAAAATATTTTGGCAATCATATGGGACAACTGTTATGGCGCCAAATAACAAAAAAATTATGTAAGCAAGAAGTGAGGTTAGGTGACAACGATGACAAATTATCGAAAAACGTCAAAGACAAAATGTTGCTTAGAACTCGATTTTCCGTCTATATACCAAGAATCATAAATATACAGGGACTATCAAAGAATATAACATTTTTGATATTTCACAGAATATTTTCAAGAAATCGTATTCTTTCATTAAAATTTCATAAAACAAAATGAATTTCTACAAATACAATATTTTATCTTTACAGTTTCGTAAATAATAGTAGAAAATAACAAATGTCAATTTTTAAGATACCAAACATGACATATGCTCATGTTATGTCTAAATTATTATTTTTTTGTAATAACAAAAAAATAATAAGACAGACTGAAGAAATTCTGAATAAACTTTTTTCCATAACTTAATAATAAAAACAAAAAGTTTTGTTGGGAACTTTTTGGTACACCCTATATACAGTATGTCCCCGTTTTGTTCTTTACAAGAGGAAAAACTCTTTTATTACTGACACTTTGGGAAAAATGCATTCTTCATAAAAATGTTTGCTTGTTCTAAAATGGTTAATCCCGTTTATACTTTACCAAATTTCAATACCGTTTTAGAGAAAATGAAAAAAAAACATGAAAATATAATTCAATTTACTCCTAGAGAATTTGCCTATAAAATTATAAAAACCAAAACGCGTTTCTATAGTAATATAACTTCGTTTTAATTCTTTGGTAGATTGTTATTCATAGAATTTTAGTTAACGTAATATTTTTTGCTGTTTTAAAATGTTAAAGAAACACAAAATTTATTTAGTTCGATGCTAGGGATAGAGTGATAATAATTTATCAGAAAATGTGATACTTAACAACAGCAAAGAATATGACGTCAAGCAAAATTAATAAGAACCATCTATCAAAGAATGAAATCAAATTAATATTACCATAACCTTTTGATTTTTAGGAGTTCAGGAAGGAAAAATTCCATATTTTGATGTTTTTCTTAACTTTTTCTAAAACGGTATGGAAATTTGGAACAGTATAAAGATGATTAACTATTCTAGAACAAGTAAATTTTTTTATGAAGAATGCATTTTTCTCAAAATGTCAATAATAAAAAAATCATTCCTCTTGTAAAGACAATCTGGGGACATACTGTATAGTAGTATTACGAATCTTTGGAAGACTTCAACGGAAACCATTCAAAATTACTCATTAAAAAAATTAAATAACGCTGAAATTAAAAGAACCAGAAAATAATTACTATTAAGGTCTTATCGATAAAACTGTAGATTAATATTGGAATTACTACCTAAGTTTAATAAAAAAAAACTACAGAGAATAGAATATTTCTAAAATCGACAGTTTGATAAAAAATATTGTTAAATCTTAATTATTGCCGGTTTTTGTCTTCAACTACTGGAGTATTTCAAAGCTTTTAAAGGATCCTACTATATCGAATTTAAATTAAGGGGACTTAAAAATCTATCATTGGTTCGTCGAATATTTTGTCACGATCTCCTTTGTTAACTTGGCAAGATTGAACGCTATATCTCTGATGTTAACAAAGTGAAGATCGACCGCCTTCGTGTCGGCGTTCAGTTTAGAATTTTGCAACTTCTGACATTCGGGAAGCAATCGACTAGCCACTTCCAGCATCAATTTGATTTTTTCACTTTCGGGATCCTGAAAAACATGAAATGGTGTAAATAATTATGAAAAAATGCAGGTTATGATTGATTTGTTTAAAAATAAAATGTTTTCGAGTAAAAAAATCGATTATTTGGATATAAAAAAAAAATATTTGGATATACAGGGTGTCCCTGGCTGAGCGTGCATTAGAAGTTCCCAAAGAACAACAAGATCTAGATCGGAGATTATTTGCACATTACTGTTTCACAATGAGATCTATCAATTAAAAATATTTCCTATATGGCTGAACTTTCGGAAATACCGGAATATGACAGCAACTTTCTTATTTTAAATGGGTACCCCCATTTTTTATTTCATACTTAAATTCTCTGTAAAGTTTTATGAATCCCCTTCTATGAATTTTGATATTAGACACTCTATACCTAACGATAACCGTTTTTGAGAAAAAAATATTTAAAATTTGTGGAGGAAATAAACTGCCTGTCAAAAAAATGTGTATAGCCTAAACGTCAAATTTAGTGATTACCACAGCTACTGTGACATAAAGAGGAGACATGTGGCTATCTATTTCAAAAATTAAATTGTTCGAATGTCATATAATATTGGCTGTAGCTGTCATGGAATTGAGCGATTAAAAAATTATCATAAATCATTTCTTTGAAATGGAAACCCACTTTTTTATTTCACTATTGAAAAGGTTTTTTTTACTTTTTGATTATACATATTGCTTCGCTATACCTAAAACAAATCGTTATTAAGTTATTTTAGATTATGTTTTAAAACGTAGGTCTATTTTTCTTGATTTTATCTAGCTTCCTTTGACATTAAGTGTCAAACAATCAGACAATTTATTTCCATCTGTGAGAAAAAGCTGCTTAAGAGTTTAAAAAGTGTATTCATAAAAATATATCTGGTATTTTCGCTCTTTAGTGATATTTAATAGTTGATATTGTCAAGGTGTATGTGGCGCTAAACGGTATTACTGGTTGCCTACCTTACCGCAACGTGTCAAGAAAAATGGCGCTTTCGCCAGAAAGTAAAAGAATATTACAGAATTCTTTAGAACGTTCTAGAAACACTCGCCAGAGAGTATATAAAGCTCGCGCTTGGCAGTTGGACGAGTTTGAAGTTTGAATATACCGCGTTTGGAAATTGTGAATTAATTGGCGAAGGTGCCAGAGTTAGAGTAATAGTAGTTGCATAAATTGTGTTTTATAATTAGTATAAATTGTGTGTACAGAGTAAGAAAGAAATAAATTCGTTAAGTATTTTATCGTGAGTTTAAATTAGTGGACCCACGGAATCCGTAACAATATTATTAATAATATACCGTATGATCAACAAAAAAAAACGGCGCAAAGTGTTGTCTTGGAAACGAGGTTAAAATCAATCAAATCAAGAAAAATGTACGCTTTAAAACTAAATCTTAAATAACTTAAAAAACAATTTATCTTAGGTATAGGAACATGTATAGTCAAAAAGTATCGAATTGAAAAACCTTTTCACTAGTAAAATAAAAAAGGGGGTTTCCATTTGAAAAAATGATTTATGAGAATTTTTAATCGCTCAATTCCATCACAGCTGCCGCCATTATGATGACATTCGAACAATTTAATTTTTGAAATAGATAGTCAAGTCTTCTCTTTATGTCAAAGTGGCTGTGGTAATCACTAAATTTGACGTTTAGGCCATATACACATTTTTTGACAGGCAGTTTTTTTCGTTCAAAAATTTTAAATATTATGTTTCTTCTCAAAAACAGTTAATGTTAGATATAGAGTATTTGATATCAAAACTTATAAAATTTGACAGAAAATTTTATCCTGTAATAATAAATGGGAGTACCTATTTAAAATAAGAAAGTTGCTGTCAACTTCCGGTATTTCCGGAAGTGCCTCCATATTGAAAATATTTTTAATCGATAGATTTCGTTGTGAAACAATGATGTGCAAAAAATCTCCGATCTAGATATTGTAGTTCTCTAGAAACTTCTAATGCATGCTCAGCCTGGGACACCCTGTATACGTATAAAAACCCTAATTAAAATACATCTAAGTTTTTTATATGTAATAATTGATAACTAATAAATTGTTTACTTACTTTTGATAATGTAGTGGCCAGTTTGACTATAGCTGCCTTCACTTTTTCGCCATGAACAACACAATCCTCATTCTCCGGTACCTGGATACTTTTATACATTTGTTGAATCGTTCTTGTCACTTGCTCAGTGCATTGTAACACTATCTCTCTATCTGGCGACATCGAATATAATCCCGGCGATGTATTTCTAATATTATCGCCCTGTTTAAACTGCAATAAACAAATTTTTGACGAAAATACAAGTTGGTTCATTTGAACTACTCACTTGTGCTTTGATTGCATGCCAATTAGGCACTTTGCCGATGGCTTCTCTAGTTTCAAACATGCTATTAGGCCTTTGGGATTTTCTGTTGGACCTTAATTCTACCACGTCTGTGCCCTTTCCATTTGATATTATCGATGAGTCCAAGGTTTGATTCTTCAGAACAAAAAAAATATATTTGTTTCAAATTGTAAACTTAAAATGTTAAATGTAATATCAAGAATATTAAGAATAAATTTAAGAAATATTTTTAGGAAAAAAAAGAATTAAAAAAGTACAGGGTGTTCTGGAAAGAAGACGCAGTAGTTTTTAAATTATTAAAGAGGTATAAATATTTAATACACTATATACCGGGTGCGTCTCAAAAGTGGTTCACCCCTATAACTTTTTTACTTTTTCAGTTAAAAAAACGAGATTTGGTATGTTAGTATATGACATAAATTAAGATTGATTGACGTATTCAATTGTTTTTGGTCTCTTTCTGTTTTACCGGAGATGACTACAACTTTTGATTTTTAAATGGCACCCTCAGTAGTTTTTTACTTTATTCAATACAAAATAACATTCTGGATAGAATGACATATATCATATGTCAACTTTTGACATTTGAGCATATGCTTTATTTGAAATTATAACATGCGGTTCATAACGAAAATTTGACACAAATACCAAGTGTGTGATATTAAATTATTCGTAAAAAAATGCATTTTCCAAATATGCTTATGAGCCACCCTCGTTCCATTTGAAAAAATTGAGATATGATTAAAAATACGATTTGGGCATGTTTTAACCAGTCAGGACATAAGACTATCAAATCTATTTTTCCAAGACTCCTTGATTGAAAATTAGTGTTTTTAACATAGCCATGGCACTCTAGATTGACGTTTAAAATACAATTTCTAATTAAGCAAAAATGTCAAAAGTTGACATATGATATGTCATTCTATTCAGAATGTCATTTTCTATAGAATAAAGTAAAAAAATACCGAGGGTGCCATTTAAAAATCAAAAGTTGTATTCATTTCCGGTGAAACATGAAATGACCAAAAACATTTGAATCAATCCTAATTTATGTTATATACTAACATACCAAATCTCGTTTTTTTATCTAAAAAAATAAAAAAGTTTGGTTAGAGAAGGGGTGAGCCACTTTTAAGACGCACCCGGTATACATATATACGAAAAGTTCATTTAAACTGCTTTTTTGACTTTAATTCTCTTATTTTCTTCTATACAGAGAAACTTTTTTACACTGTTCCGTAGCAGATTTCCAGTTTTTTGATATTTTAACTTTTTTTATTCAAAATTATGTAGACAATACAACAGAGAATTTAAAAATATCAGTTTTATTTTTAATGAAATTGTGTAAAGTTATTTGAAAAACACCCGGTATACAAAGGTTCCCAGATAATTACTTTTTTATCTATTTAAAAATAAGTTTTTTTTCACGAAGAAAATAGGATGAATCAAAAATAATTGTATTTTTTTTAAATAGTAAAAAATCTATGGAGAATACCGGGTGCGTCTCACAAAAGTGGCTCACACCTATAACTTTTTTATTTTTTCAGATAAAAAAAACAGATTTGGTATGTTAGTGTATGACAAAAATTAGGATTGATTAATGTATTCAATTGTTTTTGGTCACTTCCTGTTTTACCGGAAATGACTACAACTTTTGATTTTTAAATGACACCCTCGGTATTTTTTTACTTTATTCGATAGAAAATGACATTCTGAATAGAATGACATATCATATGTCAACTTTTGACATTCTCACTTAATAAAAAATTGTAAAATTGTTTAAATTTCAATCTAGAGTGCCATGGCTATGTCAAAACAATAATTCTTAATCAAGAGGCATTGGAAAAATAGATTTGATCATTTAATGTTTTTAGTGTCTTGTCCTGGCCGGTTAGAAAATGGCCAAATCGTATTTTTAATGATATATCAATTTTTTCAAATGGAACGAGGGTGGCTTATTAGCAAATTTGGAAAAGCATTTTTTTTACGAATAATTTGATACCAAACACTTGGTATTTCGAGTCAAATTTTTTAATAAAGTAAAAAAAATACCAAGGGTGCCATTTAAAAATCAAAAGTTTTAGTCATTTCCGGTGAAACATAAAGTGACCGAAAACAATTGAATACCTCAATCAATCCTAATTTATGTTATATCCTAACATATCAAATCTCGTTTTTTTAAATGAAAAAATAAAAAAGTTATACACACACTTTTGAGACGCACCCGGTATAAGACTGATTTGTGTATATTACAAAAAAAATACTCAATATATTAAAGACCATTGAACTTACCTCTCCAATATACTCTAAAGAATCAAAACCACTATCTCCATTGGCGAATGATACTTTTTGCGACAACCTAACTTTTAGCTCAGAATTTTCGTTCTGCAGTGCTTTTAAACACTGTCTCAATTTGGTCACTTCCGTTCTGAGATCGGTTATAGTATTATCTGAATTTCGTAACTGTTTAGTTAAAGCTTCTAAAACTTGGTTGGTTTTATTAATATTGTCTATTGAAATAATACTGTCTTTTTTATTCATCTGAAATAGAAATATAATTAGGCATAGTCTAATAAAAAAAAATTAGTTACCTCTTCTTCTTTTGACATTGGAACTGCGTAGTCTTCATCTTCGGCCACTGAATCATAGAGGGGATCATCGTCAATTTCTGAGGTTTGCCTCAACTGTATCATGCTTCCTAAAAAAAAATCAGGTGAATGAATAAACACGAAAAAAATCGGTAGATGACTGGTTTAAAAAAAAAAAGAATATATTTTTCTTGTTTTTTAGATTTTTATTGCAATTATTTGGGGAGGCTAAATACGTAAGAAAAATCCAAAAAAGGCCCATTGCTATTTCAAAAATAATATCATATAAAAAATCGACTTTTTCGTTTCCATATAAAAATTTTTCTTGTATAGGGTGAACGAAAAACACATTTTAAAGCTAGAGCATCATGATAATGGGAAAACTGTAGAGTGTAGAATCATATGAATCATATCATATTACTACAGCCTACTGCGTTTTTTTAGCCGACCATACCAACAGGTATGGTAGGCTATTAAGATCGGCAAAAAAAAAGTTTTTTTAATTTCACTCAAAATGAGTTATTTGGGTCATAAATGACCTAAATACAAAATATTTTCATGGTGTCTGTCTGTCCGTCTGTCTGTAACATGATAACTCAAAAACCGCTAAACCGATTTTAACTAAATTTGGCACAAAAATACTGTGGCACCCGAGAATCTGGCCATTAGTTTTTGGTGGAGGGGGCGGGGGTTGGTAAGGGGTATGGGAGGGGATTAAAAATTTTAAAAAATCGTAACTCCAAACCCGATTTTTTAAAATGCGGTTTTCAATTTAAGATTAGGAATAATATTTGCAACAAAATTTGTAATAATATCAAAATCAGTCAAATTCGCATTTTTTGAGATAATTGAAACTAAAAGAACTGCCTACCAACTTTTTATTAACATATTTTAGTATGGGTGGCTATACGTGCCTCCCGGCGTCAATTTTTTCAAATGGAACAAGGAGCATATTTGAAAAAAGATTTTTTTATGAATAATTTGGTACCACACAAATGGCATTTCGAGTCAAATTGTCGTTATGAACAGCATGTTACAATTTCAAATAAACCATATGCAAAATTTCATTCTATTCAGTGTCATTTTATATAGAATGAGGTAAAAAAATACCGTGGGTGTCATTTAAAAATCAAAAGTTGTAGTTATTTCTGGTGAAACAGGAAGTGACCAAAAACAATTGAATAAGTCAAAAAATCCTAATTTATGTCATATACTAGCATACCAAATGTTAATATATCGGTTTTTTTCTCACTTTTGAGACGCACCCGGTATACCAAATTTCATCTTGTTAATATGAACCATTTTTGTAAAAAAAGTTATATCTAATATTGTTACTTTGGTTCGCCCTATATACCCAAATAACTTTGTAGAAAAACTCTATATTGAGAAATTTTATACGTAAATAACTATTACATTTTGTATCAAATACCCCTAGATTTTTTGTACTGAATCATTTACATACTAAATTGTGTTTATTTGCAAAACTATATTTTTTACTACATAACAAAATGTAGCACCCACCTTTATCAGCACTTTGTCTTCTTTGGGTATCAACAAGAATTTCATACACTAAACTTTTCAGTTCAGGTGTTGTAAATCTAGCCAACTTTTGTCTACCTTGATTCCTCGTTGTTGACAGTGTGTTATCCACAGGTAAGAATGGAACATCACTAAGTTCGGTAGTATCTGCACAACTTAACCAAACTGTGAAAATACAAAAACATTTTTTTACTGAAAGTACACAAAATAAAGATAATATTTAAAAATAACTAACTAAGGATTCATTAATAAACATTACAAATTACTCATCAATGTGAATCATCAATTAAACCTAAAGGAAATCACACACCTACCTTTGACTAAATGGAAAATCTTCATTTTTTTTAAATTGCTTTAAAAACTATACACTAAACACAAACCCTATCTACTTAAAGAGCACAATAAGACTGTTTATGTACTTACCAAATCCCTTAATGGGAAGCCATTAACAAAGATAAACACAAATTTAGAAAGTGAATAACGTTATAGCCTCATGCTAAATTATTTTTAAATTATATTAGAATTAAATAGCTTACTTGATTCCGTTTGCCTTCTATCCACTTCATCATAAACATCCATTACTAACTCTTCAAAAACATGATTTGGAAGCTAGGAAAAATAGATTTATTAATGTATGAATATTTTATATTACATTTTGAAAGATTACTTTCTGTAGTTTGGCCAATGACGCTGGGTTTGATTTAAAACCAGTGGAAGGTATAAGAAAATGCACTCCAGTGGAATGTTCAGGCTTCCTTAAAGAAAGGTAATAACTAAACAAATCAGTAACCTCATACTGACTTTCTATCAATCTGTTCATTAGTTCCTTGTTGTTTAGTTGTCTGAATCAAATACAATAAATATTATAATTTGAAAAAATATTGTCTCAAAAGAAAATAAACAATGTTACCTGGAATAATCTAAAGGCGTTCTTCTTTGACTATCTGGACATGTAGGATCAGCTCCATATACCAACAGCAGTTCTACTTGCAGTTTTTGGTCAGATTTTATTGCAACATGCAAAGGAGTCGATCCCTTTTCCTAAACAAAACAAAAAAATAAGAATACTAATTTATCAGTGCTTAAATTACATTAACTCACATCATGGAAATAATTTGGGTCAGCACCAAGTGCTAAGAGCCTAAAAGATGTTTCCAGATTAGGGGTTCGTACACTGGCATGTAATTGTTTTCCCAATTCATTCTCCACACTCAATAAACCATCTTCATAGTTTTCTCGAAATGCATACAAACACTGCTGATGTTTTGCTTTAATATACTCTTGCTTGACACTAAAATTTTAGAGTTTTATAATTAAAAAGTATTTATAATTTATGATACAGAGATTCTTATAAAATTCAAATATCAGATAGATTACACACAAAACCTGTCATACATTCTCTATTAATAGATAAAATAATCTATAGTATAAATTATTTTCAGTACATTTACCTTACAGGATCTTTAGCAGTGGGTTTCTTTTTCAAAAGTTTAGCTCCATTTTCTAGTAGTAGATGTTCCCAAATATTATTGGCACCATTATTATTTAAAGTCATAACCATCTAAAAAAGTCACAATCAAAATACCTGTGCAATGAACGAAATAAACATCTTTACATTAAGCTGATTTTGATTCCAACTACTTTTCAACAATGATTTTACTTGAGATATATGTCTTCCTAAACTGCGATGGATACTACAACATTGAGTACATAATAATATCCCTTTATTAACTGAAACCCAGGTAGCATCTACGAATAAAAAAATCATAAAATTAATTCAAATAGATTTCATAAATTTTAAAGAAAATACATACCTGTCGCCCCGCAATCGCCACAAATTTCAACATTTTGTTTGGATTTTGTGCGCGACATGCTAAAGATGTTTAAATAATAACAATAAAAATAAACAAAATATTAAAATTAATTAACAGATTCCAAAACAATTACGCCATTTTTTATTCTAAACACCTGTCATCTATCAAATATTTTTTGACAGCAAGATAAATCTTGAATCAGAATGTCCAACCAAAATAATATGATCTATGTACCCAAGCTATGAACCATCACCTGTACCATCACTGTCAATAACCATCGATATTATTAATCAAATTGAAAGGCATTGGATATCATATATTGTTAGCTGTCAAATCAAATTTTAACCATACATTTCAATAGTCACATAATCTTAAAATTATAAATAAATATAAATAAATAATATGAAAAAAAAATTGAGAAGTTAAGATATGTTTTATAAATTTCTAGTGTTTATCATTATTTAGAAAAAAGAAGTGAAAATATAGAATAAACATGGATATTTTTGTAGAAAGTGTAGCGTTGGGAATAGATGCAATAATTCTAATTGCATGTATGAGACAATATTACAAAAAGAAAAACGATCTCACAATGATAGCGGTATGAATTCTGATTGTATATTTCTTTATTATACTCTTAATTGAAGTATTTTAGTCTGCACCTGTGATAAATCTAGATACAAATCTTAAGAAAGTAGTAAAATCTAATCCTGAACAGAAATTACCATATGTAGTGTTACGGGGCACGGTAAAGGCTTTGGGAAAACCCATAATTAGTACCCATAATCCTAACGTTTCTGGTGTTATTCAGTCACTAAAAATCAAAGAACATGTAGTCAAAAGAAGCTCAACTGGATTTTGGGCCGATTCTGAACGAACCATACAAGAGATTCAGAATGTTATGCCCTTTGCTTTAGAATCAAAAGGAATAATTGTTGAAGTTAGGGAACCATTGGCTGGCGAATATTTAGGTAAAAAATGTTGATTAATTATATAACTAACTAGTAAAATAAACATTCATTTGTAGATATGGATATCATATCAGATAGTTTTCATCCTACCACTCCTACTGTTTTTGATCACATTTGGGGATTTTTTGCTGGAATAAAACAAAAAGGAGTCCAATCAACAGAGAAGATGTTAAAAGAAGGCACTCTCCTAACAGGTGTTGGAGAATTGGTATACGACGATAAGTCACTGAAACTACAGCCTCCTGCCACAGACAATTGTCCATACTATTTAACAACAATGCCAATTATGACTTTATTAAAAAAGATAGATAATTCTAAACACAAGTATTCTATGCTGTGCTATATTTTTAGTGCGGTGGGTACAGTTCTAGCCGCTCTTATTATTAGAAAATATTTTAACCACAAAAAGCAGTTGAAAATGGACGAAGAACGAAAGAATCAAATGGATGAGGAAAGGAAAAACAGGAGAAGATTGATTAGGAATGTAGAAAGCTTATCTGATAATCAGATTTGTGTTGTTTGCAAGTCCAACCCTATAGAGGTAAGGAAATAATCACTATTTTATGAAATATATATGATTTCATTTTATTAACATAATAATTTAAAGCTATATTTGTATATTTATACCTGCATATTTTTACCCATATAGTCTTTTTATTAAATAAATAACAGTATATGGATATGGTGCATGAATTCAATTTTTTGTCTATATATTTATAGAACATGGGTTGCATCATTATTTAGTAGACTTCTAGATTTGATCAAAAATTCTGAATAAATATTTCTTCTTTAGATGATTATATTGCCCTGTGGACATGTTTGCTTATGCGAAGACTGTGCAGATGACATAACAGACTTATGTCCAATTTGCCGAAGGAATATTGAGATGAAGTCAGTAGCTTACGTGTTATAATGTGAATAAATCTATCAATGTATGTTAGAAATTAAAAACAACTATGAAATATTTATAATGAAGAACTAATAAAATTGTTTCTGTTGGAAGAAGAATTAAAATTTATTTGTATATATACATAATATATATTGTAAAAAATATAATACATCTATTATTAATTGAAATGTTAACTTATACTTGGTATAGTAGTTTTGCATAGACAGTGTGATTTCTCTGGTTTGGCATTACAACAATTTTTACTGTTACAACTGGATGTTTTTTCTTCGTTCTCCTTTAAGAGCCTTTTCACTTTACTTGATTTTCCAATTCCTAAACGTGGTAGTCCTTTATTTAAGCCCTCTAGAAGTATACAAGCCTTACAAACATCTTGTGATGAAACATAATTGCATCTAACACATCTTGTAAGAGTTGGTATTTTAGTTGTTTCAGCAACCTTTAAATCCTCACCTAGAATTGTATATTGTTGAAAAACTAACTTATTTTGTTTTTAAAGAAAATAATAACCTGATTTAATTATATTCATGATAATAGTTGGATCAATTTTCTCTAAATCTTTAAGCAGTACTCTGGCATGACCTCTATAAGCATTCGGTGCAAATACACATTCCGTAGTGAAATATATGAGTTTTTTAAAGTAAGCATACATTACTATTTCCTTTTCAAAAGCATATTTTAAAGGCTTTACACGGGGAATTCCATCTCCGCTATCCTAAAAACAAACATTAGAAGTAGTATGTTAGAGTTTGTAATAGAAATATTTATTTACTGTAATTATTGAAGTGCATCTATTCAATCTAGCTATATCCCCACGTAATATATTCATTAATACTGTTTCAGCAATATCATCAGCATTATGGCCAGTAGCTACATAATCTACTTTTAATAAATATGCTCCTCTATCTAATGCTTGCCTCCTAAATACACCACAGAAAGTACAATTATTTTTTCTACCTATCTGTAATATATTATTTTGTGAGAAATGACATTAAAAGTTTAAAAAATATATGTACCCACCTCTGCTACAATTTCATCCATAGTCCATCCATATAATTCTTTATAAGATAATATTTTTAAATCCATGCCATAATCTTCCTTGTTTTGTTTAACTGTGTTCAAACTATCATCTCTGTAACCTGTAATTCCTTCATCAATGGACAAAAGCACTAATTTTAGCTGGTAATTAAATTTTTCATTTAATAATTTTAATACGTAAGCTAATACAGTCGAATCTTTGCCACCTGATGCTGCTATAGCTACAGTTGAACCAGGTCGAAATAATTTTGCCCTTTCAATTGTATAGTGAATTTCATTTTCAAACGCTTCAAAAAAACATTCTTTACACAAGGCATCCCCAGTTTTAGGTCTCTGAAATAAGTTATGGAGACAATATGGTAAAATACATTTGTTTGTCTGTTTGAAGATAAGGAAAACTTACTTTCAGTATTGCCGTTTTACCACATTTTGTAGAACAAGCAGGCATGGTTTTTAAACAATTTAAAATATAATAAATTAATAAATATTTAACAAAATTAACAATAATTAACGAGGGTTATGTTAACATTAACCTTATTTCTCCTTTTTTCTTTTTATTATTTAGGCGCACACATAGCGCACAGTCATGATAAGATTTTTTAGTAACGATTATCATATATCAAATAATATGTGTATTATTAGTTGTGAATTTATATATGATCCTGGTCCATCAAAATTGTCATTTTTATTATATCGCCATATTGGTTATCGGTAAATTGTTGATGTTTTGTGTATTTGTGTGGGTTTTTGTTGGCCGGTTCAGAAATTTAAAAGAAAACCAGTAAAATTTAAGGTATGTCTAGTAGATTTTCTTTGATCTTGCAATTTACATTGATATAATAAGGTATTTTTGTATATTTCACTAAAAGGGTTACGGAAATTTCAAATCGTTTCATTTATTGAGGCCGCTTATTTAAACTCTTTGTACTGAAAGTATCCTTCTGTATGTAGGTAGAGAATAAATTTAATTGAAAATTATTAAAATTACTTGTTCTGTTTAAAAAGTAACCAGCATTTACAGAAATATAATTAATACTAACAACGTGTTGCAGTCAAGATCAACGAACTCAAATTTTCCGGTAAATTAGGGAAACGTTTTAATTTCGGTATTATTTTTTAAATAGTTTGTTAATTAATTTTTAATCTAGCCTGTTAATTAACTTTTTAATGAACTTATAACGATCGTTACAAAATTTTGTGGTATCATTCTCTTGATGACTTAAATTTAAACTATGTTTAAAGCTGAGCCAGGCTTGTATATTAATAATGAAACAACTAGTGGTTTATATTGCAGTATATTATTAAATAATAATGTAAGGAATGCGTTGCATCACATGTTCTAACGGGCACCGTTAGGTATTAGATAAGAAAAAGACTCTTTAAACATTTAAATTTAGCATTTTTATTCAAGTATTTTATCTCTTGATCGTAAACAAAACGATACTGATAATTTAATTGTGGTTTAAATTCAAGGACAGGCCGGCTTTCAAGCATTCCATTAATTATATAGTACTGCATACATACTAACATGATAGCTCTTTTTAAAAGGAAGCCCAGCCTTAAAAACGTTTATTTTTATTCTTAACTGGAGTGCCACAAGGGGAGGGGACGTCTAAACATAGAGGCGCGTTCCATAATGGCAGGACATAGACCTCAAAGTAGTACTTAGTTTAAAATGGGAAAAACAAGACGCATCGTTATCACAAGTAAACGGAGATTTAATTGTTACAGTGGCGCGCGTAAGATTATTATAAAGTTGATACAATGTAATCTGTGTGTTATTTTTTCTGAATTTAATTTTTTAAATAGTTTTTTAATTTTTCTGTTGCGTTGGAATAACATTTAGCAACTTACAAGATTGTTAAGATTTTTTGTACTAATGATTTACCTATTTATTTATTTACCTAACAACGTACAGGGTCATCACATTTTTGCTTTACTAAAGAATTTAGAATACACATACATTATAATTCACTTCTCAAAATTATTTGCATATCCCTGAAAAAAACTTTTTTATGTCTGTAAAATTATAAAAAATTAACTTTACCTTTTTCAATAGAAATCTACAGGCGTTATAATCTGTTCATATAAACACTTATTATAAAAGATTTATTTATATTATTTTAAAAGGAAACTTATTATAAATTGAATTATATACCTAGGCCATTAAACGGATTTATTTTTAATTATTAATGATTATTAATAAATTAACATGATTAGGGAAACCGCTAGAAGTATAAAAATGTCTTTCAAACTCCCTTTGAAATAATTTTAATCATTTCTTTTTATTGTTATTAAGTATATTCATATATTTTTTTTCATATGTATCTTGTAGTAGGTATTTCAAACTTGATGTTGATGTTTATAAAAAAATCAAATTTGCCCACCCTGAAGAGGGGTTCTATTTTGGTCCCAATTGATGTTCTTTCGTTCATTAGTGAAAAAAGAACCTTGCGGTTTTCAGGAACCCAAGTTACTTTTTTGTGAATCCCAAGATGCCATCAAAGAAATTGTTACGACCTAAGTCTGTTTACTACAGGTTTCTTTACTACAGTACTTTACAGGTACTAAGTTTCTTTACTACAGGTGGACATGGAATGTTGCTTGAGGTATTCATTGTATTGAGAAATTGAGGTGTTCAGTGTATCTCAGTTATCTTGTAACTTATCAAAGAGCTAAAAGGGAATCCTTGAGAACCTGGAGAAGTGACATATTAATTTCTTGATAAATACACTGAGTTTCCCATTAAGAGAATTAAATTCCTCATTTGTAACCAAAATGACACGCACTGTATAATGTGATTTAAATGTTTTACGGCGAAATTCTTTTTAGATGACAGGTTTAGGTAAACTAATTATGTAGGAAAGATAATTTTAATTTTAAAAATGTATTCTTAAAAATATATTTATATATACTTGGTTTTAAACCTATTTAAAATGCTTTTCAACAAAAATCTATTCATGTATAAAAATATATGTATATTATTAAGAAAGTTATTTAAAATTATTTAAAAATATATAACTTTTCATGTTTTATTTATTCACTAATTATAAATACACGAGAATATAATTAAAATTAGCATCTGATTAGAAAAAGTGGATTTATAACTGCACCTGTGCCTACAGACCAATACTGTAAAGGCATTTTTGCATGGGCATAATTTTAATTTATTAACTTTATTACCATTTATGAATAATAAATATTATATGAAAGCATAAAAAACATAAGGGTAAAGGATATATAATTAATCCAATATAATACCCACATTAAATACAGATTTTTTTAATATAATTCTAAATTGGTTATAAATATCTGCATGTAAAGAACAATAAATCATTTTATTATAATAGATAGTGAGATAAATATTCAGGAAAAACATCCAGACATAATGTATTATTTTGGTTCGTTTAGAAATACTGTAAAACTACTTGCGAAGATAATTAAGATAATTTTAGGTGGTTTATTTCGGTATTGGTTAGATTAAACCAAACTGGTGTCATTTTAAACAAAGAGGGTATTAATTTGTTGTAGCGCTTATGTACCTTAACATAACGAAAACCACAATTGAATAAATTATAATATTAGTTCTATATTTCCACATTATTTAAGATCTACTGTGTGCAAATTTGTTGTAACTTAAACGAACGTGTTACAATTAAAAATAAAAAAAGTCACTTGTTATTAGGTACATAACAACAGAATATATTCATTTTTCCAGATATATTATTCCCTGGACAGTCTATAGTCGCTTCTGCAAAGGAGAGATGGTATAGTCTATTCGGTATATATGCTAATAGTGACATTGTTTTGTCATTTGAATTCTAAAGTAGTTTTTCCTGTCAGTTTTTAAATTTACTTGGTTTATTTTAACATGTTAACAACTGAACAGGCTTAGACTAGCTTTTCTTGTGCAGCAAACGCAGCAAAATAGTTTATTGGTTAGCTTGAATTAATTTACTAACCATTCATTGCTGAATTTTTAAGTTATAAACTATATTTGATTTATGCAGGGTTGGAAAAAATCATGATTAAAAAAAATTTTAAAAATCAGATTTTTAAATTTAAATCAGATTTTTTGATTTTAATTCAAAACAATATTTAAATCGGATTTCCAATTGACTAGGACTTATTTTCAATTAAAGTCCTATCCTAAATGGCTAAATCTTTTTTAACTCTGCCCGATACCAATAACATTAGCAATTCTACGGTGCGTGTCATTTTTCCACATCGGTCACCAATATATTCCTCAAAAAAAGTCGTCCGTTTCAGATCAAAAGGATTTTTTTTCAAACGTCTCAAAAGTATTAATTTTTGTCATTTTAACGCCTAGGCATAAAACCACTGTTACGCCTAAGCACAAAAGTACAAAAATAAATTATGAAAAAAAATTAAGTGTCAAATTCAACGAGTGTACAAATTGTTGCTCCATTACTGTTTATATTATTTGCAATGTTTGAAATTAATTAAAAAATTATTTGTAATGTTTAAAAAAAATAGTATATTCTATTCGGAGTAAAAATGTACTTTTAGTGCCTCCCAACGTCAACGTCGGAATAGCTTTACGATGGGCCTTCAAAGGTACAGCATCGCCAAAAAAAGTATAATTTTTACTCCTATTAAAACAATAAACTATTGTTCGGAAATAGTCTTAGTAATAGTCTTAAGAGAATGAAATTTATATCTATCGTATAGTATATATTATCTAATGTCAAAATGTAAAGTACTTACAGCAGATCAAAATGTCGGTAGGAATTTGGAAACATACAAGTGTTTCAAAAAAAAAAATATTAAACAACATATTTTCTGACAACGATTATAGATTCTCTGGAATGAAGATATAGTCTCTATATCAGAAAAACCTAGTTCTGCACTAGACTGCGAATGATATGTATTCGAACAGCGAATTTTTGTCATTTATATAAATAAATTTTAATATAAATCCCTGCGTTTAGCGATCTAATTACTTCAAAAATCGGTCCAACATTTAAATTGCTGAATATATATTTTTATATAGTTTTACAACATTTACACTTTTCAATAAAATTATTTTTTTTTATTTAAATCGCACGATTAAAATTAAAAAAAAATCACTTGATTTAAATGACGATTTAAATCATACCAACCTTGCTTTATAGTATGTGTAGATTATTTGATTTCGATTTATATTTAAAAATATATAACGATATATTATACAAGCCAGTATTTTTTTTTTGCAGGAACAAAACATATGGAGACGGAAACCCAGCCAAAGGCGCCTCATGAAAATGGGGCCAAAGTTGAGGAAAACTCCGAACCCGTCGAGGCAGCAAAACAAAATGAATCACCTGCCGAGTTAAAGCCGGTTAAAACTAAAACCCCTTCCACTCCCACTACCAGATCTAGATCCAGCAGATCCAGGACACCTCAAATTAAGGACGGGAAAAATGACGAAACGCATAAACCTAAGAAAGACGACAAAAAATCTAGCCCTTTAACCAAAATTGATGAAGACTTAAACGGTCACGATGAGATCAAATCAAAAAATGCAGAAACTGAAAAAAAATCACCGTCAAAGAGCAAAAAGAAACCGGCCGAAAATGGATCAGAACAGGAAAAACATGATCTAAAGGAAGAGATTGCTCCTGAAACCAAAGAGACGAAAAAGACTCCCATCAAGTCGCCTAGGAAGCGAGAAAAACAAGAAGATCTAGGTAAAAACGGAGACCAAAAGCCCGAACCTGAGGATAAACTCGTTAAACATAAGTCTGAAGGTGAAGACATGGACCCTCTGGTTATAGCTTCAGACGAACCTGATCCAGAACTCCAATTCGACGAAACCTCAGATTTGGAGTCCGGTAAAGGCTCCCCGTTGATTCCCAGATGCAAGACTCGCAGATCACATACTAGAAACATCCCCACACCTAAAACTCCCAAATCTCTCGACTCAGACTCTGATAAAGCATCCGTATCAGCCACACCGGACATCCCGGATACCGAAAGCACCAAAGCTGAAAATTTAAACGACACCCACGACTCACTGGAAGCTGAAAACGCGTCGATTATTGCCGAGGCCGGAAGTGACGTCACGAGGTTAAACTATACTGCCTTTGAGGACTCTGAAGTGTCAGAGGACCAGAGTTACTTCAATTCTGTAAGAGAAAAGTCATTGCGAGATACACTACGCCATCTGTCGCCTAGGAGACCTATTCATGGTTCAGATTCGTACAGGGTTCGAGCGATGAAGAATAATAAATCAAAACTGGAGACGTCGTTGAATGATTCACTGGATCGTGTGGTTGGTATGAAGAGGAAGAGGAGTTTTACTCCAGAAGAGAGGAAGAAATTCAAGGCCGATTCTCCTGGTCTTGTAGGATTTTTTTCGAGTCCTTTGAAGAGTTTCGGCAATCGGTTTTTGTATACCGCCGAAGATGGAGGTTCTACTCCGAAACTAACCGGGTATAAAGACGAACACAAAGATATTCACGAAGATATTAAGGGAATCGTTAGCGTAGATGACATAGAAAAGAAAAATTGGTGTTCAGTTATGTAATTTATGGTATTTTTTTATTAATTTAATTGACCGGAGTATGCAACTATGAAAAACGACTAGAGTTTATTTTCAAAACAGTTTGGAAATTGTGTATTGTTGAGTTATTCTATTTTTCATTGATGTATATACAAGTTTTACTTAAAAAAAACTATTTATTTCGTTCAGTGTGTTATTATATCATTAAAGAATTTGACTCTTCTATTACTGGTCGCTTTTCATCAGAAGGAAGTCGTTCTTACCAAATTAAGCATGAACATTTTTTATAAAAATGTTAAAGCGCAGTGGATAGAGAATATCAAGTTTATATTATTAATAGTTTTTTTATGTAATGGATATATTATGTAAGATTCTTTTTGATGCTATACAGGAAGTTAGGCACAGTTATTTGTTAGTTAACTGATTTATATATTATGAATTTTTTATTCGTCATAAGGTCGTCTGCTAGTTCTTTTTTGTACGATTTTACTTTTATTGATCATTAAACACTCTCCAGCCAATATGTTGTCTTTTATTGTTGAATTTCTAAATAAGTAATTTTTAATAAATTGATCAGAACTCCAATTCGACGAAACCTCAAATTTGGAGTCAGGTAAGGATTCCCCGTTGATCCCGAGGTGCAAGACTCGCAAATCACATACTAGAAACGTCACCACACCGAAAAGTCCCAAATCCCTCGACTCAGACTCGGATAAAGCATCTGTATCAGCCACATCGGATATCCCAGATACTGAAAGCACCAAATACTACCTATAAGAACTACGCCATCTAATCTGTTGCCTAGAAGACCTATTCATGGTTTAGACATCAGTATACATACACATATAGGGTTACCAGATGAAAACGTGTTCACCCAGGTTTGACAAACCTTCCAAAAAAATCCGGATGTCTAAATTTTTTAGCAAAGTAACATTTTTTACATTACATACTTATTGATGTTCACATATCAATATAAAACACGAGCGGAAACATTTATATTTAAACTGTCAAAACCTAAAATTTGCAAAGTAAAACAATAAATTTACACTGCTGAACTTATCTACGATTTGTTAACATTCAGGAGGTGTTAATTAGTAAATTGGAGCAAATTTTGATTTTTTTCGTTGATGACAATGCACTACCATGCAGGACAATGGAAGTGGGTCACTTTTGTAACGAAGAGGGAATAACGTGTTTAGGATGGCCCGCTAATTCATCAATAGAACATGCTTGGGACATCCTAAAATCACGAATAAAGAAACGAAATAACCTACCCTTAACGAGAATTAAGAATTGCAGCAATCGAAGAATGGGAACAAATTACACAGGCCTACCTAGATAATCTGATAGGTGGCATGCCAATAAATGGTCTGAGAGAGTGCATTAATGACCGAGAAGGAAATACGGTACGTCTGTCCGTTCTGTAGCTACGGGGTATCCGTGAGAGGGGAAACGATCTTCTTTCGATGTTTTTCGTAAAAAATTCGCGTCCCATCAATAAAAATTCGACAAATTTTCAAGTAGCGAATAAAATGAGTGGGCGGAGCGATTTGCGATGACGTACTCGTCAAGTCGACGTATAAAATATATTGCTGCTTATTTAAATGTTTTTTGTCCGCATTCCTTTCGTAGACACAGATCCAGCAGATGTACTGTACAGACAATATTAATTTCAATACTTTTCATCATTCTTTGTTTTTACACTTCAATTTTTCGAAAAACACGAAAAAAAAATTTGAAAATTCGGAATTTTTTGAAAAATTTTTTGGAATTTTTTTTTAGTTTGTACAAAAATAAATAATTTCTTGATAATATGGCAACATAGGTAGTAGATTAAATTTACAAGAAAATCCAGAAAAGATCCAGTGGTTCTCAAAATTTTAGCAAAAAATCATTTTTTTTGGTAATTTTCAAAGTAAAATAACTCCGTTATTTTGGACTTATTTAAAAAACGATAAAGAGAAAATATGTTTCTTTTATCGAGATCCACCACCCCTTAAAATACTTGCACTTATTTCTGGGACACCCTGTATATAACAATATTTTTATTAAGCGGTATTATTGGTTATATTATGAATTATTATTGGGTGAAAAAATTGCTTTTTACTGTGGTAGAACCGTAGAATTCGTTACACTACCTTTCAAGAAAATATAACCGGCTCAGGTATAGAAAGATATATCTCGCTATTCGAAAAGAATACAGCTAAACGATAAGAGTAAGGAGTCTAGTATTACCATTTCTTAGATATTAGTACATTTTTAAACGTCTGGTATACTAGACTTTATTATGGTCCATCATTTAGGCAGATTTCAGTTTACTTGACTACTGACGCTGGATTCGGTAATTTCGATATCTGTGATTCACGTACACCTAACAAAAAATATTTTTCCCTTTTTCCTCACCTTATCAACGATGTTTATCAATTTCCATCGCTGCTCCTCGGCGACGTGAATCCTGATCTTTCCAAAACGCGCAGGATCGTCACATCCCCAGTCCAAAGCCGCACTACGCGTAGTCCGACTTTCCACGGGCGCCAGTTTTCATCCAAGAGGGAGGAAAACTCCATCCGTTTTCCTATCGCGGTTCCATAACATTTGGAGCGAGCGGCCGCGACATAAAGTGACATTTTCTTCACAGAAAATAAGCTAGAAGCAGTCGGAAAAACTAAACGGTGAGTGAAAGAGGTGGAAAAATAATGATTTATTGTTTTATCTATATCGGGGGAAGATTATAGTTTTCATTAAACAATGAAATTAGGTGTTTACTTCGTACGATTCAGGGAATTGATTTATTCTAATTCGGGTTTGGTTAAAATGCAGAATATTTTAGGGGAAAATACGAATGAGAATACAGTTGAATATTTTTAAAGTCTAAATTTATTCTAAAGGACTCCCACTAAATGTCAAAGGAGTACAGAATCTTTAACTCGAATTATTTTGGGGATGTTATTGAAAAAAACTTCCTAAATTAAAAGTCAGTCATGAATGGTATAAACATTTACTGTTTTCTTTTATTTTTTATAGAAACTGATGGAATATAACTTTGTATAATGTTTGCTTAGGCAATAATGCAATGCATATATGTATATTCAGAGAGGGAATCAACTGTCATTTCATCCAGCTTGGGCTATTTATAGTCTGTGTAGGTTTGTTTGTTGATTGAATCGAAGTTTTTAAGATGATTAAAAGAAAATATGAATTTTATATAATACATATCTTGTTTTTGATGAATTAAAAGTTTTCAGTTTTAGGTAGGCCAAAGAAAAAAATACACGAGCTTATTTTTTTGAGTCCTTAATTTTAATTAGTCGTCAAAAGTCTTGTAATGCTATTAATGAAGTAAACTCTTTAAATTTTCTTATTTATAATTAAATGAGTCTGATTATGAAGCATTTAGAAATTACATTGAATTTTTTATTTATTCTGGAACCTGACATAATTTGATCAAGTCTCTGCTTCATACACTGATTTGGTATTATCAGTAGTATCGAAAAATTTCACCTGGTTCAGTAATTCACATCTATGAAACCTTATTTCTTTTGAGTGCTTTGGCTCAAAGTACTCCAGATGATTATACTGTCTTAGAGTATTGTGGCTTTGATATAAAGTTTAGTTTTTTGATCAATAAACTACTGTTCTTTGTTCTTTTATATAATAAAGCTAGAGGAAGGAAAATTTCATTGGTTTTCCATATCGTATCGTGGTTCCATAACATTTGGAACGAGCAGCGCGACATAAAGTGACATTTTCTTCACAGAAATCAAGCTAGAAGCAGTCAGAAAACCTAAACGGTGAATGAAATTGATGGAAAAATAATGATTTATTGTTTTATCTATATAGGAGAAAGACTGTAGTTTCCATTAAACAATGAACAATGAACAATGTAACTAGGAGTTTACTTCGAATGATTCAGGGAATTGATTTATTCTAATTCGGGTATGGTTAAAATACAGAATATTTTAGGGGAATACGAATGAGAATACGGTTGAATATGTTTAAAGTCTAAATTTATACTAAAGGACTCTCACTAAATGTCAAAGGAGTACAGAATCTTTAACTCGAATTATTTTAGGAATGTTATTGAAAAAAACTTTTTAAAATGAAGGTCAGTCATGAATGGTATAAACATTTAGTGTTTCCTTTTAATTTTTATAGAAACTGATGAAATATAACTTTGTAAAATGTTCGCTTAAGCAATAATGCAATGCATACACAGTACGTCTGTCCGTTCTGTAGCTACGGGGTATCCGTGAGAGGGGAAACGATATTCTCTCGATGTTTTTCCTAAAAAAATAGAGGACGCGTCCCATCAATAAAAATTCAACAAATTTGCAAGTAGCCAATAAAATGAGTGGGCGGAGCGATTTGCGGTGACGCACTCGTCAAATCGACGTATAAAATATATTGCTGTTTATTTAAATGTTTTTTGTCCGCATTCCTTTCATAGACACAGATCCAGCAGATGTACTGTACATATGTCTATTCAGAGAGAGAATCACCTGTGTCATTTCATCCAGCTTGGGCTATTTATAGTCTGTGTAGGTTTGTTTGTTGATTGAATCGAAGTTCTTAAGATGATTAAAGGAAAATATTAATTTTATTAATTATATTTATATATTTTTTTTTATTAGTCTCCGTTTATCACACACTGATTTGGTATTATCACAAATATGGAAGTAATTTCACCTGGTTTAGTTATTCCCGTCTATGAAAAATTTCTTTTAAGCGCTTTAGCTCAAAGTGCTCCAGATAATTAAACTGTCTTAGAGTATTGTGGCTTTGATATGAAGTTTAGTTTTTTTGATGAATAAACTACTGTTCTTTCATATAACAAAGCTAAAGGAAGGAAAACTTCATCGGTTTTTCATATCGTGGTTCCATAACATTTGGAACGAGCAGCGCGACATAAAGTGACATTTTCTTCACAGAAAACAAGCTAGAAGCAGTCGGAAAACCTAAACGGTGAATGAAATTGATGGAAAAATAATGATATATTCTTTTATCCATAACAAGGGAAGGCTATAGTTTTTATTAAACAATGTAACTAGATGTTTACTTCATACGATTCAGGGAATTGATTTATTCTAATTCGGGTTTGGATTAAAATGCAGAATATTTTAGGGGAAAATACGGTTGAATATCTTTAAAGTCTAAATTTATACTAAAGGACTCTCACTAAATGTCAAAGGAGTACAGAATCTTTAACTCGAATTATTTTGGGGATGTTATTGAAAAAAGTTTTTTAAATTAAAGGTCAGTCATGAATGGTACAAACATTTAGTGTTTACTTTTGTTTAATTTTTGTAGAAACTGATGGAATATAACTTTGTATAATGTTTGTTTAGGCAATAATGCAATGTCGATATGTATATTCAGAGATAATCAAGTGTCATTTCATCCAGCTTGGGCTATTTATAGTCTGCGTAGGTTTGTTTGTTGATTGATTCGAAGTTCTTAAGATGATTAAAGTAAAATATGAATTTTATATAATACATATCTTGTTTTTGATGAATTAAAAGTTTTCAGTTTTAGGTAGGCCTAAGAAAAAAATACGCGAGCTTATTTTTTTGAGTCCTTAATTTTAATTAGTCGTCAAAAGTCTTCTAATGCTATTAATGAAGTAAACTGTTTAAATTTTCTTATTAATAATTAAATGAGTCTGATTATGAAGCATTTAGAAATTACATTTAATTTTTTATTTATTCTGGAACCTGACATAATTTGATCAAGTCTCCGTTTATCACACACTGATTTGGTATTATCACAAATATGGAAGTAATTTCACCTGGTTTAGTTATTCCCGTCTATGAAAAATTTCTTTTTATGCGCTTTGGCTCAAAGTGCTCCAGATAATTAAACTGTCTTAGAGTATTGTGGCTTTGCTATGAAGTTTAGTTTTTTTGATGAATAAACTACTGTTCTTTCATATAACAAAGCTAAAGGAAGGAAAACTTCATCGGTTTTTCCTATCGCGGTTCCATAACAAATTGGAACGAGCAGCGCGACATAAAGTGACATTTTCTTCACAGAAATCAAGCTAGAAGCAATCGGAAAAACTAAACGGTGAATGAAATTGATGGAAAAATAATGATATATTCTTTTATCCATAACAGGGGAAGGCTATAGTTTTCATTAAACAATGTAACTAGATGTTTACTTCGTACGATTCAGGGAATTGATTTTTTCTAATTCGGGTTTGGGTTAAAATGCAGAATATTTTAGGGGATAATACCAATGAGAATACTGTTGAACATCTTTGAAGTCTAAATTTATACTAAAGGACTCTCACTAAATGTCAAAGGAGTACAGAATCTTTAACTCGAATTATTTTGGGGATGTTATTGAAAAAAGTTTTTTAAATTAAAGGTCAGTCATGAATGGTACAAACATTTAGTGTTTCCGTTTATTTAATTTTTGTAGAAACTGATGGAATATAACTTTGTATAATGTTTGTTTAGGCAATACTGCAATGTCTATATGTATATTCAGAGAGAATCAAGTGTCATTTCATCCAGCTTGAGCTACTTATAGTCTGTGTAGGTTTGTTTGTTAAATGAATGGAAGTTCCTAAGATGATTAAAGAAAAATATGAATTTTATATAATATCGTGTTTTGAGGATTGAAATGTTTTCTTATAAGGTCAAAGAAATAGCTACTAACCAAACCAAACCAAAAACTTCTGATCTTATTCAAGTAAACGTGATCGTTTTTCTCTTTTTGAATTAATAAAGATGATTGCGAAGCTATAAACTATTCCAATGTTTTATTTTTACTTTTGGTGTAATAGTGTTTATCACTGGCTTAGTAATTTAGAAATATCAAAGTGTCATTTTATCTAGCTTCAGATATTTATAGTCTTTGAAGATATATTTCTTGCAGGAACCAAAGCACTCAAAACGATTAAACTGTCTTAGAAAATTAGTTTTGATATGAACTACGATTAAATACTAGTGTACAGGGTGTCCCATTTTCGTGTGTTTTACAGGGTATCTCGCTTATAGGTAGAGATACAAAGATGCGGTTTTCACGTCACTGTGCTACTTTTTTATGAAACTAAAGATGCTATACACAGATTTGTCCTAGCCCTCTTAGTTCCCACCATGTTCCCACCCTGATGAAGATGTAAACGAAACGTCGTTGCAGGGTGGAACCACAGATTAGGTATACTATATGTATACAGATAAAAATCTTATCCCTAATTCGTGGTACGAAAATTGTTTTTTATGACGATGTGTAAACGAGTAAAATTTCCTACGCGCAAAAATAAACTCGCGTAAAATAACAATAAACAGCGTAATAGAGAGATATCGCTAAACCGAATAGTGGACATGGACGTTAATAAGGCCAGGTGTTATTTCCTTTACGTGAGGTGGTTTAACTCTCTTCATTTATAGTTATGGGATCGGAAAGAATTCTGTTCGCGTCGCGTCCGCTATTTAAACTTAACCTGACTTTGAATTTAAAACTTTGAAATTGTTTTGTTTACTAGCTTTTTAAAACTAAAGGGCTAAAGTGCTTATTTCCAGTGATTTATTGCCAGTGGGTTTAGGGCAACAAGCAACAAATTCTCTTAGAAGGGCTAAGTCGTCATCTGCTGTAAACCTAAGCCTCTTTATAGGTTCTTTAATATTGGAAGAGGCTTAAATATCAAATTACCTAATAAAACTAAAGTAATAATTCAAAACAATTCAAACATAACCTAAATCAAAAGATCTCGCCGGTCGGCCCCGGTTGTCAAATACCCGCACATGCCCATTTAAGCAATTAGACGTTATTTAGAAATAGCTCTGGAAATAGCGCTTGATGTAATTGATCCGCAAATTACGTCAGGCGGTAAAGTTATTAGCGGGTGTTGCGTTAAAAATTGACTCGCGCATATCGTAACCATGATAAGGTACGCGTAATTACTGCATGACGCTATTCGGTTTTCCGATATCTCTCTAATAACTGTGCCGGTCAGGCGCTGTGCACAATTTTAGAGGCCAAAGTGGGCGTTCTATGTGCGCAAACTAGTAAACTAACTAGTGCCCGATTCCGAAAATTGGAACCACGAAAAACAATAAAGAAAAAACAAAGTTTATAATCTGTATAATCTGTGGTAGAACCGTGTGCACCGTGTAACACTACTTACTACCCACCAAATTTGGTCGTGATCGGGCGACATCAACTTTTGACGTTTTTTACGTCAAAACTAAGTGTCACGTCAAGCATACACGGTCAAGTTGGTCTTGGTCCAATCTATCGACATACCAAATTTCATTTATATCGGACGACTTTTTGATTTGATTCATTGATGATAGGGTTTCGTAGTGCACGAAACGTCGTCAAAATATCATGAAAAAACTCTTTTAGCCCCATCTACATTCCGAATTTCAGCCCCCTAGCTCACATAGGACCCGAGTTACGATGCTCCATCGTAATTTGCGATTGTTACCACTTTTCCTGACGCTGGCTCGTGTGTCACGGCCTTGAATTTTTACCCCCAACGCGCGCAAAGAAGTTTAACTTCAAAAATAAACTTTAAATATTTGGTCTTTGATTTTATTTACTACGCATAACTTTAGCAATTAAACTCTATCACATAAAACGTTTTTTTTTGCAAGCCCTACAATATTATTTTATGCTGTTTGCACAGGACTTCAAAGTTCAACGCGAGACTTTCGAAATAAAATTTCAAATTAAAATGCGATCGAAGTTCTTTAGAGGCGAAAATGCTTTGAAAAACTCGTCGTAGAATAAATTTGTGTATTGATGAACGAAATTCAAATAATAACTTTCAAATAGCTCGTAAATCTCCAGTTATAGAAAACAAGTTTTACTGCTTTTTATTTGATTTGACGATTCCATTTGAAATCATGCGATCACAGGTTTAATCTTCCGAACACCGCGCAATATCCGATACTAATTAGTCGAATAATTGAAAATCATTCAGCTACGATACATCTGTACAGGAAATAATGTCTATACCTCTGTGGCGGGTTCATTACTGGAAAAGCTGATGGAATTATATTACGACAGAGACGGACAATTTTAAAATACCGAGTTTTTCAAAAGTGGCTCACCCCTACAAATTGTTACATTCAGTTACATGTATAAAGGAAACTATATTTGGTATATAATAAAATTATATAAGGATTCTTGCCACTTAACTGCTAATATAGAAATTTCATTCTACGCTGTGTTTGTCATAATGCGGATCAACCTGCTCTCACTACCGGTTTCGGAGCCCTACTCCATCATCAGGTGAGCTTGGGAGATCCACAAAATGACAACCACAGCGCAGAGATAGTTAATTCCGACTTGTCGGAAAGTATCGGTTAGATATTAAGTCCCGAACGGGAGATAGCGACCTGCGTGCAATGGTAGTACTTTCGTACCACCGAGGCGCAACTATCGATAGTAAAAGGATGGTAAAAGGCTTTTTTTCAGGCAAGCCAAATTATAAAATAGAAAACAAATTTCTTGCAGTAGAGGTATATAATAAAATTATATAAGGATTCTTGCCACTTAACTGCTAATATAGAAATTGTAAATGTGGTTGTCATTTTGTGGATCTCCCAAGCTCACCTGATGATGGACTAGGGCTCCGAAACCGGTAGTGAGAGCAGGTTGATCCGCATTATGACAAACACAGAGTAGAATTAAATTTCTATATTAGCAGTTAAGTGGCAAGAATCCTTATATAATTTTATTACATACCTCTACTGCAAGAAATTTGTTTTCTATGTTATATTTGGTATGTTAGTATGTAGAATGTAGAATGTTTAGGAGGGGAGTTAATCACCGCGACCTTATAGATCTATTGTGTGTTCCCCTTTCTTCAGTTATAACGAGTTATAACTCATCATACAGTCTCAGGGCTTTAACAAAAGCCAGTATCTGAGACGGCTCCACAGAGGCCAGCTCTCCATCCTCGACATCAGACGTACCAAGGTTCATGGCACGAATGGTCGTCGTCTCGGCGCACTCAGTGATAAGGTGTTCTGGTGTTTCCCCATTTTCCCCACAAAATCTGCATTCGCCGTTGTTTCTCAGTTTCAGCTTACTGAGGTGTTCGTTGAGGAGACAGTGTCCTGTTAGAAACCCCGTGACAATCCGAAGATTGTTTTTACTTAAATCAAGGAAAACCTTTGATTTTTCTCGGTCATAAGTTCTGAGAAACTTTTTCGAGTGTCTTAGACCGTTGGAGGACACCCATTCCAAGTTACGGATGGAGTCTTCCAGATTCTTCAGTTCCGCTTTCAGTTGGTTCCCGTTTGGAAAACAGAACGGTTCTGGTACAGTTAGTGGAGCGTTCGCTCCTTTTCTAGCTAGATTATTTGCTTTTTCATTGCCTTCTATCCCTCAGTGAGCAGGCACCCAGAGTAGGAGGACTTTATTTTCTTTGCCTAATTTGTTGAACTTCTCTAGGCATTCTTTGACCAACATCGAATTGATGGTTACTGAGTTGATCGCGTTAAGTGCTGCTTGACTATCGGATAGGATAGCAATTTCCTGTTTTCCGATAGTTCCTATCTAAAATAAATTCTACGCATCTTTCGATAGCGCAAATTTCTGCCTGAAGGATACTGGGGTAGGTGCCCATTGGTTCGGAGTATTCAGTTTTCGGCCCAAATACTCCTATCTCTGTCCCTGCTTTGGTTTTGGAACATCAGTATACCACGTGATGGTATGGTCTTTTATATGCTGAGTAAGCGTTTCCTTCTTCCCAATCCTTTTTATTACTCAATACTACAGTGAGGTGTTTCTCAAAGTTGTAAATTCTTGGTATGTCATCCACTGGGAGTTGGAGAAGTTGAATTTTTTTTTTGAGGGTGTTCCAAGCCCCTGACCTGAAAATTCTCCCAGTACTGTTTCCGTCAGTGACCATTCTAATCATTGTCGCATTGGCATAACTACCGACGACAATGTGCAGTGGTGTTAGGTTTAGAATGACCTCCATTGCTGCTGTTGGGCATGTCCTCATGGCACCTGTGATGCAGATACATGCCAGTCTCTGTACTTTGCACAGGTTTTGCCTCGCTGTAAGTTGCTCTAGTTTTGTATACCAAGCAACTGCTCCATAAGTAATCATGGGTCTTACTATCATGGTATACATCCAGTGCAAAATGTTAGGGGCGCAGCCCCACCTATTTCCCGCCAGTCTTCTGCATATCATGAGAGCCTTTGTGGCTTTGCTGGTAATGTTCTTAATATGCCTGTTCCAGAGAAGTTTACTATCCAGGGTTATTCCCAGATATTTCACTTCCTGTGATGCAGTATTTCTTTTCCATCTGGATAGATTCTTTTCAAGTTTTTCAAACTTCGCTTTCTGGTGAATGGCACTACTGCGGTTTTATCTGAGTTGATACTCAGCCCGATAGTCCTGCACCATCTCTCAGCGATGCGGAGTCCTCTTTGGATAATATCACACAGGGTGGTATGTTAGTATAGGCTTGGTGCATTTCAGTTAATTTCAAAAAATTTCGACCGCAGCGCTCCATACGGCAGAAATCAAAAGTTTGCACTATGTCTTTCACGCCGTCCCGGTTACAGTTCATGTTGATCGCATTAAAATAATATTGAAATCGTGGCTAGGTCAAAATATTTAAGTATTTTAGTTTTTTGCTAGTGCAGTTATTGAAGCTATAGTAAAATTTATTATTTAAGTGAAAAAGAACTCGAAGTGGGCGTCGCGTTGTGTTCTGACAATTTTAAATGTTAATAAAATTGCCGAAAAAATGTTAACGCGTAAAGAAGGGCGTAATAAACGTGGTTGTGTTGGGTGCAATAACATTGAATAACTCAACTTTTCCGGATATTGAACTGTCCCGAATCAACATTTTCACAGTTTCTCACACCGATTTGATCAAAAGTAAAAATGGATTCAAGCAGTTTGACGAAACAAGTGAGTAAAAATAAAAAAAAATTAAATGGACATACTATGAGGGGATAAAATATAATTTGCAATATTAATGGTATACTCTTTTTTTAATCAACTAGTGCTTAATTTTCTTATGAATATCATCTAAAATTATAATTATGTACTTTCAAAAAATTTCGTTATAGCCGAAATAGCCCAAGTTATTTTCCCACTAGCAAAACTGGTGCGTAAAACTATGCTTGCTACCATAGACTTAAAATAAAATATAGACTACACTATTTACATCTCAACGCGGACAAACAACCTTTTTTGTACACATGTTTACTTCTGGGTACAGTCGACCGAGCCTTCCTCATCCAGCCTATGTTGTCACGTCTTTAATATTATCAATATTTTTTTCTGTTATACACATATATTGAGATATTAATACTACAGTTTAATAAAGTAGGTTTTAATATTCCATAGATGTATTAAATAGTCCTTATACTACTAAATTATAAGTCGGATACTGTTTAAAAAGGATAAGTTCTTTACAATATGATAACACCGATTAGAGGCGAGGGAGCCTATTCATTCATTTATTACCTTGTAGTACGCGTGGCAAGTGTGCGGTAAAGCTTTGATGCCGCTATGTCCCCGGCTGTATTAACGCATTTTCTTAGTTTGTAGTCCTTAAGTGTTTATTTTATTGACTTTTTCTGTTCAAGAACTATAAAATATGGTTCGCCAGTGCCAAATTTGCAAGAAATTTGACTTAAATAATCCATTTAAGTCTTGAAACGACTTTCGACCGGTAGACAACTCTCAATTTGCCCATTGGGAGCCAGTGGCGTTGTTGTAGAAAGGCGCTTATTTAGATAATATTTTAGTAAAATGTAAAATCTGAATTTTTTCTCATTACATTATTTACTTACTTACATTGTAACAAAGTCATAATTATAACCCTGTTAATAATTAATAATGATTTTATTAAAAATATGGTTTATTCTAAAATTATCTTGAGCATATAAAATAACATACAAGAATTTTAAATTGATATTACATTATGAAACAATATTTTTTAATATACCGGGTCGTCTCAAAAGTGGCTCACCCCCTATAACTTTTTTATTTTTTCAGATAAAAAAAACAGATTTGTATGTTATAGGTATATGACATAAATTAGGATTTATTGATGTATTCAGTTGTTTTTGGTCTCTTCCTGTTTCACCGAAATGATTACATCTTTTTATTTTTAAAGGCAACCTCGGTATATTGCTACTTTATTCGATAAAAAATGACACTCTGAATAGAATGACATATCATATGTCAACTTTTGACATTGTCGCTGAAAAACAAATCGTATTTTAAATTTCAATCCAGGGTGCCATGGTGTTGTTAAAAACACTAAGTTTTAATCAAGGAGCCTTGGAAAAATAGTTTTGATCGTCTAATAGGTTTCGTGTCTTGTCTAAGTCGGTTAAAATATGTACAAATCGTATTTTTAATCATACATATGTCAATTTTTTCAAATGGAACAAGGGTGACTCATTAGCATATTTGGAAAAAGCATTTTTTTATGAATATATTGATACCACACACTTGGTATTTCGAGTCAAATTGTCATTATGAACTGCGTGTTACAATTACAATTAAACCATATGCGAAAATGTCAAAAGTTGACATATGATATGTCATTCTATTCAGAGTGTCATTTTCTATCGAATAAAGTAGAAATAACCGAGGGCGCCGTTTAAAAATTAAAAGTTATAGTCATTTCCGGTTAAAAAGGAAGTGACCAAAAACAATTGAATGCGTCAATCAATCCTAATTTATTTCATATACTAACATACTAAATCTTGTTTTTTTATTTGAAAATATAAAAAAATTATGGGGGATGAGCCACTTTTGAGACGCACCTGGTATAATAAAGACAGTACCGAGTTAAATAAATGTAGTTTTTATTTTATCACCTTCCTTGCTTTAATGGAACAGATTTATGTTTTCTCTAATTTACATAATAAGACATCACTTAACCAGAAACAAAATTACAACAATCATATTTTTTTTTCTCTCCCTGTCGCCGATTCTATTATATCTGTGGAATAGATCCTGTTTTGATTAATATTAGGGGTTGTAAATGTTTGACTAAAATTAATAATTTATTATTAATTTCAAAAATTACCTAATTTCAATTATAAAATTTCTTCTATAACGTGTATTTTATTATTTTTATCCTTTTTGGACTCTAAATTGTTTTTTCTAAACTTATATTTAAAAAACCTGTCCTAAATCTTAATAAAATATAAAAAAGTTTAAATACGATATATTTTTAATTTAATTATAGCTTCATTAAAATAAAAAAATTACCCGGCTATGATACGGAGAGTTCAGGTGTACTTGAGAAACGAAAGTTTGTGTTGTGTTTCTCGGCAGAGTCGTCAGGGAACGACCGTTATGACAGAGACAACCTATCTATCGCTCGTGTCGCACTCGTTATAACCTAAAACAATAACACAACAATAACAAGACAGTGTCTGACCGCATGTTCCAGCTATTTATGAATGAGATGCTCAGTCTATATTTTATTTTAAGTCTATGCTTGCTACCGTAGTTGTAACTCATTTAAAAAATTTTATTAGCTTCAATAATAAATTATAATAAAAATTAGACCTTTTGAAGATATCAAAATATTTACTTTTTTAACTTTTTTAGATTTTTAAGAAATTATCCTTCTTAACACTTTTAGAATAATTAAATAATACATTTTTCGTATTCTTGCTATTTAAACCCGTGTATTTGCATATACCGATTGTTTGCGATATTCTCCGATGGTCCGATGGTGGCACCACCGGCGGAGAGGGCTATATGTCATAAATTGGTGTCCCCAAAAAAAGTTATACATCAAAGTTGTGTTTTTTCTAATGGAACACCCTATATATTAATTGATTTTCGGATTGTAGGAAAAAAATAAAGGTGAGTTTTATTAAAGAAGCATATACCTAAAATCTAAGGATTGTGACATATTTCACATTTTGTGAAATTAATATTGCTCATACAAAGATTTTCCTAGATATTTTCATTTTTATGATTTTGCGTCAGTAGATCTTTATTATTTGAAAACATCTAGGTGGCTGTGTGATATACCTTTTGTTAATTTAACAAGAACTAAAGATTGTAGAGTAAAATACTCAACGGTAATAAAAAAATACACGTTTAAAACATATTTTAATTATTAAAGAATTAGAACTAGATATAAACCTATAATTATGTGACAAAAATTAGCTAGATGATCACTGTCTTTAACATATCTCTATAAAAAAAACCGACTAGATAAAATCAGGAGCATTTAAGTATTCTATTAATGGGTGAATGCACACTGCATTCACCAACTAATAGAATCATATCAATTCTCTCTTATGATGGATAAGTTTGCATTTTCGGCAAATTTATGAAATTTTTTTTTGGTTTTAACTGACACAAAATGATAACTAGTTAAGTTAAAGTTGGAATAATTAGACAGCTATGTTGAAGTAACGTCAGACATATCACAGCCACCTAGATTTACCAAATAATAAAGATCTACTCAGATCAAATCATGTAAATGAAAATATCTAGGAAAATCTTTGTTTGAGGGGTAGGCAACCTTAATAGTATTTTGAACAATAATATAATGGGTGTTCCATTTAAAATAAAAGAGTAACGTGCTTTTAAAGATAACTAATGTTTAATATTAATTATGTCTCACCCTGTATAACTTTTTGGATCAAGTTTTAATTTGATTTAAAGTACAGTTAGTAGTTAATTTAACTATATATTAGGCTGTACCGGGTAAATTCCAATTTAGGTAGCTTTTATTGTAATTTATAAATTGTCCTTTATTTCTAATAAATTTTAAATATGTCAAAAACCATACATTTTAGTCATATACTTCTCTTATAAAACTTACCTTTGTTTTTCTCCCAGAATCCGAAAAATCAATAAATATATAGGGTGTTGCAGTACAAAACACACAACTTTGATATGTAACTTTTCTGTGGACACCCTGTAGAACTCTCTATATTTTTAAAAAGTGCTCTGCATTAACCTACATAAGCTTACAAAATTTTATTTCAATACAAACTATGGTTCTCCTTGGAGCCTCCGCGGCGTATGAGAGGCGCCACCCTGTATAATTAACGCAGCAGCAATAATAATTAACGCAGCAGTGTTTACAAAAATAACTATTTTATTCTGTAGATTTTCTTACAGTGCCAGAAGTACAGGGCTGATAACATTTACATTTTCCATATTGCATATTTCGCATTTAAAATCAAATTACAGTCGACTTTTTCTATTTTTCTATAAATAAAATTGTGTCGGGAGGGTTGTTTTTTTTCTTCCCTGTATAATGTGGGAGTCAGAGACAAAAGCCTTGCTTTTTTTGGCCCACGCCTCTATCGATTAGAGTCGCTTTTTCAATTTGAAGCCCAGACACATTTTTATATCATCAATCATCGCCCTATAAAATCAGGGAGACAATAAAAAAAGTTGTTAAATAGTAAGAAAATAGCTGGATATAATCGATGCTAGTTAGGTTTATGTGTGGTAAATAGGGTAACTGATAGGGCGAGATCAAGTTCATTATTGATGGATTTTTTAAGATAGAGAGGTTTTAAAGTATAGATTAGTATTTCTTGTCCTCTTAAAAGCATACCGTACAGTATGTCTACGGATTGTCTACAAAAGGAAAAAGTTTTTTTTTGGCAAGACATTTTGAGAAAAATGCATTCTTCATAAAAATTGTGCTTGTCCTAAAATGGTTAATCTAGTTTATAATTTTGCAAGTTTCCATACCGTTTTAGAGAAAATTATGAAAAAGATTTTTAGGACTTAACTGAGAAAAATTCAACCATATTTTTATGTTTTTTTCTTTTTTACGCGCTGGGAGTAAAAATTCAAAGCCGTGACACACAAGCGCGAGACGAAAAGTGGTATGGACTTAGAAATACGTAGTGACGATGACGCTACGTGTATTTGTGAGCAGTCCACGTGTTTATCAATATTATTGAATTTTCATTACAAATTTTGTGAAAGTAAATCAAATTATCTGTTATATTTTATTTTACGCGTATAAAACTATTTGTTACACGAAAAAAACTATTTGTATATACCGGGTGCGTCTCAAAAAAGGCTCACTCCCATAACTTTTTTATTTCTTCATTTAAAAAAACGAGATTTGGTATGTTAGTATATGACATAAATAATTAGGATTGAAGTATTCAGTTGTTTTCGGTCACTTCCTGTTTCACCGGAAATGACTACAACTTTTGATATTTAAATGGCACCCTCGGTATTTTTTTACTTTATTCGATAGAAAATGACACTCTGAATAGAATGACATATCAAATGTCAACTTTTGACATTTTCGCATATGGTTTATTTGAAATTATAACATGCGGTTCATAACAAAAATTTGACTCGAAATACCAAGTGTGTGATATCAAATTATTCGTAAAAAAATGCTTTTTCCAAAGATGCTAATGAGCCACCCTCGTTCCATTTGAAAAAATTGAGATATGATTAAAAATACAATTTGTGCATTTTCTAACTGGTCAGGACAAGACACTAAAACATTAGACGATCAAATATATTTTTCCAAGGCTTCTTGATTAAGAATTAGTGTTTTTAACATAGCGATGGTACTCTAGATTAAAATTTAAAATATGATTTTTTATTAAGCGAGAATGTCAAAAATTGACATATGATATGTCATTCTATTCACAATGTCGAATAAAGTAAAAAAATACCAAGGGTGCCATTTAAAAACCAAAAGTTGTAGTCATTTCCAGTGAAACAGGAAGTGACCACTTTTTTATCTCAAAAAATAAAAAAGTTTGGTTATAATGGGGGTACTGTTTTTCGTTATGGAGCTGCTTGTTTTCGACTTCTTTTGTCAGCGGTTCTTTTACACTTATTAGCGCTCTGACTTCTTCATTTCTCCTCTTCTCTAATCTGGATATCCCGAGAGTCCGCCTAAATACGCCCATTTCAACTGCTTTTATTTTTCTTTTATTCTCCTCCGTTATTCGCCACTCTTCTGACCCATACAGTAGCCCACTCTTAATTATTGTGTAAAAAATATTTGTTACATATAAAAAACCACTCGTGAAAAAAATATTTTTTAATTTATTACTTTTTCAATATTTTTTCAAACTACACTTTTTCAAATATGTCCTTCAAATCCTTCAATTTAATAGTTGTTAATAAAAAAATTTCACTTCAAATATGCGCACATGGTGCACACACAATTTTTTTTTAATTTTCTCTAAAACGGTATAGAAATTTGGAAAAGTATAAATGGGATTAACCATTTTAGAACAAGCAAAAGTTTTTATGAATAAAGGTTGATTCTCTTTATACCTTCCGTATCAGCTCCCTTCCGTTTACATAAAATATTATATCATGTAAATGAATAGGACAATGCACACTATCCGTTCCGTTTCCCTTCCGTTCCATATCCTTTCCTTCCATACATTTTTTTGGCGGACGGACTGAAGCGTATCGGAAACAGCGTTGTCAAGTTCTTACATTTGTGCCAGCTCTGCTAACATCGTCGTGGTATCCTTTTTCGGTTTAGGTTTAAAAACCTGTTCCGCTTCACCATCTTTGTATTGGTCGTCCAATACTTCTCGTTCCTGGAGGTTGATATCGTAGCATTTTTTGTGGAATTCTATCATCTGACATTCTTTCTACATGTTCCTTCCATTTGTTTTTATATACTCCCACTTTTTCTTCTAATGGTTGTATTTTTAGTTCATTTCTTATTGTGTCATTTCTTATTCTATCTTCTCTACTTATTCCTTTTATTTTTCGTAAGAACGTCATCTCCGTTGTTCCGAGTCTTTGTTCTTTAACTTTGTGGTAGTCCAGGCTTCACTTTCATATAATACTATCGGTACCGCTAATGTATTATATAGTCTTACTTGCGTTTCTAGCCGTGCCTTGTTTTTAAAAGTTTTTGCGATAGTTCCACACACTGACTGGAATTTATTTATTTTTTTCAAGTAGTCATTATCTTTATCATAGGTTATATTAGGCATCCCAAGAAGTTGAAGTCCGATATTTGCTGTAGTGGTTTATTTCTTAAAACTATTTTGGTGCGGATTCCGTCTTTGTCCCAGTCTGCCACCACTTTTGTTTTTTCGGTAGATATTTTTCCATCATATTTTGTTATTATCTTGTCTAGGAGATGAACCTGCCTTTGTAAGGTATCCTCGTCTGGTGCGGTTCACATATATATTAAAAAGTGTAGGGGAAAGAGGACATCCTTGTCTTGTACCTCTATTAACTTCTATTGTATTATCACCTTTTACCATCTTAATATAAGTTCTGTGATAACAGCTCTTTAATACGTAAATTCAGTGCATGGGGAATCTTTTTCATGGGGTTCTTTCTTTATCATTATTTTCCATAACTTGTCTCTATTTACATAATCGAAGGCTTTTTCTAGGTCTATAAAAGCTAAGTGGGTTTGTTGGTTAAATTCTCGTCTTTTTTCTATTAGTTGCTGTAATGAGAAAACGTTATCAATCGTAGAGCGACCTTTTCAAAATCCACTTTGTTCTTCGAGTAATATGTTTTCTGATATTATTGGTACTCGTTGACAGATCATCTTTGCATAGATTTTATATTCTGAATTGAGAAGACTGATACCTCTATAATTACTGCAAATTTGTCTGTTTTCTTTTTTAAAGATGGTCTGTTAACATTTTGTTGATATTTATTTATTCTTTCACCTCTTAATTAAATCTATTACCTTTTTCAAAAGATACAAGTTTTTAAAATAAATCTTTTGTAATGATATAAATAATTGCACACTAAAAAGTATGGAACTGATACGGAACGGAAGCTTACGTATAGCGTCAATACAATAAAAAATACGGAACGGATATGGAATGGATATGCAATGGAAACGGAAGGTATAGTGAGAATCAACCTTAATGCATTTTTCTCAAAATGTCAATAATAAAAAGGTGTTTCCTCTTGTAAAGACAATCCGGGGACATCATGTATATCAATTTCAGAATTCACAATTTTAAATTTTATGATCATAACATCATGGGATTGAATATTTGATTTCTTATATAAATACCATATTTTTTGCAAGGTGTTTAAAATTCGAGCATTTAGATTTATATAGATAGAGTTCTGTTAATAATATCTAAAAATAAATTGGTAAACATTCTCTCAACTATGCTGTTGTTGTTTTTTCATTTTCTTAAAGTTATTTTTTGTATTTCTAGAGCATGAGAAGAAGTGAAAGACACAAGTTTATCAAGATATCCGTGTTTTTCCTGGTTTATTCAATAATTCAAGTTGTGTCCCCGATCAAAAAGGATAATGTACCAACAGAATCTCCACCAACGATTCCTGCTACACTTAAACCGCCTGAAGAAAAAGTATCTTCTCTACCTGGAACAGCGACACCACCTAAGGTAATCTCGTTTAAGTAATAGGTCTTTATATTTAAATAAGCGATAAAACACAAAAAAATATTACACAGCTTTTAAAAATGATGCACTATTTAATAAGATCACATATATTATCGATTTACTATCGATAAAAGAATAACTATCGATTTCGACCACTTTCGAATGATTTCTCTCGACTTCACCATTTACTTATTAGTCGAGTAAAAACGATATAAAAATGTGTCAAAATATTTTTTGGAGGTATAACTACATGCTATCTATACAGGATTATCAGTTCGGGCTTTGTGCATGTGAAATGACTAATTACGACCTTTTTGGAGGGGTCAGAAATTTTTTATCCCGGAAAATGTCAAAAATCTATCATAAATGTATAACCATGTTTTTTACCTTTCCTACGCGATAACTCCTAAACTAATCAACTTATTCACATACTCTTTTTTTTAATCGATTGGGAACATATAGACGGTGATAGCTGAGGTAATTAAAGTTCCATAATGAGTGTATTTTTTTTTTGGAAAATGGATTAAACTTCAAACATTAACTTTATTGTATCATGGTTTTCGGTAAGCGAGAAACTTTTTTATTTGAAGGAATTTTTACATAGTATCTGCGTATGAAATAAAGAAAAAATATTGATAAAGCTTTTAAAACTTGTTACAACCTTCTATTACTAATATTTTTATAGTCATTCTGATTTAAAGTTATCATTATCCCATGCGCGGGCTCTAGAGACGCCGCGCTATACTGCCCGGCCTGCATCACGTTGTACGGCGTGCTAGATGTGGCATTAATTACAAAACTCTAATCGATCATTTCATAACGAGTTTATGTGGTTATACCCTCAAAATTTTTTTTCGAGAAGGAAGCGACTTTTCTCAGTGATTTTACTCCACTATATTCAAAAAACTGACTCTTCCCGCTCCTTATGCTTCTTGTAAGCTTGCTTCTGACCACATATGTTAACTATCTTTATATACAGGGTGTTTCAAAAACATGTGCTATCTGTCGTGGGGAGATTTCTCACGTAAAAATAAGATTAATTTGTTATATTACCATAGGTCCGATTCCGCTTTGTTTCGTAGCTACAGGGTGTTAAAGTCTTAATATTTTTTCGATTTATTATAATTTTCGAATGAAATTTTGAGAGTAAAAGTTACTGTAAGTGCTACATATTTTAATGCTAAAAAAGTATCGATAAATTCATCAGGGACGTGCATATGGGGTCTCACTGGAATATTTTTCGAAAAACAACATGTGCGCCACTTCTTTTGATATTAAAATTGTGTAGGCCGTTTAATGCAAATTAAAAATTATCTCTTGATATTTTGTCGAATTCGGCCTCCTTGATGAGATAAACGCAGTTTTATTAATCTCAATTAATAAAATTAAAATTAAAATAAAATTAATAAATTATATATTTTACATAATTTTTTTTTCGATTCACGATTAACTCGGTTGGTTTGGTTTCTTGACCAGAACTGTTCTGGTTCAGGGTCTTTTAAATATTAAGCACTTTTCGGACAATTCTCACATATGGGTGCTTTTAAGCACTCGCGTTGGTAAGCTTTGGGTTTAATTTCAATAATTCCGTGTTCTTTGTAAAATCTCTATGAATAAGTCCACTGGCAGAGATTACAAAAGGTAAAACCATGACTTTATTGAGCTGGTATACTCTTTTTAATTCATATGCAATATACTTCTGTATTTTTTCTGTTGCGGTTTTTTGAAGATTCTGGTCTAATGGGACTGCTATATTAATTATGAAGCATTCTTTCTTGTCTTTGTTTATCTGGAGCATATCGGGTTTATTATGTAATACTGTTTTATCTGTTAACATAAGTGTATCCCAATATAGTTTATGGCTGCTATTTTCCATTACAGGTTCTGGGGTGTAATTAAAATACTTCGTCTGCGCAGACTGTAAACCAAGGATTAGTGACAGTTCTAAATGGATTATTTTTGCTATGTTATTATGCCTTTCTGTATAACTTGTTGGTGCTAACGTGAGACAACCAAAACTTATATGTTGTATGGATTCTGAAAATTGGTTACACATTCTACATCTGTCCGTTATGTTTTCTTTCAGAATAAACTTCCTGTGTGATCTTGTAGCTATCACCTGATCCTGAATAGCGTATATAAACCCCTCAGTTTCGCCTGTAAGTTGAATTTCCGTTAGGTATTTTACTGATTTACTTTTGCCTACACAATCTGCATCCAATTCGTGTAGCGCCTTGCCCTTTAATTTCTTTTACATAATTTATTATTAAATATTTTACTATTAATTATTATTAGATACTATTAGTCAAACCTACAGCAATTTCAAACAAAAAAATAATGGTAAACTTTTGCAAGTTAATGATATTAAAATTTTTTAAAGGTTGCTATTAGACTTGGATCAAGGCAAATTAATAAAATTGCGTTTATCTCATCAAGGAGGCCGAAATCGACAAAATATCAAGAGACAACTTTTAATAGGCATTAAACGGCTTACACTATTTAGCAAACAAGAGAAAACAAAGCCAGTGGCGTACATGCTTTTTTTAGAAAAATATTCCAGTGATAACCCATATGCACGTCCCTGGTGAATATGTCGACACTTTTTTAGCTTTAAAATATATTGTCGCATTTATAGCAACTTTTACCCTAAAAATTTCATTCGAAACGCTAAAATTACTTGGAAGAAAATTATAATATATCGAAAAAATATTAAGAATTTAACACCCTGTAACTACGAAACAAAGCAGAATCGGACCTATGTTGATATCAAAAATAAGTCTTATTTTTATGTGAGGAATCTCCCCACGAGAGATGACATGTTTTTTGAAACACCCTGTATAAAGCTGTATAAATTGTCAGATAATAAAAAAAACACTTTTTTTAATACGAATATTATTAATATTTCAGATAGACGAAACTTCAAAAGTAGCAGATTTGGAAAATAAACCGAAACAGCACGAAGCTAGTAAAAATGAGCAAAATAGTAACAAAAAGACCGCGGAAACTAAATCAAATTCGGAAGAAAGAAACGAAGAAGTTGGTAGAACCGTAAAAAATGTTAGTACTAGTACTAGCACTAACGCCACTAATGGACAAAAAGAACCTGTTGGGACTGAAGCTACTGAACCAGAACACACCCAGAACATCACTGCAACGCCAGTAATAAATTAGAAGTATTTGGTTTTATTCTGCAGTTCTAATAAGTTTCTGTGTGTTTATTTCAGACGAATGTAACCATCTCTAAGAATGTAACTACTGAATGTACACCTGCAGCTATACGACAGGTACGTTTTGATTTAAATTTCATTCGCTGTGCATTTTCCTAGATATTAGCTTACTATATTTCATATCAAATAAACTTTTAGTGACGTGATTAAGCTTGACCGTCACAGCGTTGCCTGCTTTTACCTATTTTCTTTTAATCAAAATATTTCAGGAAACAAAACTAAATTAATTATAAATATATAAACAGTCATTATTTACATCAACAAAACTCACCTTCTTAACAGTACTTAAGGGACATACAGGGTCGTTACTACCGCTTTCCCGGTCAAAATATTCTAATAAAGTTGCGATGAGTTTTTACGGTTATTAAGATATCTTGTACAGGGTGGGTCAAATTCGACGCTGTTAAATGGAAACACCTTCTTCTATAGGAGATAGACGAAAACTAATATCGGTGTCTGGAGCTCAATTTTCATCAAAAACATGATGGTGAAAACCGCACATCAATATCTGTTACCGTTTCGGAGTTACGGGGTGTTTTTCAAAAATGTGCATTTTTCAAATCGCTGTAACTTTTTTATGAAAAATTTTGTATTTCTATGAAAACATTTCCAAAGCATCTTTTTACGTAGAATTTAATGGTTTAAGTATAATTTTTTTAAAATTAATAATTTAAGAGTTATCAACAGAAAAATTGATTTTTTATTTGGGATTACCCTCTATATTTTTAATTAACTGAAAGAATTTAAAATTACCTTTCCAAAAATATAGCACACTTGATATTTTGTTATAATACCCTTCGAAATACAGAATTTTTAAAAGTTCGCCACTTTAAACTAGTAGGCTTTGGACCACTTATTGATGATATGCCCTTAATGGAACTCGAAAACATATTTTTCCAACAAGACGACGCACCGCCTCTGAACGCTGAAGTTATCAGCAAATTTTTGCAGCCATTTTCAAGAATAATTGAATAGCTAACCAAGATCCCAGCCGTTGGCCGTTGAGGCCGCCTGACTTAGCGCCCATGGATCTAATCCTATGGATATATTTGCGGAAGAATAAAGGTTCCTTATTCTTCCGTATAATCTAGACAAGAATTAGAAATACTTAGCAGGTATGAGAGGGTATCTTTCACCCCCACTGAATTAATGAATTCCGCGAGAAATGTTCAAAAACTCTCCCGTCTGTCCATAACAGAAGACGGTCGATATGTCGAACATCTGTAGCAAAATCTCATGCCTTGGTTTGCTATTTATTTTTATTGTTATTAGATATAGTTTAAATGTGTTGATGTTGGTTAAATATACTTTAAATTGTTATAAAATTCTGCATCTTTCATAGCAAATATTATTTTCGTTTTAATTGATGCCCACAGCTATAATTTTTTTTGCATTACAGCCGGTGCCGTTCAAAGCCTACTTATTTAAAGCGGGTGAATTCTTATGTACTCTATATCTCGAAGAGGAATCGAGCAAAATATCAAGTGTGTTATATTTTTGGAAAGGTAATTTTAAATTCTTTTCAATAAATTAAAAATATACAGGGTTGTCCCATATAAAAAATCATTTTTTTTGTTAATAATTCTTAAATTATTTTTACAAAAATTATACTTAAACCATTAAATTCTACGTAAAAAGGTGCTTTGGAAACGTTTTCATAAAAATACAAAATTTTCCATAGCAAAAAAGTTACAGCGATTTGTTAAAAATGCATATTTTTGAAAAACACCTCGTAACTCCGAAACAGTAACATGTTTTTGACGAAAATTGAGCTCCAGACACCGATATTAGTTTTTGTCTATCTCTTATAGAAAAGGGTGTTTCCATTTAAAAGCGTCGAATTTGACCCACCCTGTACACTTCGCACTAAAAGTGGTTCTAAAAAGAACAATGTTTGACTGCAAGGTCTGCTAGTAAACATTTTTAAGCTTAAAGTGTCACAACACTATTTATTTAAACCAAAAATTCGTAATACAAAACTAAAGTGTCAAAACGGATGACAATGCCAGGAAATAAATAAATAAATGCGGACTTGTCATTTTTTACAGCAGAGCTACCACCTGAATCCCCAGCGCAAAATTTAAATTCCAGTTGGTCGGTCTCGCGCCGAATATGTCCGTGGTTGGCAATAATAAATTTAAAAATCGCGCCTTCGATTACGTAACTAAAAGTTTTATTATTGATATCAAATATACTTAAACTAGTGTACTGAAAGCTCCTACTTTTATTCATTCATTATTGAAGAGTAACAACAATTGAGTTAAGTAGCTGCACCATAAGTAACGCCAACTGAATTTTGATCTTTCCATTTACATTATTTTATTATTTACTTATACTATGTTCCAGGTACATTGATTATTGTCCATTAATCATTAATAATCATTAGTCATTAAGGGCCCTAGGGTGGAGATCCTTGACAGTTCTGTTAGACGATTCATTTCACACATTTGAATTTGATTAGAAATTTTGTGTTTGTCAGTCTTTACTGAGCTTATTTTAAGTTATTTATTATTTATTCTACTACTGATAGTTGTTTAAAGGTAGTAAATCTAGAAGGAAATTGTGGCAGAACTTAAATTAACTGTGACACTATTGCTATTTGTCGAAAAAGACTGTAAAATGGTTGTGTAGCGTGCGGTATATCTAGGTCAAAAATCGAGGGAAATAATGGAATAACTTTCCGCTAGTAATTGACTATATAATATACATACGTGTAGTAAACCGATCATTTATGAAATTCACTTAAAATTAACTAATTATATTTTGTTCTAGTATTTTTGCTTTTATTTACTACTTGTCAAAGATTAGATGTCAAAGCATTTAGATACGTCAATTTGACTTATCTGCTTCAGTAGCGTATCGGTGTTAATAACAAATTATTATAACTTCCCTATTTTCTATTAGAATTATATATTTTTATAACAAATTTAATAACTACCGACATTTATTCACAACGTAAAATAAAACAACAAATTATCGAGTCTACCCTATATCATATTTTTACACGTTTTGAATAAAATTCGAACGGCGCTGATAAACCGGAATTTAAGTCGGCCATTTTAGGAGCCCGTCGCGTTCGATCTAAGATTTTTGATATGCTCTTTCCTTAATCTCTTTTTTTATTCCAAGATTTCCACTAAATAAATACGTTAGGTGGCTTAAATCTTAAGGGGCCAAGAGATGTCCAAATATATTATACAGATTTTGTTGCGTGAATATTGCTGAATAATAGGTCGGAAAACCTTTTAGATAACCCTCGTATTTTCTAAATTTACACGTTTTTGTATGAAAGACCTTAAAATTAGTGGAATTAAGCCCCGATTTAGTCGATGTCGCTTGTATCTAAATTCATACCGTAATAACTTGACCTTTATTTAAACTAACAAAAGAGTGCCTGTGTATTTTCCGAATTTTCTCGTTTCTGGCCAAAAAGGCGATCGAAATCTGCGAATATAAGGAAAACACGACTCAATAGCAGACCGAATGTCTGACCCAGTTCGTTCCGCGATTTTACTACCGCGAAATTATTGCGCCCGGCTTGCGAAACACCGAAATTAAAACGCATTAATGGCCATTTTGAAATCGACGTTTATGTTCTTATTTAAGGGTATTAAGTGCTTTTTAATCGAATGGATTATGAAGAGCTGTGGTCTTTTAATTATTGTTCCTAAAACTTTTCTGTATTTCCTAGTAATTAACATGCAGTTTTGAGTAGAGCTTTGATATCGGAATTTTTAATAAACTTCATAGAGAACTTTCGAATATGTGAATCTTTGATCTTTGTCAAACTAAAACTACTGTTATTTACTCATGCGTGTCTTTGAAATAAAGAGTCTCTATTTCCCTTGCATTGCTTTTTCCTGTTTACTATGAAGAAGTTTTTATCATACTAGTAGGAAAAGAGTAGTTGCACTCTCCCAGATTTATTCTGCCAGTTTTTATAATCTGTCGAATAACGGCAGATTGCAGAGCGTTTCAGTTGAGTTCCGTCCGTCGACGTGCGAGGTTTGAGCGTTGCGTCCCATCACAGAGACGGATTGACAAAAAATGAGTGCCTTACTTAAACCTCAATTTTTTTATCGATTTTGCTTCTGACAACCAACTCTTGCTTGCTGTTTAACGAACTGCACCATCATTGAACAAAAATTTGCTAGTACCGAAAGTACCAAAAAAAACTGGAAATCCCGGTTCCTGAGAGGCATGGTACCAAAATAACTGTGAATTACCCTATACAGGGTGAGTCTTAAATAAGTGCAAATATTTTCAGGGGTAGTATATCTTGACCACCGGATTTTTCTGCGCAATTTTTTTAGTTAAAAAACATAGTTTCTTGATAACATGGTAACTAGTGATGGGATAACTCGAGCGAAAATTCGCTCGAGTACTCGATTATTGAAATAACCGACATCGTTCGATTGTGAACGAGCGATGCAAGTGACGAGTACCAAGCGATCCTAGAATGAAATAAATTGAAATCCGATTTTAATGTGACATACTCGGTAAAAAGCCGAGCGAATTTTCTACATACATTGCAGGTAGGAAATTTATACAACCGCCGTATATGTAGGTATTTATCCGTTGCGTATCTGAGGGACAACATTTTACGATCTACATCGACAATGCTTTGAAATAAACTAAATCAAGCCATCAAGCGAATCGCTCGTCGCTTGCTACTCGCCATTCATCACCGAAAGAATATGTGCCCTGCGCATGCAACTTACTGCTTGGCGTTAACGAGTACCGACAAGCGACGGACGAAAAACCGTGTATTTTTAAATACGAGTGATATTTCGCTCGAGCGATCACTCGGTTATTGCAATCGCTTGAAACTCGAGTACTCGATTATTGAAATTAATCGGTTTTTCCCATCACTAGTCAGAAGACCTTTTATACAACCCTCGTATTTTCTAAATTTACACGTTTCTGTATGAAAGACCTTAAAATTAGTATAATAAAGACCCGATTTAGTTAATGTCCCTTGTATCAATATTCATACCGTAATAACTTGACCTTTATTCAAACCTTTGAATAAGAAGACTAAGGAAGGACCATATCAAAAATCTTACGTACACCGCGATGGGCCTCAAATATGGCCGACTTAAATTCCGGTTTATCAGTGTCGTTCTAATTTTATTTAAAAAATGTAAAACTATGATGTAGGGTAGACGTGGGGTAGACTCAATAATTTGTTGTTTTATTTTACGTTGTGAATAAATGTTGGTAGTTATTAAAATTGTTATAAAAATATATAATTCTAATAAAAATAGATAAGTTATAATAAGTATTTATTAACACAAACATCCGATACGCTACTGAAGCAGGTAAGTGAAATTAACGTATCTAAATTCTTTGACATCTAATCTTTGACAAGTAATAAATAAAAGCTAAAATGCAAGAAAAATATATAACTAAATAGTTAATTTAAGTGAATTTCATAAATGATCGGTTTACTACACGTATGTATATTATATAGTCACTTATTAGCGAAAAGTTGTTCCATTATTTCACCTGGAAGTTTTTGCGAGATCTACCGCACGCTACACAACCAACTATTTTAGAGTCTTTTTCGATAAATCGCGATAGTGTCACTGTTAATTTAAGTTCTGCCACAATTTCCATCTAGATTTACTACCTTTATACAACTATCAGTAGTAGAATAAATAATAAATAACATAAAATAAGCTCCGTAAAGACTGACAAATCCACAAAATTTCAAATCAAATTCAAATGTGTCAAATGAATCGTCAAACAGAACTGTCAAGGATCCCCACCCTAGAGAGCTTTTATGGTGGCTTTTCCGCCCACCATGCATGAATCCATGGATAGCATTATGCTCCTTCCTTAGTCTTCTTATTCAAAGATTCAAACTAACAAAAGAGTGCCTGTGTATTTTCCGAATTTTCTCGTTTCTGGCCAAAAAGGCGATCGAAAGCAGCGAATATAAGGAAAACACGACTCAATAGCAGACCGAATGTCTGACCCAGTTCGTTCCGCGATTTTACTACCGCGAAATTATTGCGCCCGGCTTGCGAAACACCGAAATTAAAACGCATTAATGGCCATTTTGAAATCGACGTTTATGTTCTTGTTTAAGTGTATTAAGTGCTTTTTAATCGAATGGATTATGAAGAGCTGTGGTCTTTTAATTATTGTTCCTAAAACTTTTCTGTATTTCCTCGTAATTAACGTGTAGTTTTGAGTAGAGTTCTGATATCGGAATTTTTAATAAATTTTATAGAGAACTAATATGAATCACTAATGTGCGAATATGTGTGTTATTCACTTATGCGTGTCTTTGAAATAATGAGTTTCTATTTCCCCTGGATTGCTTTTTCCTATTTAATACGAAGAAGTTTCTATTATGCAGTGTCTTTTTAAAGAAACGCTTCTTTCTGTAGTTTCTTTATTACAGTTTCGTTTGTATTTTTTTCTCTTCATTTTTCTATATTTTTTTTCTATTATTAACACTTGTACTATAGAAAAATTTTATTTATATTTTATGTATACCGTGCTGGCAACTGTTACTTTTGGGTCGGCATTTACATGTGTGAAAGTAAATCGCATAGGGATCTTATTAAGTCGGAATGAGAGAAATGCGACCGACCGACGCGACGCGCGACGATGTGCTGTTGCGGCGTTGCCGATACGCCTTTCCCTATCAAGTAAAGTAAAATTACAATCGCAAATCGCTTATTTTTATAAGACTTTTTTTTCAAGAGATAACTAGATAAAATCATTAGACATGTTTCTGAGCATCTGAAATGGAATTATAAGGATATCGTTAGGGTGTCATTTTTTTTATAACGAGAAAACGTCAGTAATCGCGATAATTTAAAAACTCAACTTTTTAACACATAACAGGCCATAACTCAAGAACCACTTTAGATATTGAAACTTTTTTTTATTACAAGATCGGATATTTTACAATATGTGTACATAAGAAAAATTCGATAAGGTTGTTTTTTTATTGAAAAATTGTAAACAATCCATCCATTTACTTTTAGAGCATAGCAATTTTCAGCAATCGTGTAATTTTTTTATTGATAAAGATTTTCACATACTGTCTACAAAGAAAATACAGCAGAAGTATTAACAAAGTTCTTGAAAAAACTACAATCTATTATTTCTAATAGATTTCGAGATATCGATTTATGAATTCAGAGTTCTAATAGCGCGACCACTATCGAACACCCACTCAATTCCACTTATTTTACCAAAATGCAAGTGTTTCTAGCTCGCACTTAAAAAAATTCAAGCTATAGGGAAAATTACAACGATTCGTTAATAAATGAACAAATTAAGTATCACGAGACGTAATTAAATCGTGAAGCTGAACGCATGACGTACACCTTTCCCTAGAACTTTAAGTACTGACAGAGGTATTGATTGGGTCGACCGGTCAACTGCGACAAATCTGCTATATCCCCTTCCACGTCTCTTAGCGATGTGCACAGTTTCTCGGTTTATTTCATATGTTTGGCAACGTGTTTACTGTCCTCTCTTTGTTCAGTACATTATAAACGCCATTGTACTCTTCTTACATACGGAAATCTCGACCCAAGATTAAGCTTTGCCAGCCCTTAGTATATGGTATAATATTAAGTTGATTATTTTGTGTTGAAAGATTATATTATTTATTAATATCTCAAATTGTTATCTGATTTTGGTTGTATGCAATGCAATCGTTTTTTCTATTTATTTGACTTAATAGAGACGTAAATTCATATGTAGTTTTTAATTTGACTTATTAACTAGTATTAGATTTTTTATTTATGATTCAAGCACATATATTTATTTAATTCAAACGTTTAACTATTTCAAATACAGCTACTTTGATAGACACCCCGTACAAGTTTTCGGACTTCTGGGGTCTTTCAATTTATTTCTTGAGTTGGAATTTGATTATTTTGTATTGATTTTAAATATAAATATTCTTTATAACGAATATATTTATTATTTTTTAAATGATGTAAATTAAAAAAAACTGTAACAACAAATGAAAATATACACTGTTGCTTTTTTTATTATTAATTAACTACTTTATTTATGCTGTCCTAGAATTGAAAAAATGCAGTCACTGCAGAACTGAAACGGTGTATTTATTAAACAAATTATGTCTGGCAGTTTGTAAATATGTATTTGTATTAATTAGGTACTACTATATTAGTTAATATAAGGAATGTAAAAATTTTTGTATGACTTGAGAAATAAAGATTATTATTGTATTATTATTATTAAAGTTCTTTTATATTCAACCAAGTCATACGGTGATCGTTGGTTCACATGTGATTTATAGTCTCTCCCCGATCTGCATTCTTTTGATGTTCTTTTAGGCCGGGAGGACTTAAGGTACATTCAGGCTGAGAGCGTCGAGCGTCGCGTCCGAGTGTCGAAATGGAATCAATTCACTTAACTTAAATTAGACCGTTCAGGCACACAGCGTCGCGTTTGGCATTGCGCTAGCGTCCGCTGAGCGTCGGGGTTCCAGTTCAGTGACGCTCGACGCTCTCAGCCTGAATGAACCTTTGTCTCTCTTTTTTTCAATATACAAAACACTACACGCACGTCATCATATATTTGATACCCAATTAAACTTTTAGTTACGTAATCGAGGGCGCGATTTTTAAATTCATTGTTGCCAACCATGGAAATATTCGGCGCCAGGCTGACTAACTGGAATTTAAATTTCCACTGGGGATTCAGTTGGTAGCTCTGCTGTAAAACCTGTCAAGCTGCCCCATTTATTTATTTATTTCCTGACATTGTCGTTCGTTTTGAAACTTTAGTTTTGTATTACGAGTTTTTGGTTTAAATATACTAGTGTTGTGATACTCCAAGTTTAAATATGTTTACTAGCAGACCTTGCAGTCGAACATTGTTCTTTTTAGAACCTCTTTTAGTGCGAAGTGTACAAAATAGCTTAATAGCCGTAAAAACTCATCCCAACTTTATTTGAATATTTTGAACGGGAAAGCGGTAGTAATGGCCTTTTATGCTCCTAAAGTGCTGTTAAGGAGGTGAGTTTTGTTGATGTAAATAATAACTGTTTATATATTTATAATTCATTTATTTTTGTTTCCTAAAATATTTTGATTAAAAGGAAATATGTAAAAGTGGGCAACGCTGTGCCGGTCAAGCTTAATCACGCGACTAAAAGTTTATTTGATATGAACTAGTGATGGGAAAAACCGATTAATTTCAATAATCGAGTACTCGAGTTTCAAGCGATTGCAATAACCGAGTGATCGCTCGAGTGAAATATTACTCGTATTTAAAAATACGATTTTTCACCCGTCGCTTGTTGTAAGTACTCGTTAAAGCCAAGCGCCAAGCAGTAAGTTGCGTGCGCAGTGATGAATGGCAAGTAGCCAGCGGTGAGCGATTCGCTTGACAGCTTGACGCTTGATTTAGTTTATTTCAAAGCGTTGTCAATGTAGGTGCTACCTGCAATATATGTAGAAAATTCGCTCGGCTTTTTATCGAGTATGACACATTAAAATCGGATTTCAATTTATTTCATTCTAGGATCGCTTGCGTTCGTCGCTTAGTACTCGTCACTTGCATCGCTCGTTCATAATCGAGCGATGTTGGTTATTTCAATAATCGAGTACTCGAACGAATTTTCGCTCGAGTTATCCCATCACTAATATGTATAGTCTATAAAATGAATAACTTTGAATTTTGACCGTTATTTTTTACCAACATGGCAAATATAAAATCTCTCTGTTCAAAAAGTTACTGATATTCTTTAAAATGAGTGCCTGAACGAATCAGATAGGTAACTCTTTTTACTTTCGTGAAATAGAAAAGGAAAATAATAAAACAAGTGACAGTTCTTCCTCTTCTTGCAAAAATCAACGCGAAATGTCATAACTGACAAAAGTAAAATGTCATCAGCCTTTGACATTTCTAAATATCAGACCAACGCCGTCTCTAATAGAATAGCCTCGGAGCGAGATTTATGACGTCACGCTAGTTAGATACCGCGGATTAATAAATATGTTGTAGAATACATGGAAAACATAATTATTCCTCGTATTTTTGGTTTGTATTTTAAGAATGATATAGTTTACATGAAATATACAGTTAATAAATGTTTTACAATATACAAATAATGAATAGGTACATAAGATAATGGGTAAAATGTAAAATATATTTTAAATTTTGGGGTTTGAAAATCGATCTAATTTAACAAAAAACATTCAATATCTACTAATAGTGATATATTATTATTTCCATTCACAAAATTTATATGTATATTTTGCAAGCATCAATGTTCGAAAAATTATATTTGCAAATAATACAATATCATAGAAAAAAAGGCGTCAGCGATGGCTATGGAATAAAGATCGCTGTCATTTTATTTGTAAAATTATTCTAAAATTTTTGATTTCCTTGGAATTTAGGTTCGGGAAAAACGCTGATTAAGTTTTTATTTGGTTTTTCATTATTTTTGTTGGTTTAAAAAAACGTTATAGTTAACGTTTATAGCCTTCATCAGTGTTGTGTCATATGAAAAAAATAGTGTCGAATATAATCCAAAAAATTACATATACGAGGAACAATTATGTTTTCCATGTATTCTACAACATAATTAATCCGTAGTATCTAACTAGCGTGACGTAATAAATCTCGCTCGGAGGCTGTTCTATTAGAGACGGCATTGCATCAGCATGGCCGCAAGTTGCTAACCTAATAAAATTTACACTAGAAAAGCCCGCGGGAACTGTCAAATTCAAAGTTATTCATTTTACAGACTATACATATGAAGTATAGGTTTGTCTACCACATTGAATAGCTCATAATACATTTCATGTAAATTAGAACTTTCATATCATAGCACTACTAATTAGGATACGCCGTTTCCCTCAAGTAGTTCTAAAATCAACTTGTTTAAATTGCTTGTTCTAAAACTACTAAGAGTATTTTTTTTGGCTTTTTTATTTAGTTTGCTAATAATTGAAATAAATCAAATATTCAAACATAAACAAGTTTTAATTGAGAACACAATATCATTTAAAATGTAGTACTTCGTTTTAGAATTTTGCATATTTCTGTTTGATCCCTACATTGCAGTCAGCTGTTGTGAAGTCCTATTGTGCCTATTGTGGTTAATCCTACAGTTTAAGAGATTACGGTTGTTATTACATCAATAGGCTTGTTGTAAAATTCATTGTAATAAACAGTAAATTCTATATTTCTGTTGGTTTAAACATATTGGATATAGATACATACTAATACTGCTTTTATTCGACATATTGTTTACAAATTTTTTACAAATTCATATATGCTTTTTTATGTTTTACTAATGCAGAACTGATAAATAACAGAAATAAACGGATCAATATAATACATAAATAAATACCTAATCCTTAACATGATGGGGATTCTTTTATTACGACTAATTTTTATTTTTTTAAGTTTGGAATATCTGTTGCCCACTATACCGTGCTGGCAACTGTTACTCTTGGGTCGGTATTTACACGTGTGGAAGTAAATCGCATAGGAATCTTATTAAGTCGGAGTGAGAGAAATGCGACGGAGTGCTGTTGCGGCGTTGCCGGTACGCCTTCCCTATCAAATAAAGTAAAATCACGATCGCAAACCGCTTATTTTTAAAAGACTTTTTTTCGAAAAGATAACTAGATAAAATCATTAGAAATGTTTCTGAGCATTTGAAATGGAATTATAAGGATATTTTTAGGGTGTAATTTTTTTATAACGAGAAAACGTCAATAATCGCGATAATTTAAAAACTCCACTTTTTAACACAACACGCCATAACTCAAGAAACAATTTAGATATTGAAACTTTTTTTTATTTTGAAGATATGATCTTTTACAATATGTTTACATAAGAAAAATTCGATAAGGTTGTTTTTTCCATTCAAAAATGGTAAACAACCCATTTATTTACTTTTAGAGCATAGCAATTTTCAGCAGTCGTGTAATTTTTTTATTGATAAAGATTTTCACTTACTGTCTACGAAGAAAATACAGCAGAAATATTAAGAAAGTTTTTGAAAAAACTACAATCAATTATTTCTAATAGATTTCGAGATATCGATTTTTGAATTCAGAGTTCTAATAGCCCGACCACTGTCAAAAACCAACTCAATTCCATTTATTTTTACCTAAAATGCAAGTGTTTCTAGCTTGCACTTAAAAATTTTCAAGCTATAGGAAAAATTACAACGACTCGTTAATAAATAAACAAATAAAATTATAATAAAACAAAAAGTTATAATAAATAAACAAACAATCACGAGACGTAATTAAATTGTGAAGCTGAACGCATGATGTACACCTCTCCCTAGAACTTTAAGTACTGACAGAGGTACTGATTGGGTCGACCCATAAAATAATTAACTAGAAAGAAGTGTCAACTCTGTGTTAAATCGTGGAAACACAATACGCCACCGAAAGACTTCGTTGTCGTCTGGAGAACTAATTTTCCAATTGACAGGTTGACATGATAAGGACATGATGGCTAAATTTTCATTTCCGTTTCCGGTTATTCAATGGCGGGCCCTCTTTCAGTTCAAATGTATTTTGTATTTTTTCTTTTCATAAATAAAACCAAAAAATAATTTATTCACATATATTTATTTGAAATATGGAACAACGTGACTAAATAAATATAAAAATATAGAGGATTGTATTGTTTTAATACCAATTAGTTAATTATATGCACTTTTAACGTAAATTAGTTAAGGTATAAGCATGACTTACAGTAATTTGTAAATAAACACACCTATTCGCAGACTTCAAGGACAGAAAACGGACACAGGAACATGAAAACGGGAGCCTTATAGAAAAACCTGAAAACAGAAAAACAATTTTTTTTATACTAAAATTAACAATGTAAAAATATCAATAGGTATAAAATATAAATATACTGTTTAAAAAAAGCGTCCATTATTCCCAAAGAGACCTGGCTTATAAATCAAAAAGAAGCAAAAAGAGACTTTTAGTCGGATAACATAATCAGATTATCAGTCCGATTTATTGCATTATTGACAATAAATCGCACTTACTGGATGGCTATAGTTAAAAATGATCTTACCTTGCTGTAAATTGTTTCCATTTTCAAAAAAATCGCCGATCAAAGATATTATAACACCATTTTCTTGCATCTTAAAAATGTAAAAACAGTGTTTATTTACTACCTATTTTTCATATACATGGGACATACCTACTACTGCAGAAACGTCATTTTCTCCAGGATTCTTCATGTAATATATATTTTATATACTTTATTACCTTTATATTTATAAATTTCAGCCGAAATATTAAATTGAACTTCCAAAACCAAACTAAACGGAATGAATTAAAATGGCGTCGAATATTTTCTAATTTGTTCTAGAACAAATCTGAAGTTGTCTCTGAAACTGAAATCTGTCAATTCTAAACTGTGAAGTTAGACAATAGTTAGACAGAAACAATGCTGTCCTTGTCTAGGCGGCCATACTTGTCGTGAGGAGAATGACAGGAATGACACTAATGACTGTCACCCCCCTGGGTCGACCGGTCAACTGCGACAAATCTGCTATATCCCCTTCCACGTCTCTTAGCAATGTGCACAGTTTCTCGATTCATTTTATACGTTTGGCAACGTGTTTACTGTTCCCTCTTTGTTCAGTACAGTATAAACCCATTGTACTCTTCTTACATACGGAAATCTCGACCCAAGACTAACCTTTGCCAGACCTTAGTATAAGCACTCTAAATAAAATTTTTGTTATAATTTATGTTCTTAAATATTGTATTTTAAACATTGCAATTTGTTATTTTTCAGTTTCCTAGGCCCCTGATGCCTCAAAGGATCAGGAAGCATGGTGGTTTGATTCTACATACTATTGTAGCTGTCTATATGTTTATTGGCCTGGCCATAGTATGCGACGAATATTTTGTGGCATCTTTAGATAGAATATGCGAGGGTAAGTCTGTCTGAACCAGCAAGTTTTAAATTCCTAAATTGATTAAACTTTATATAGCTTGAAAAAGTAATATCAAACAAAGAAATATGTTTCTATATGTCAGATTAATAAAATTGTTATAGTTACCAAAGCAACTCAAAATGAAAATATATTAATAGCATTTTTTAACGCAACAAATAAAATTAGGAAACTCGATATTATGATTAAAGGATGTAAAAAAATATTGCCCAAGTTAAAAAATCTTTCGGACACTAAAAATAAAATTTTAAAAGAGATGTATATCATATATTCACACATTATGTATATAAAATTATTTTTTGACTAAGCTCTAATTCTATAAAAAAAAACATATTCGGCTTAAAATATGAAATATTTGTTAGATACTTTATTTGAAAAACATATTTAGATTGTGGTTAATACAACATTATACTATTATTTTATTTTAATAAAATTAAAAATAAGATATTTTAATAAAGAAATAGGAATAGGAACTAATTTCTCAAGCCAATTTTATACTATAATAAATTGTGTTTTATAGAGGTTTAAAAAATGCTGTTGAAATTATTGACTGCTGGCTATTCTACACCTTTAAATTTCGATTATAAAAATTACCAGACACTATCAAATATTTATGGACATTTTATCGCTATAAAGATAGTAAGATATTGATTATGTTTTACATTGTAAAGATAAAAACTGTCAATTATCATTACTGATAGCAAAGCTATAAAAATACGAAACTTAGTTATATAAATAACATTATTTATTATCAGAATGAAAGCTAAACATTTCTATTATTTTTATCTGGATTGATAAATTTAACTTATTTCAAAAATAGCAGGTTAGTCGTGACTGACTATGTTAAGAAAAAAAACTCAAAATTTAAGTGAGGATGCAGTCAATAATCACCACATAGGCTAATAAAACTACTTTTTCAAATTTGTCAAGCTTTCGAGAATTTTATTCCCATCATCAGGACAGTTTGACTGAGCCAATTAGCAAAAATTCATCCTCTGCACAAAAAGGCCTTAAAAACTAGCATCGTATGACATTGGAATACAAGGACATTTCCTTTATAAAATATTAAAATACATATCCAACGACATTACTTTTCTTTTAAACACAACTTGACTAAGTCACTGTTTGATCGAGCTCGAAATAACAATGTAGAAATTGGTTTAGTAAATTTAAAAAAAATCTTTTTTGTTTTGTGTTTAAAAGAAAAGTAATGTCGTTGGATATGTATTTTAATATTTTATAAAGGAAATGTCCTTGTATTCCAATGTCATACGATGCTAGTTTTTAAGGCCTTTTTGTGCAGTGGATGTTTTTTTGCTAATTGACTCAGTCAAACTGTCCTGATGATGGGAATAAAGTTCTCGAAAGCTTGACAAATTTGAAAAAGTAGTTTTATTAGCCTATGTGGTGATTATTGACTGCATCCTCACTTTAAATTTTGAGTTTTTTAACTTATTTCTATTTTGAATCGAAATGATTTTATAAAAGACTTTTGGTCTGCTGTATTATTTTTTAATTTGTTTAAATTTATTTAGTAGTCATGTGTTAAGAAGTATATGTGGAATAAAATTTTAATTTAATTACTAAATAATACATTACTGATTTTTGATTTTATATATACTGGATGCGTCTCAAAAGTGGCTCATCTCTTTAATTTTTTTTTAGATAAAAAACCGAGATTTGGTAAGTTAGTATATGACATAAATTAGGATTGATTGACGTATTTAATTGTTTTTGGTCACTTCCTGTTTCACCGGAAATGACTACAACTTTTGATTTTTATATGACACCTTCGGTATATTTTGATTTTATTCGATAGAAAATGACACTCTCAATACAATTACATATCATATGTCCACTTTTGACATTTTCATTTAAAAAAAAATGTTAAAAACACTAATTTTTAATAATGGAACCTTGGAATATTATTTGATCATCTAATGTTTTTCTTGTCTTGCCCTGGCCTGTTAAAAGATGGCCAATTAGTATTTTTAGTCATATCTCATTTTTTTTTCAAATCGAACAAGGGTCGCTCACTAGCATATTTAGAAAAAAGTATTTTTTACGAATAATTTGGCACCACACACTTGGTATTTCGAGTCAAATTGTCGCATGTTACAATTTCAAATAAACCAAATGCCGAAATGTCAAAAGTTGATATATGATACGTCATTCTATTCAGAATGTTATTTTTCTTCAAGGATACTATATAGAGATAAGGATTGTTCGATTCCTATCCTCCTGCACTGTCAGTTTTTCTACGTCATCTAATGACCCAGTTGCATTTCGCGCCAAAAGTTTTAGACAGTGACAGTTATTTTTGCATTTGACGGAGGAGTGCACAGTGCGTTGGAAGATGAATTTAGCGGGACAAAAGCGTTTGGTTAGAAATAAGCCAAAAAATGTGTACTGTAAGAATAAATAGTAGACATTCCAATTGATATAAAAATGCATGAATATTCTTTGTATTTCGATACATTTTTATCAACCAAATTTGGTCGTTTTCTGCTCAGCAAGGCAGAGATCATACGAAAACAAAATATTTACAAGTGCTTATACATTTTATTCCAAAGCCAAATTATATTGAAGAGTGCCAAAGGTATGTACTTTTCTACTGTACGTATATTATTTGTTAAAATCCTTTGTGCCTTTGTCCTGCAGATATCAAACTTTAATTTTTTTTCAAATATCGATATATTGAATGATGTAGATCTTTTGAGTTACCAATAGTTACCAACACAGGTAGTTACAGTCACAGGGAGTTCAAGCTTAACAGGTGAATGCCCAAAAAGTTTCATTTCAATCGGATAGTATAAAAACAAAACAATAACTCCATCAAAAGGCACTGAGTTTATAAAATTGTCTTAGATAGTTACTATATATGAAATTACAATTACTGAGTGTTAAAATTAAAATTAAAATATCTATCTTAATTAATATTTATAAAATAAAATATAATTTTTTAAAATAAAATATAGAGGGTGTCACAAGATTACAAAGTAATTAAAAAATAACTGCTAAAGATTTTTTTGTAAGTATTTCACCTGATATCATAATTTTATGTATTTGGCAATAGTTTACAATACGGTTTTTGTGTGTCATGTACGAATAATATCATAGTTTTATTATCTTGTATTTATTTATTAATAAATTAAGTTGTTAATAAATAAATAAACTTAACCATATAGTTGCTATATATTAGACCATTTGCTACGTTCTTAGATTTTAAGTCCCAAACATTGCTCTTGAGATTTTGTCCCGCTAGAATAACCATCCGCCGCACTGTGGAGCGCTGGTCAGCGCGTGACGTAGCATTCCACGGCGACTACGACTACGACAGTCCTTGATTTTCCTTCAAATAAAGTAAAAAATACCGTGGGTGTTATTTAAAAATCAAAAGTTGTAATCATTTCCCGGGAAACAGGAAGTAACCAAAAACAATAGAATACGTCAATCAATCCTGATTTATGTCGTATACTAACATACCAAATATTGTTTTTTTTATCTGAAAAAATAAAAAAGTTACAGAAACCACTTTTGAGACGCAGCAGGTGGGTATAATGTTATATAAAACAGCTTTAGAATATTTCAGAGAATCTAAGAATGAAATAAGATTAGTTTCATTTAACAGAAAATATTGAAAAATTATTTGAGAAGTACTGGGACATTCATAGGTCCAGAACTTCTGAGATGCTTCGAAAGCATTTATAAAAAAGGTCACGGGACCAGTGGGTGACTAGAGAATCTCTAAAACGGTGGAAAATTCATCAGGACAGAGGCAAACCAAAACAGTTCACAGTAGAACAGAATTTACGACAGTCCTGATAAGTAGATAATTACCAGGAAATTGTTACAAACAGAACATATTGCAAGCTCGATAGTAAATTTAAAGTTGATGGTATTGGCAAACAAAGTCATATGCAGATTCTGTCAATCAGATGAAGAAAGAGCAGAACAGGTTCTATGTCAATGCGCCAGCCATTCAGCCAGGTTCAGTAGACAAGTAGTAGCTTTTTGAGAAGAATGCGACTGGAAAATGCAATCTAGAGATAAGAAAACGGCCTCAATAGGTCTGTAAAAGTAGTGGTGGAATATTTCAATTAGCCAATCTTATAAAATCTAATATAATTGTTAATAATTAATATTTTTTCGTAATTTACAAAAAAAATTGGTCAAGTGCGAGTCGGACTCGCGCACGAAGGGTTCCGTACCATTCATTATCTATACGACATTAGACACTATATTATTATAAACTTTTTTTCCCATTCAGCTGAAATTTTGAATCCGCGTATAAGTAATTTAAAAAAAAATGAAGAAACACATTACTAAAAATTGTATTAATCAATAATAAATATGTAAAAAGTAAAAATAAATATGTAAAAATATGTAAAAATAAAAAAAACGATTAAAAAAAGTCGCCTTGACTAGGATTCGAACCTGCCTTTCTACGGCTCCAACGTCATAGCAGCGTAAACTCCTAACGCTTTAACTACGCGGCCACCGAGGACTTGAAAGATTCTATGTAAAATTCTTACTTAAAAGATAATGTTTAGTGAAAGTACGTTTTTATTTATAAACATTTATTTGATTCTGTTTTTAGTATTTGTTCTTATAGCGGCAACATAGATACATTATCTGTAAAAATTTCAACTGTCTAGCTATAACGGTTCATAAGATAGACCTTTGTGACAGACGGACGGACGGACAGCGAAGTCTTAGTAATAGTGTTCTCGTTTTTACCCTTTGGGTACGGAACCCTAAAAATGAAATAATAAATTTTACTCTATTCTTGCTTCATCCTGTATTTCCTTAATTATCCCTCTTGGCGTTTTGTTATAGTTTGTCTACATTTTATTTAAGAAGTCGTTGTCTACATTTTATATCAGAAATGTTATTTTTATAACGATAAAAACAATTGTCGAAAGAAAAAGAAGGAAATGTAAAGAAACTTAATGGTTTTCCTTTCGGCTGTCCAACTCTTAATATAAAGGACAGATCATTTCGAGTTATGTCCTTCTCCTGTCGAAGGGATTTCAATTCCGATTCGAAAGGCTGGCCCAAATTTCATTATCCCCATGTTACAGCTGAGTCGGTACAGTTTCCCTAATAATTTTATTTATTGAAGGAAAACCAAGAAAAACATTAGTCTGTGAATCTTTAGTATAAATATTATTTAGTTTTTTAAAGATGGATATGTTTATTTTTTGTGGTGCATTTTTAATTTTTAATAAATATATTTGACGAAAAAATAATAATTTGACAAAACACTATTAAAAAATGTCTATATCTATGTGGCGGATTCATCTCTCCAAAAAAATCCTATATGGGTATTTCGCCACTGCAAGAAAATCTACAAAATAAAATAGTTATTTTTTGTAAACACTGTTGCGTTAATCGAACGGAAACTACTTGTCAGCAGTTAAGTTTACAGATAAACAAATTTGCCTAACAAACAAAAAAATGCTTAACGTTTCGGAAAGTTTATCTCTTTCCGTCGTCGGAAGCAAAAGAATACAAAAAAAAGAAAAAAAACTTTTTAAAATATTTTTAAATTCAACTATTCGAGAACACTTTAGTTTTTTTTAAACAGATACGTCTACAAACTACAAAAACCGTTGACGTTCTATTAAAATGACATTATATCAAATTAAACTTCAAAATTAACAATTACTACCTGATAACAATTACTTAATAAGGTAAAACCAAAAAGCCTCAAACTTTCTGTATGATTATTTTTAATAAATACATTTGACGAAAAAATAATAATTTAGTAAAACATTATTAATATGAACATTTAATATAAAGTTCAGGAAAAGTTTTAAACTTTTTTACTCATGATTGCGGACCATATTTGGTCAAAACAGCACAATATAAAGTGGTCGAAAGTTCGAGTTGTCCACAGGCAACCTCACTAGAAAAAGCGTAAATTTAAAGAAGCCGTTTTTACAGCAAACAATTATAACATTTTTAACAATCCTAGTTCGGAAATATCTACGATATGGCAACCACTGCGATAAAATGCACCAATGCAAGCATTCTAAGTGGATAACCTCACAGTTGACTGTACCCGACTTCATCAATAATTCATCAAGATCTGCTACTTTCGAACAAACTTTAATGTTTAGCACAAACAACTAATGTAACCTACCTTATTTCAAAATTAATAGTACACCGTATATGTATATTAATTCTAATATCGATCTTACTTTGAAAACCTCGTACGTTAATTTTTTGGCAAAAATTATATTTATAGCCTATTTCCATAAAGAAGACCACATATCTATTGTACCGGGTGTCCCACTAAGAATAGCTCCCGGCTGTATCTCAGAGAGTATTAGCCGTAGGGTTTACGGAAAAAATATTTATAACTAAAGGGGCTATGAGAAATTGCTGGAAATTATTTTTAAATTTGTAGAACGACCGCTAGGGGGCGCAACTGCAAGAAAAAATATGAAAATAGAGTTTTTACACAATTTTGCCTAGATAAGATGTACTATAAGTAATAGTTTCATAATCTTCAGTAAATTATGAATATTTTTTGTTAGAACCATTTTCCCCTATCAAAATAAAGTGGTGGGGGAAGGTTAGATCTGTTTTTATTTAAATATTAATAACTCTGGACTGGATGATCGGAATCCAACAAGCGAGGGCTCGTTTAAAAGAGTGTTTCTTACTCTATATTATACCATATAAACAATAATAATAAACTTTTGAACGTAGACGCTAGGGGGCGTTGTCTTACAATTTAACAAACATTGCGCGTTTTTTCAAAAAAATTAAATGCAATAATATATGTAATTTTAGCTGATAGTAAAGAGTAGTAAAAGCTTAAAAAGTCAGCGAAAACCGCATCTTGATATCTTCTTTCAAACCGAAGATATTAGCAAAATTATAATAATTACCAAAAAATAAGCCCTAATTACCTTATTTTTACAACACGGTATCAGTAGCCCTCTTAATTATGCCCATTCTAACAAAAAAATAAGATAGAAACAGTTAGTTTATTTTAAAATCGACGAAATACCAGAATACCATAATACCAGATGTATTAATATCTAATAATAAAGATATTAATAACAGTCAACAAGAAACGATGATTCAGTGAAGTTATGGTAGGCTTTGGAAAAAGTTGCTTTTGACCTAATAGTATAAACCAGGGGGGTGACAGTAAACCGGAAAATTGGAAACAGTTGTGGCGCGGTTCTACCCAGGCAGAAAGCATGGCCTTCTAGACTGTCCTAGACAAAAATCTGAATATTTCTATATGATTTCTGTCAATTTCTGCTACGGAACATTTTTATGCACGTCGGCGTCCTGTTCTTTTGTCTTTTGTCTGTGTGTCAGCATCAGCTCCCGAGGCCTCTGGCAAGGTCGGGCGCCATTTTAATTTTTGCCGTTTAGATTTGATTGGAAGTTTGTTTCTGATATTTCGGCTGAAATTTATAAGTACAAAGATGTTTTTTGATATAAAGTTCCTTATTAACACTTTAATAAAGTATATATGATATTAATTACATGAAGAAAATGATGAAATCGACGTTTCTGCGTGTAGTAGGTATGGACCATATTATATGTAAAAATAGGTAATATATTAACTGCTTTTATATTTTTTTAGCTTTAAACCCTTAATCTAAGTTTAAACCCAAGGATCTTGGGATATTCTTTGCCAAGGATTTTTCCGTATCTCTACTTTAAAGACTGATCGGTGATTTTGAGCAATTGAAAGCAAGTTATACAAGGTAAATTATGATTATTGAACTATTATTGCCTACGTTAAATTTCTACAAGATGAACAGAAATGCGTAATTACATATCACATAGGTACCTATTATGTATTTTCATAGCAATAATGCTATAAATCTATGTATGTAGATTATTTTTAAAATACAAATGAGGTATTAGATGTATATGTATCATATTTTTTATTCATTTTATTTTCATTCAAGTCCTGTTTGATTTAATTCACAAAAGTCTTATGTAGGTACCTATATTTATATTTTTTACATATTTTTTTTGATTCCAGGTTTTGTGTGGGTTCCGGTTGCCTTTTTCCTGCTTCCAGTTATTAAGTTTTATGCCCGCGAAGCTGTGAAAACATTTATTTATCTTCAAGTTTCTGTAAGTCAATGCACTCTGTTACTTTACTAATTCACTTTAACACAGCATCTCTGATATTATTTAAATATTTGATATTGATACAGTAGTTTATTGGATTATAGCTCTTTAATTGTGTTGATTTGCATATTTACATTGTTCTAAATTCCAAATAAATATTTTTGAGTAATTTTGTTGTATTACTTACTACTAGAAAGAGTAAAAAGTATATTAACCCTCATTTAAACCTCCTGAACAGCCCGCCATTAAAAACCGGAAACGGAAATAAATTTCATAAAATTGAAATTGTCATGTCATGTCAAATGTCCCAGCCGCCATATCTGAAAATTAGTTACCCAGGCAGCCACGCTGTTTCCATAATTTAACATTGACTTGACACTTCTTCTTGTATTTATTATTTTATGGTATAAACGTCAAATTGTTATTAGATCAACATTTTGATAGTCTTATCAGCGTTTTTTATATTTTAATTTCTTTTTTAAAATGCCAACAACTTCAACTATTTCAAATAATAAACAACGTTCAAAAGCTTATTATTATTGTTTATTTGGTACAATATAGAGCAAGAAACGCTCTTTTAAACGAGCCCTCGCTTGTTGGATTCCGATCATCCAGTCCAGAGTTATTAATATTTAAATAAAAACAGATCTAACCTTAGCCCACCACTTTATTTTGGTAGATAGGGGAAAATGGCTTTAACAAAAACTATTCAAAATTTACTGAAGATTATGAAGCTATTACTTATAGTACACCTTATCTAGGCAAAATTGTGTATAAATTCCATTTTCTTATTTTTTTGTTACAGTTGCGCCCTCTAGCGGTTGTTCTACAAGCTTTAAAATAATTTCCAGCAATTTCCCATAGCCTCTTTAGTTATAAATATTTTTTTCCGCAGCCCCTACGGCTAATACTTTCCGAAATACAGCCGAGAGCTATTCTTAATGGGACACCCTGTACTGTATTGTAAGTTGTAAGACAAAATCGAATTACTTTGATTATTGCGCTATCTGTGGACAATTATTTTTTCAATTAATCGGAATAGAACTCACTTGAAAAGGTTTTTTTTGTTTCTCTAACGGTTTTTTTTCTTACTAAATTTTCAAAATAAGATATCGAAAATTATTACTAAAAAGTTTTAAAAAAATCCCAATTTTCAGAACTGAAAATGTCTCCAGACGTTGCTGGAGCAACTTTCATGGCAGCTGGTAGTTCTGCTCCTGAACTAGCAACAGTTATAATTGGTGTGTTCTATGCGGAGGACGATATAGGTAAGTACCTTTCCTTTTTAGACTCCATTTCCTCCTCCTCTTCTGCTCCTGTGACCGCAACTGTTTAAAACCTCTCAGTAGCATTTTGGATCAAATTCATAGGAATGTGTTCATAGGTATTTGTAAAGGCGGGATGACACAGTTCAAGTGTTGGACCAAGTTGGACCAGTGTTGCACTTGGACCAAGTACACTTGAATGCTGCCATATAACTGTACTCTATGCGCGTCTCACTTGTACACTGCTTGTATAGTATTGCCTGTTTCATCCAACTTGAGTTACTTTGATAAAACAGTTAATACTATACAAACAGAGCGTAAAAGTAGATAATCTACTAGAGACATGTAAATGAAAAAAGTATACGTTTTTTCTTTTGATTTTGATCCAATGTAATCATAGCCTAATGCATGTGTATGAGTTTATGTAACATTTTAGGCATATCCGGCGTTATTGGATCGGCAGTGTTCAATATCATGTTCGTGATATCCGTTTGTGCACTTTCTACAGGTGCCGTAGTGTACTTAAATTGGTGGCCTCTGGTTAGGGACAGTTTTTTCTATGCAATTTCTATCTTAATGATGTTGGCCGTCATTGGAGACAAGGATGTGAATTGGTAAGATGGGTTATTATATATGGGATATTTAAATTATATCGCTTTTGAAGAAATATTATTTAATCGTCTATGCATAACGTTTTACCTTTCTATAGTATATACGGGGTGTCCAAGAAATAAGTACAAGTATTTTAACTGGTAGTATATTTCGGCCCCAGAAACACGCCTGTGGGGTTTTTTATGAAAAAAAAAATATTTTTCTTGATATCTTCCGGGAAATGTTATAAACTTTTTAGTGCCACTTGTTTATTTTCCCGAGATTTCTCTACATTGCATCTAAACCTTGCAGTGTTGCCACCTCCTACTTTATCCATATTCAACACTGTAATTTTAAATTAGTACGGAAAAAAATAATTCAGTATTAATTTCACTCATATCAGTGTCTATTGCTAAATAATTCTAGTATAAAGTAGTGTGCGTTTTTCCATGTGTTTCGAGTTTATAATGACATTTTTTTAGAAATAGAGAGTGTTATTTTAGCAATTATTATAACAGGCAGTCATAAAGTGAAGTGTATGTGTATTTTAGAAGAAATGTCATTGTTGTTACCTCGATCTGCAATCAGTATTTTTTTATGTTGTGTGTAAGATTTTTTTGCGTGTGATAACACAACTTTAAAAAAGCAACATACCTCTGCAAAACCCTTCGGATGGTGTGGAGTTTTGCGATTTATTTTTGCATATACTTCTTTGGCCATCTGGCAACACAGGGCATCGAATAAGCTGAAAAACGCTGTTATCGCCGGCGATTCTCAAAATGTTTTTTTTTAATTTTCAAAGTTAAATAACTCTGTTATATAATATGTTTATTTTAAAATACTTGCACTTATTTCTGATACATATACAGGGTGTAACAAAAAAAACCATACGATTGAAAAAAAACGGCGTCAAAGACGGCTGAGAAATGATAATCGCTTATAATTTTGGCGAGGTCAAGCCCTAATCATTACTTGGCGCGTACTTTTTTTTGGGCGCTTACTACTAGTTGGACTTGAAAAGATTGCAATCTATTCTTATACTAAATCATTTTTTTTTGAATGGTGTAGTTTAAAATTATTCGACAAAAAATAATTTTTTGGAAATAGATTTGTTCTATATCCTTCTTTAATCTTCCCATAATTAGTGTTAATTTTTGACAAGTTTTATGTCAATTTTTAGTAAATTAAGTCTAGACATTGACATCGCTAAAATTATCATCGATTTTCATTCTCCGGCCATCTTTGACGCCGTTTTTTTTTCGATCATACGGTATTTATAATTATAATATACAACAGGTTAGAATCGACGGTAATGCTTGTCACCTACTTCATCTACTGCATAGTGCTGCATTTCAATACGCCCCTGGAAAAATGGGCCCAAACATGGCCAGTGCCGTTCAAGACCGTCGCACCTAACGAACAATCGGGCCTGGTTAGTTACAAAACTCTGGAAGAACAAAGACAAAAGCATACTAACTATGGAATGGAATGGAACGAAACCAACGAGCAAGAACAGCAAGCGCAACAGCCTCAACAAGAGTCCTCTCCGCCCGCATGGAACCCTGGTCAAGATTGGAGTCCGGAGAAACAGGCTCCACAAGAGAGTGAGTGATTTTTTTAAAGTCAGAAACACTTTAGTCTCATTACACTTTTTTAAAACATCTTAAAAATATTTTAGTCAATTTTTGTCAACATAGTTAGGTATGTGTAGTTTTGTAAAATGGTTGAGAATTTATCTCAATCACACGTTTTTTTTGGAGACGACCGTTTTTTTTGGAGAAAGACGTTTTTTGTAAAGGTGGGTATTCACTTGCAACAAAACACTCCGAACGAACCAAACGCGCCGCGCACTCCAAACAATCTGCAACAAAACATTTTCCGGGCACGCTCTAAACGACCTGCAACAAAACATTTTGCACGGAGCGTTCCGCCTGTTTGCGGTGTTCGCTGCGTTCCCGCCAGTAATCAGTGTTAGTGTGTTTGTCGACATGGATGCATCTGATATTACCATATAGCAGTTGGTGCTTTTTTAATTATAGAGGCATTAGCGGGTAACAAAAAAGAGAAAAAAAAGGAAAGAAGGGGAAATGTGGTCAAGACGCCTCTTTTTGCGCCGTCAAAATATGGCCTTACTTAGTGACCTAGAATATATATGCATATGAAAAAATTTACAAGGATGGCTGCAGAAGATTTTGAGAATCTAATATGCTTAGCAAGTCCTAATTGCGGTGCACCCTATATTATTAGCAATTGCCATCCAAGCATCATGCTTATTCACTTTGTTATAATATGTCCCATTTGTCGGGTCCCATAAAATAGGCTGCTTCTCAAACTCATCAATTAACTCTAAACACGTTTCTCTGTTCCATTCCATAGCTAGGCACAGTTTAAAAGCACCACAAACACAACGAACGTTCAAAACTGCCGTATCCACTGAACACCGGCCAACGAACAAATTCTTTTGAACAAATCCCGTTTACCGACAAGCTTCGGAAAATGTTTGGCGCGTTCGGTTCGGTTCGGCGCAACGCACTGACTACACAAATTTGTTACAGCGCGCGCGGCGCGTTTGGTTCGTTCGGAGTGTTTTGTTGCAAGTGAATACCCACCTTAAGACGTAAATACTAGCTAGACCGTTTATACTAGCTTAACCGAATCAATTCTTAGTTAGGGTTCGGCGTATGAAACCACACTAAAAAAGTTGCAAGTTTGTCAAAATTTTATCATACGCGTCATATTCAAGATTAAGAGTAGAGTAAATGTAATAAATATTATATCAAATTGTTTATATATTAAATCTGTATTAATATTAATATATTGAAAGAACAATCTTTATCATGCGCACCACACACATAATATCAGAAGTCAAGCTGCTTAAATAGCTCATAAGTATTGATCGTGTTAGTAAGTCAGTCTGTCCAAAAAAGTATCTCTTATAATGGAATAAGATTACATATAACAGTTTGCCTTCGTTATACAGGATCTATTCTAGCCCTAGAGCTAGTAGCCCCCTTCAGATTAGCCTCAGCATCAAAAAGGTTTATCAACATACTTAAAATGCTTTACTTTTATTTGTACTCTATGTAGCATTCCAACAGCAACAGCTCAGTGGACCAGTACTTAATCAAGTTTCCAACGATCCTGTTCTACCGCAACCTCTACCCTCAGGACCTGTTCAACACGATTACTACAGACCTAAAGAGTTCGATCCCACCACCAAAATAAATCCTCTAGTAAAACCTGCAGGTAAGGTAAACCTGCTATTACACCTAACAAATATTACGGTTATGTACCATCGTGAAATGAGAAGGCCTAACCACTTAGCGTGACGTCATTGAAGTGGGCAGTTACGGAACTCTTTTTAGGTACACTCAATATAAACTTTGATACTACCGATGTTTTCATGAATCAGTTAATCAAGAAATTTAAAAAGTTATATATCGGTATCATATCCGGAAAGAATAATGGATAGAGCGAACCATACGACCGAAAAAAAAACGGCTTCAAGGACAGCTGGGGAACGACAATCGATGATAGTTTTGGCGAGGTCAAGCCCTAGACGTCGTAAATTCGAAAAAAAATAGTTTTTTGAAAATAGATTCGTATGTCTGGAAACGTTCTATCCTTTTATTATTCCTCGGTCGCCTTTGACGCCGTTTTTTCCGATCATACGGTATTAATATAACTTACCTGTTTTATTGAGGCTTGTAACTAAAAAAAAAGGATGATTTAAGTTTTAAAAGTTGAACTAAACTACCAGATTTCCTGCTATAATGTGTCATTGTCATTGTGCTGTAGATGAAGCTGGACAATGGGCTAGAATCAAATGGACCGTTCTCTACCCTATCCATTTCTTCTGTATCTACACCATGCCAGATTGTAGAAGCGAAAAGTACAGAAATTGGTACCCGTTCACGTTTTTTGTTTCCATGGTGTGGATATCTTTCTATTCCTATTTTATGGTGTGGATGATAACAATTATAGGTTCGGCATTGAAGAAATAATAAATAATTTATTTTTTCTAAATGACATTTTTTTGGTGTTCACAGGATACACTTTAGGTATACCGGATACAGTAATGGGTTTGACGTTCGTAGCTGCGGGTGTGTCAGTTCCTGATGCCCTGTCTAGTATAGCAGTTATAAAAGAAGGGTTAGATTAGTTTTTTCTTATATTTTATCATTTCAAACTATTACCGTTGATTGAAAAAATTGGAAAGATATGCAACCTGCTGGGCAAACCCGCGACAAGGCTGATTTGATTTCCCCTTACGTCACAAGTGCTGTACGGTGGAGCCACCAATTCTTCTGCGGCCAACGCATAAAACACTTATTTTCTCTAATTCGGCTCGCGAAGGCATATCGAAGACGGTGTGGAACTGAAAATGACAGTGTTGCCATATTAAGGTGTCTAATATCTGTAATACGTTTGACAAAAATATCTTTGGATGAAAAATTCTCGTTTATTTTGTATTGAAAATTTCACACCTCTACTTTTCAACCAATAACATGCTTTAATGTTGACTAGTTACCATGGCAACTGAAAAAATTTCCGGAAATTTTTTCGAGGCGCCACGAAACTTTAGTGGAAATTTTTTGACAGTTGAAAAGGTAAACATAAGATCTACAATCATAATGTGAATGAACTACAATGTCTATATATTGAAATATTACCCATTTGAGTTTTAGCATTTGATGTAACTAATTAATAATATAATAATATTTGTTAATATTATTAACAAATTGAAATTATTTTAAAATGTCATGTTGGATTAATATTTTTTTTTTCAAATTTAGGTGTGAAATTTTCTTACCGAATACCACGCAAGCTTAAATTATTCCTGGAAATTTTCTTTCGGGCACGAATATTTTAGGAAAATTATCAAAATAATTTAGATAATTTTCAAAATATTCGTGCCCTCAAAAAAATTTCCGAAAATAATTTAAGCTCTTGTGATATTATAAGTGAAAATTTATTCGTGTTAAACCAGTGTTAAACATAGAATAAGCAACAAAAATAAAAATTCTTTTATAGGTACTGAGAATATGACGTATGACCGAAAAAAAGATGTTTTTATACACAATTGGCTTGGAAATGACGATTATTCACATTTACCATAATATTTTACATATGAGATAACAGCGATCTTCATTTCCAAGCCAACTCTGACGCCGTCCTTTGTTTAATCATATAATATTATATTAAATTGTTTAATGATAGAAAATCCGTATTATTAACGTACTGTACCCAAAATCCGTAAATCTACGGATTTAATAGTAGTTCTGGAAACACTGTCTCCGGCAACCACTCACTCTGTCGACTGAAAGCAGAACTACGGTACAGTATTCTTTATCCGCTGCGCTGTAAACGACTTGCGCAGAGCTAAACTAAATCTCGCATAGGCTGAGGTTAACGCCAGCTACATCTTGGCAGTGTTGCCAGAACTAAGGATTAATCCGTAGATTGACGGATTTCGGATGTATTCTACGGACGTACGGATTTTTTTCCAATAATACGGATTTTCTGTTATTGAACAATTTAACATAATATTATACGATTAAAAAAGAACAGCGTTACAGTTGTCTTGGAAATAAAGATAGCTGTTATTTCATATGGTAAATGTTCATTTTCAAGCCCACTAAACGACTTTTATCATACAAAATATGCAGTAGGTACCCATACCCATAAAAGAATATTTGCAAATTAGAAATTTTATCTATTACCATCGATTAATTGACAATACTAATCATACAAAGACATAATAACGGATATTTTTGCCCATCGGATCATATTTTTATAATAATAAAAAATTATAGGTTTTGCAATACTTGTTTGTCTCATCTATTCTTGTACATGTAATATTACGTAGCTAATATGTAGATATTGAAGAGTAGTAATATTTTGTTATTTTTAAAATGTTTATATTTGATATTTATTTTATGTTTAACACGAATTACTTAATGATCAACAAAATACAGGGTCAGTCTTAATAAGTACAAATATTTTCAGGGGTGGTAGATCTCAATAACATATTTTCTCTTTACCGTTTTCCAAATAAGTAAAAAATAACCGAGTTATTCAAGTTTGAAAAAATAACAATTTGAAAAAAAATATATTTTTAAAAAATTTTGAGAGCTTTCTTTATTAATTTCTGTATTTGCACCCCCCTTAAGTGTACGATTTTTATCACATTTTTTGCGAAAAACCTCATAGACCTGTTCATGGGGTCGAAATATACCAGCCCTGAAGATATTTGTACTTATTTAAAACTCACCCTGTATAAATACGGATTTTTTTTATTCATCTACGGATATTTCGACCAACTGCATCTTGGACAGTTTTGTGCCACGAAATCGCCCATAAGGTTGCGCATCTTTTTATTTCTTTAATCAACGCTATTACACAGGGTTTTTCAATTTTATAGAACAAAATACAATTTACGAGGGATTTTTAAAATTATTTAAAACTCATTAGTTAATTGTATTTACTAAAAAATTATCAAATCATCTAATTTTCTTTAGATATGGTGATATGGCTGTGTCAAATGCTATTGGTTCCAACGTTTTTGATATACTAGTCTGCCTAGGTCTTCCTTGGTTCATTAAAACAGCTTTAGTTACACCGGGAGCACATGTAAAAGTCATCAGTAAAGGTTAGTGTTAAGTGTTTTTATAGCTTTATACTGTATTCTTTTAATAAAGTAAATTATTTATTTACTCATATACCGGGTGCTTTTCAATAGTAGCTCACCTCTATAACTTTTTTATATTTTCAGATTAAAAAAAAACGAGAATTGGTGTATTTTTATAGGACATAAATCAGGATTGATTGACGTATTCATTTAGTTTCGGTCACTTCCTGCTTCACCGAAAATGTTTACAACTTTTGATTTTTAAGAGGTACCCTCGTTATTTTTTACTTTATTTGATAGAAAATGACATTCTGAATAGAAATACATATCATATGTCAAGTTTTGACCCTTCCAATAAAAAAAAAGTATAAAAAGTTTATAAAGTATTTTAAATTTTAATCTAGAGTGTAATTACTGTGTTAATCTATAAAAAGCATTTTTTACGAATAATTTGGTACCACATACTTGGTAGTTCTAGTCAAATTGTCGATATATTTATTGTAACATTCTAGATTGAAATTGAAAATACAATTTTTTTAGGAGAAAATGTCAAAAGTAGACATGTGATATGTCATTCTATTCAGAATATCTTTTTCTGTCAAATAAAGTAAAAATACCGGGAGTACCACTTAAAAATCAAAAGTTGTAATCATTTTCGGCAATACAAAAAGTGACCGAAACTAGTTGAACAGGATAATCAATCCATTAAGAAAGATACAGGGTGTCCCAGAAATAAGTACAGATATTTTAAGGGGTGGTAGATCTCGTTAAAAGAAACATATTTTCTCTTTGCCGTTTTTCAAATAAGTCCAACATAACCGAGTTATTTTACTTTGAAAATTTCGGAAAAAAAATAATTTTTTTTCCTTAAATTTTGAGAACCACTGGATCTTTTCTGGGTTTCTTTTCTTGTAAATTTAATCTACTACCTATGTTGCCATACTATCAAGAAATAATGTTTTTTAACTAAGAACTAGAAAAATTTCCAAATTTTTTTTCAAAAAATTCCAAATTTTCAAAACTTTTTTTTCGCGAAAAAAACCTCATAGGCGTGTTTCTGAGGTCGAAATATACTACCAGTTAAAACATCTGTACTTATTTCTGGGACACCTTGTATAGATAAGAAATTTCGTTTTACCGAAAAAAATAAAAAATATATTGGGGTGTGCCACTTTTGAAAAACAATCGGTATAACTCAATATTTCTTTCAGGACTGATGTATTCTACGTTCTCTCTACTATCCACCGTGGCGTTTTTGGTAGTCGCCATCCATTACAACGGTTGGAAACTGGATAGGCGTTTTGGTATAGTACTGATGGTTTGGTACTTGGTTTTTATTACGTTTGCAAGTCTGTACGAATTGAACGTGTTTGGTAACCTAAATCCTCCCGAATGCGTTACAGATTACTAAAACACTAACATTTGTATTATTGTTAATACAATTGATAACTGAAATTATTACGAAAGATTATATGTATGCGAGTGGCAGTATGTCAATTTTTAAAATCCAAATTATGGGTTTGATAAGAAATTTTATTTAATTACTTGATTTTAAACAGAAACACATTCTTGAGAATTAAACCTGAAAATAGTTTTAAACATCAACAGCGAAAAAAAAACAGCTTTATTTTAATTTTAAAATTAGCATTCTTTAAACGATCACATTACTTTTAATATATAGGGTGATACACAGACTAAATACACTATTATAGTATTAATTAAAAAAGTTTTAAATATTTTCTTAGAGACTGCACAGAACAGCTTTAATTATTTAAGTGAAAAATATGTTTTGTAACACTCTATATATTCAAATGTGTGTTTACTCGAGCATTTAAAAGAACTTAAGAAATTATTTCTTTTTTGATACAAAATTAATATTAGTGTTACATGTATAAATTATTTATAATAACATATACATAAAAGTCTAGCATAAAAGTGACGACAGTATTTTTGAAGTTTTCTTAGGCTTAAAACCTCGTCTAGACGTTTTACATGTCATGTAAGACGGATTTAAAAACTAGATACACTAGTAAAACAAAAAGTAACAGGTCACTTGAGACAGACAGCAGACAACGGATATAGTTATACCGTATGATCGAGAAAAAACGGCGTCGGCGTTGGCTATGAAATGAAGATCGCTGTCATTTATGTAAATTTATATGGGAAATGTCATCGATCGTCATTTCCCAGCCAACTGGAGGCCGTTTTTTTTCGATCATACGATAGTATATTAATTTTATAGGAGGTATAGTTATATTAGGGTGCCCGGTGGCGTAGAGGTAGAGGCTCTCGTCTACCAATCTCAAGGTGTGTGTTCGAATCCTACACCCGGCATTTCATCAGCCGACTATTATATTAAAATAAAAATAGTTTGGGTACCTAGGTCGACTCAGCCTTAAATGAGTACTTGTGATTCACAATCCTGGCGTAATAATAGGCGGTTGAAGCGTAGTGGTAGCCACATTACCTTCCTTGTACGAGCCCTAACAACTATATGTTGGGACAAGGTCATATTTTGTAATTATTGCCCTGGTTTTTCAAAATGACTGAAAAATATTCGTTTAATTTTTTAAATATAAACATAACCATATATCCTAAACAGCTTGACAATATTTTTATAAATTTGTAAATCAATCTATATCTACAGTAGCGGATTTTGTTCATAAAAGGACAAATTTGCTGACAACTAAATATCGGGACAAGTATTTTTAAATAATTAATATCATCATAGGCGGCTTTGCTATAAACGTCACAAATGTCGCAAACTGTTTCCTTCAGCATTGACAGCTTGTAAGTGACTCGATACTTTGAGTAGTGAGATTTACTGTAAGTAATTTTAATTTTTTTAATTTTGTTAATTATTTAATTCAAAGTAATGGTCCGTGGAAAAGCTACAAATCAAAAACTACGCGAAATCATCATTCGTCAATACAGTACGGGAAAAACAATTCGAAAAATTTCTGATGATTTAAGTATTCCAAAAACCACGGTCTTTAATATAATAAAAAAAAATACGGCGAATCTGCCAATATAGACGTTAGAGGTAAAAGTTCGGGAAGGCCAAAAGTTGTATCTTAGAGAGATTTACGAAATTTAGTAAAAATTTGCAAGTCTGCGAGAAGAAGTACTCTTCGCAAAGTAACAGTTAAATGGAATACTGTAACTGGTTTAAATATATCAAGAGAATGTTGCTGAAAAGATATCCATAAATGCGGTCTGGAGTTTTACAAGGTAAACTTTATTTTGTGTGGATAATCAATTACCTGAAGATTATTGATACAAATTCTTATTTAGGCCAAAGAAAAACCGCTACTGACAGAAATTCAAAAGAAAAATCGCTACAATTGGGCAAAATCTAAATTATCGTGGACACAAAATGATTGGAATAAGGTCATATTTAGCGATGAGTCTAAATTTGATGTTTGCGTTGGAGATCATCGAAAACGAATAATACGAAATAAAGCAGAAGCTTTTCATAAAGATTGCTTAAAGAGGGTTGTTAAATTTCCTAAGTGGATTATGGTTTGGGGTTGCATGTCAGCAAGAGGTTTGGGCAAATTAAATTTTATAGATAGCACTGTTAACGCCCAAAAATATCAAGTTTTACTTACTTGAGACCTCACTTTTGTGTAGTGCTCAAGGATTGTTTCCAAACGAAGACTATATTTTGCAACAAGATGGAGCATCGTGCCGTTCAGCAAAATCAACTAAAAATTGGTTCGGTAATAATAATATAAATGTTCTATCCAATTCTGCAAGTAGTCCGGACCTCAATGTTATAGAAACTGTGTGGCATAAAATGAAGCAATATTTAAGAAACCACCCTCAACGAACAATTTTTGATTTGCGGACAAAACTGCAGGAAATTTGGGATAATTTTTCTCCTCAAATGTGCCAATCTTTGGTAACTACAATGCCATTAAGAGTTCAGGTAGTTGTTAAGGCGAAAGGTGATGTAACTCCATATTAAACAAATTTCTTGTTGTGCTGTCCCAATATATAGTTGTCAGCAAATTCGGCTTGATTTTGGCAAAATAAGCTATTATCAAAAGTGATTTGTTTGCAAAGTTATAAAAATATAGTAAAATTGTCTAGATCATATTGTAATGTTTGAATTTAGAATAATAAACAAAATAAATTGAGTCGTTTTAACAAATTACTATTTTTATTGCAAAAAAGACCTTGTCCCAACATATAGTTGTTAGGGCTCGTATACCGAACGGCTCAAGCATGGCAAGCTGTACCTTGCTACTCCCAAGGCGTTAAACGCTATATACGGGAGCTATTATTATTATAGTTATATTAATGTAATAGGAGGGTGACGTAAAACAGGTACGAACATGTAAAATAGGTTAATAAGCAAAAATAAACAGGTCTAAATAAGAAACAACCGCTTTAAAAAAGAAAACAACCACTAAAGGCTTAAAATACAGATCTGTTTTTTTTCTTATTTAGACCGGTTTATTCTTGTTTATATTATCTATATCGGTTATCTGTGAGTCTCAAGTTACCTAATGACTACTCACAGTGGTTTATTTTGCTTATACTCAATAGGTAAGACTGGCAGAGATAATTTTTTATGTGCAGACGGGGGTTCATAAGTCATCCTAGAAAATTTTGAAAACCGTTCACTATTAAAGTCTATTTAACAAAAGAATACATCACAATGACAGCTGTCTGCCATTTTGAATAACAGGATGTTGTCTGTCAAAATCTTTTCTGACTCGTTGGACAGGCTATACCACAGTAATCTGCTGAAACGACATTAATTATTAGATGCTGATGAGAGATGATAAATCATAAATGATCTTTTATAATAAATAGTTTTGACAAATACGCTTTTATATAAGATTTTATTTGACAATAAGTGAAAAACAGACTAAATTCCTAAGTAATACATTTACGTTTATGCGTTTAGTTTTAGGATATAATTTTGCCAAAAAAAAATAACAAAAAAATGAACTGTGTGTATTATAAACTCAAGATAATCCACACATTTAACAGGTATGCCACATACAGAACCAAAATACGCCAATTACGTCATCCGGCATATTACGTCATCTGGCAGACATATTTTATCTGACAGCACTTAACACGTCTACACTATGCGTGAAATAGGTCCAAGTAGGTCAAGGTTGAAAAGTAAAGCAGGTTCTCCCGTGTTATTACTCTTTTCTCAATTATTGTTGTTTGCATACATTACATGTTGTTTGCAGATATACCGTGTAATCCACGTGACGTAACATCACGCGTTAGAGCATGCCGGTTTAATGTGTATAGTGTATAAACTAACTAGAGAAGAAAAATAAGTGTATTGATGTAATTTTAAAAACGAAAACTATGATTGTCCTTTAATCTTCATCGATGTTACAAATACTTAGAATTATGTATATGTAGTACCCGTCCTAAATTATAGAAATAATCGTCAATTTTTCGTTCAATTATTAAACATTATAGTAGTCCTTAGAGTATATATGCTCAAATTAAAAAAATGTTAATGTTCTGAGTATATAAATATAATATAGTATCAAAATACAGGGTTTCCCAGAAATAAGTGCAAGTATTTTAACTGGGAGTATAGTTCAACCCCAGAAACACGCCTATGAGGATTTTTTCGTGAAAAAAAAATTGAAAATACGGATTTTTTTGAAAAAGTAGTAGTAGATTAAATTTACAAGAAAGAAAATCCAGAAAAGATCCAGTGGTTCTCAAAATTTTAGCCAAAAATTTTTTTTTGGAGATTTTCAAAGTAAAATAACTCCGTTATTTTGGACTTATTTGAAAAACGATAAAGAGAAAATATGTTTCTTTTATCGAGATCTACCACCCCTTAAATACGTACTTATTTCTGGGACACCCTGTATAATGTATTTATGCTTTTAAAACTACTATTGTTTATCTCTGTAACTGCCAATTAATTAATTGTTCTATGTATAGGGCTCAAATGAAATAGTTTTATTAGAAGTATAACATATACAGGGTGTTTCAAAAAACAAGTGCTATCTCAACATCTTTTCATATCAACAGTAGGTCTGCTTTGTCTCGTAGCTACAGGGTGTTAAAGTATTAATAATCTTTCGATTTACTATACTTTTCTTCCAAGTACTTTTAGTGATTCCAATGAAATTTATAAGTGCTACATATATATTTTAATGCTAAAAAGTGTTGATAGATTCAGGGATGTGCATATGGGTTATCACTAGTATTTTTTTCAAAAAAAACATGTGCGCCACTGAAATTTTTTAATTTGATATCAAAATTGTGTAGGCCGTTTAATACCAATTAAAAGTTCCCTCTTGATATTTTGTCGAATTCGGCGTTCTTGATGAGATAAAACCTAATTTTAATATTAATTTAATTTAATTCAATTTCAATTAATAAAATTAATAAGTTAGATATTTTACGTAATTTATTCTTAAATATAATTTTCGGTAAATGCGGCTAGTGCTGCTGACGTCACACGTAATTCCTTCCACTCTACGTAGCGTAGGTAGCCGAAGAGGAGATTAGAAATTTAATATGCTAAGGAAGTTCGCAAATTTTTCATGGCTCATATTGAAATATTGAAAAATTTTTAGTTCATCCTCAATTAAATATGGAAATAATGTGGATTTTTGCAAATATTGTGAACCTATAACTTTCGATTCTTTCTCGTGATTTCTTTTTCTTCTATTAGCAAGGAGCTCATAATTAATTATTTCTTGTTTGTTGTCATTTATTGTCGAGAAATAAGAAAAAAAACGCTTATCACCGCAGACAGGACTCCGGAAGCGACTAAAGAGAAACTCTATTGGCAAATACGGATATAGTAGGGGCAAAAAGAAACAAAATAGCGAATAATGCGGCGCGTGCGGCTCTGGTCAGTGTGCGCGTACCTTTAGTCCAACCTACAGCAATTTCAAATAAGAAAATAATGGTATTTAAAATAATTACAAAAAAAACTAATTTTAAAAAGTTTTAATTCCTGTAACTCTAAAACTATGCATTTCCATAGCCATATTTATAGGAACTTTTTTTCATACTTTTTTTATGATGATATTGTTATTTTTTAAAATATTAGACTTGGATCAAAGCAAATTAATAGAATTGCGTTTATCTCATCAAGGAGGCCGAAATCGACAAAATATCAAGAGACAACTTTTAATCGACATGAAACTGCTTACACTATTTCGCTAACAAGAGAAAAAAAGTCACTGGCGTACATGCTTTAAAAAAAATATATTCTAGTGATAACCCATATGCACGTCCCTGGTGAATATGTCGACACTTTTTTAGCCTTAAAATATGTCGCATTTATAGTAACTTTTACCCTCAACATTTCATTCAAAACGCTAAAAGTACTTGGAAGAAAATTATAATAAATCGAAAAAATATTAAGAATGTAACACCCTGTAGCTACGAAACAAAGCAGAATCGAACCTATGTTGATATGAAAAATAAATCTTATTTTTACGTGAGGAATTTCTACACGAGAGATGGCACATGTTATTGAAACACGCTGTATAATTTTTTTTCAATTCAGCTAAAATATTTTTAATATTTGAATAGTTCTGGTTATTAAAGTTTTAACCATAACTTATAACTTATTAAATTATTATTATTGGCTGAATAATCCAAGCAGACATTAATACTATTTAGATTATTCAGTAGAGCAGAGTCACACTACTATATGTATGTATAGAAAGATATACACTCACACTGTCAATCTGCACACTTCATAATACCTGTGATTTTATCTTCCTTAAATGTTCTCATATTTCTCCAAGCCAATTACTATATTATACATATAAAAATAAATAAATAATTTCTTCTTTTATGATTAATGATATAAATAATGACTACATTCCTATATTAGTATTATTATTGCACACAGTATCCTTAACGTCTGTTTCCATATATGTTTTTAAACATGCAGTACTATTAGTAATATACAGGGTGACCCAGTATTCCTATAAAGCTACATATTATCAGGTATCATATCGGAAATTTTTGAAAAACATAAAAATCTCTTATAGGGCAAATGCTTGATAATATAGAACAAAACTAGAGATTTTCCCTTTATTTGAAATAAAACAACCTCTATATGTAGCTACTAATGGTCCTTCATGTAGATCTTTTAATTTTGTATAATCATATATAAGTGATCAAACGGTTAAAATACTCAATTTAACTACGACAACTTATTAGGTGCAGTGTCAATTTTATTAATTTAATTAATATTTATACAAAAGCAAAGTAATTATAAGTACACAAAAAATTTTAGACCCTTATACACACCAACAGAAAAGACTTACCCCTTTATGTAACATCGAAGTATTAGAAAAAAAATGTAGTTAAGACTTTTAATTAATTAGTGTGATAAAATGTTAGATTTAAGCTGATACACTTAAGATACCGTACCATACGATCGAAAAAAAAACGGCGTCAGAGATGGCTTGGAAATGAAAATTATATGGAATGTCATTGATTCATTTCCAAGCCAACTGGACGCCGTTTTTTCGATCATACGGTACTTAATTCTGATATTGATTGAATCAAAAAATATATGTCACAAAAGAATAATTACTTTTTAGCTATGGTTTTCATAAAAAATACTTAAAATAATAATACCTACATACATTTACAGGATGGCTCACTTTTACTAACAGTTCACGCTGTAATAGTCTCTAGAATATTAAAAAAAAATTATGTAGGTGTTGAATATTTAAATAACAAATTACTTTGGCATAGAACAACTAGAGATAAGACTCCTGTTACTGTCGATTCATCTTTACCAAATTGAGACATCCTGTACAGTGATTTTCAAAAATATTGTTATGAAGACTAGAATATATTTATTCTATATTATATTATTAATAATATAATAAATTATTTTAAATTTTATAAAATAATAATATAAAGAAACATTAGTCATAATAAGCTGTATAAAAATAAATTTGTATGCAAGTACATACCATGTATAAATATTAAAAAAAAATCTAAATAAAAGTTTAAAATGATTTTTTTTTTGTATTTTTAAAAGGACATCACCTATATTATTTTAAGTATTTTTAGACAGGATTTTTTAGTCTAAATAATTGTAGTAATTAAGTAATTTTCCTTTTTAGAATCACATAGAAAAAAATGCTTTTTCGTTTAGTTATGACTGAATTAACTAATTATTTACTTTTGAAATATAAATTGTATAATTAAATAACTTTTATAGAGTGTGTTTTGACTTAAAATTACAATAAGCGTCCTAAAGATTCATGATTTAATATTTTGAATGTCTAATTATTTTTAACTAAAATTAGTAATGTTGCTTTAAAATTTATACAATTTACAAAAATGTATAAGAAATTACACTTATTATACTTTACCTGGAATTAATTATATTTAGTTTTGTAGTTTCTGTACTATAACTTATTTTTTATTCTATTGTATATCTTATACTATTCCTATTCATTTGGTAAACATATTTAAAATTTTTCTTCTCTGCTTTTGAAGACGAGAAATGCTGACTTTTTAGTCCCTTTCATATTATAAGGGATAGAGATAGTTCCTTGTGTTTAAATTGTATAAAAAAGTTTGGTTTTAGAATTGATATCACATTTACTTTAAGCATATCATGTTTTTTATCTTATTGCCATTTGATTTGTTACATCATATCCATTCATAGTAAAATATATAAATATATAATATTTATCATAATAAAGTCCTTTCATTTCTAGAATATTAAAGCAGAACTTATAGAGGTGAAAGGACACAAATTAATGGAACAAACGACAATAACAAAGCCTTAAATATATAAGTAAATTAAAAATAGAAATTAAGATTTTGATAAATTATTTCTTTATTTTTCTTTACCAACTTTTTTTTATTTGTATATATTTTGCTTATAATGTTTACATATTTATTTATTATGTTCAATCATTCAGAATGCTTTCCATGTCCTAAATTGCCAAATTTAATATATTTGTTAATGTTATAGTTTGAAAAAAACTCAAATCGATTCCTTTTTAATATTAAACAATTAGATTTATTTAGTTAGTATGAACAGTACAATTTTTAAAATGTACTAATCTTATGAAATTATTAATCTTAAGAGATCCATAGATTTTTGGCTAATATAAATAATTAATATGTTGTTATATATTAATATTTCAACATATTAAAGAAGTACTGTTATGTTATAGTCCCTTAGAGTAAATATACATATAGGTACTATATACATCTCCACATTCCTCTAGTGATTGTTCGCTGTACACCTTTTAATTTCTTTTAGTATTACCAAAGTATTTTAGACAGTATTAAACCAATTATAGTGTATGCTTGTTCGTAACATGGACACAAATTGAATCAAAGGCTTAAAAATCTTACGGTAGATGTAGAATGGGTATTAATGTAGAATCTTTTTGTTAATTATTTTTAATTTAATTTAAAGACAAGAATATGTGTCCATATAAAATGTTAAATGTTATAAAAATAAGAAAATGTATTCGTTGTTGATTCTTGTTTAAGTGTGGACAATTTTAATAACTGTAGCACAATGTAAAATTAATTTGCACATGAAGGTAATAAAGAAAAATTAAATTTAAAAGATGTTTTATTTAGACAATCCTTCACCACTGGATTTTTAATACGTCTGATATATTTATAAGCTATTAATTAAGAGTTTTACACAGACAAAAAGTAATACCTTAGAATTATCACCGAAAACGTTCATGTTGATTCAAAAAAATATGTGTAATTAAATCAAAAAAATATATTCATTGTTTATCAATTATAATAAAGTTAAACACAAAAAAATACCTAAATATTTGTCTTAAATTAAATGTGTGAATTGAACCATCATACTTAAATTTACTTGGCTATATTCGATCTAATGCTTCCAACATAACTATACTATTTCCTCGAATAACCTGCAAAATACAATCCATTGAATCCCCCTGAATTAAATATATTGATCCAAGATCTACTTACCACCATTCCAACATTATTCTTCGTACCATCTTTACATTCCTCGATGCTTTCGTCTACAACTAGATTCATAAAAGGATCGAATCCTCGTAAAATTCCGGTAACTTGTCTACCACCATTCAGTTTTAAAGATAACTTCTTGTCCATAAATCTAGAAAAAAAATACAGATACAGTACTTAATTAATGAAACATAATGCCTATTTACATACTTTTTTAATTCTGGAGGATGGGCTTTCGACATTGTTGATCTAAAAGTTTAAACTTTAACAAATGAATAATGGAAAATGACGCTGAAAAGAATAAGGTTAGTTTGTCATTCTTCTTCCTTGCAATGAAAGATGGCTTTTGCTTCGAAATTCTAGGAATTATATATGAACTTGAAAGCAAAAATTTGATGTAATAATTTTTAAATAAATTTGAGTTTTTGAAACTATTTTGTACCTTTTAATATATTTAAAAGAAGCCATTATAGCTTATGAATTTGTTTTAAATTGCGAAAAAGTTTTTATAAAACTAAAATTATCATATATAATTATTATAAAGTATCAATTTAAGGGCCACCTTTTAAAAGATGAAGAATTTACTTTTCTATTTGTCCACCAGATGGGGGTCTAATCGTTAGCATCATATAAATAATATCCATGTCGTAAATGTTAATTTGGATTTTTTCAATTTTTGTGTCTGTGTTGTTTTTTAGTTTTTGTGATTTTAAATTTAGTTTGATAGGGTTAGTAAAGGTAAAAGTGCCACTAAAGGAAGTATCCACTATTTTTTACATACTTCTCTCCCTAAAAATACTATCGATTCAAAATGTCTATTTGTACGGCGTTAGCCGGACTTTCCTTGTTATTATTCTTGCACTGCACCTTATTTATAAATGTTGTTGTTTCAGATCGATGGCGGAACTATCATCATCGCCTCCACCATCATCTAAATCCCTGGTTGCAAACGAGGGTGACTGGACTTGCGAGGAGTGTGGAAACCTAAATTTTGCTCGGAGGAGCCTGTGTAATCGATGCCAGAAAGGTAAAGCTCCTAGTGCTGCAAGGAAACGTAAACTAGGCACTGAAATAGGAAAAGCAGCAGCAGAGAAAAGCAGAGGCCTGTTCAGTGCCGATGACTGGCAATGTAATAAATGTGGAAATGTCAATTGGGCTCGCAGGCAACAGTGTAACGTTTGTAATGCACCCAAATTTGGCGAAGTGGAAGAAAGAACCGGTTTAGGAGGTGGTTACAATGATAGAGGAGTAGTTGAGTACAAAGAGAGGGATGATTCTGACGATGATGAATATGATGAGTTTGGTCGTAAAAAGAAAAAGAGGTGTGACGAGATTAAACCTCCTAGTGGTAAAAATAATGAGACTAGTAAGAAGGCAGAAGTTGAAGAGGAGGAAGAAGAGGAAGAAGACGATGATGGTGATTTATCAAAGTATGATTTGTCTGATTGGGGAGATGTCAAAAAAGATGACAAAGGTGATAGCAAGTTGGATAAGTCGAGTTCTAGATCCCCATCTCCCAGATTTAAGCATTAAAATCAATTGAATATAATTAGTTTCTTAGCATTGACTTGAGATCACATACAAAACAAAATGATCTAAGTATAATCTGCCAAAAAATATTTATAAATATTTCTTAATGCTTAAAAATTAATTAATTTAAAATATTTACAGATTATGTATTTGTATCTTTTAACTTAAATGTGTAAACATTTTTTAAAGAAATTTTTATGAGATTTAGGAAAGAAGAAAGAGCGTAATATTAATATTGTCTAGAGTATAGAACTAGCGTCTTTTATATAGTATTTTAGATTAGGTATTGCTTTTAGATCATAATTTGTTAGTGTCTTTTTTTTAATTAGTGAAGTCATTTTTAAATGTAATTTTAGATGGTGTTTTTCTCCACTTATTTTATGTTTTATTTCAATTTGTATGTATTCATTGTACATCTGATGTTTATTCTAAATAATTTTAAAAAGTAGAAATTAAATTTGTTATGTAAATTAATGAACTGAATATTTATTAGTGTTTTATTGGCACTAAATTAACTTCTTCCTATTTAGGTATATTATTTTCTGTTTGTCTATTTTTTTCTTTATTTAGGCAAATGTTTTCTTCCAATTAGGTATATTGATTCTGATTAAATATAATATTGTTGTTATTATTATTTATGCAATGAATGTATTTTAAATCAATTTTAATACTGTATATAAATCACTTTTAATCATGTCACTGCTGTGTGGTATTTACTCAAATGTTTGAAGTCATTCAAATATGTATGTATTCCTTAAATAAACCTAAAGCAATATTTTGTGTTTTGTTATACTGTATTTAATAACAAAATATTTATAGAATGATACTTCTGTAATTTTTTATTTTGAAATATTATACAGGGTCCGGCAATAGTGCGTCGGGCATCTGTAGCTCCTAGAATAAAAGACTTGGAAATTTTGTTTAAGTGCAAACCTAAAGTATGTGCTAGGATGTATTTCAGGCAAATATTTTAAATTCTGTAGGGTGGCTCAAAAAAGTGTGAGTGGATCGGGATGACTTTTTTTTAACGGAACACCCTGTACATTATTGCATTTTTGGCTTCCTTTCAGATCACTTTATAATCCTAAGATATGAGTAAATATATTTCGGTAGTTTAATAATACTTAAATAAATAAAAAATATATATTTTTAAGCCTTTCTTAAAAAAAATATAAAAATACAAGAACTGTCCTGAAATCAACTACGTAAGTAACATCTGTACTTACTTTACTATAAATATGGTAATCGTAAATCATACAGGATATTCCCAATTCTGCGTCGAACTTTCTAAAATATAATTTTTCTTCGTTTTTTTTACACACGAAAAAAAATATTTTATGTTTTAGAAAGTTTGGTACACCCTGTACGATTTAAGTTTACAATATTTGTAGCAAAGTAAGTACAGACCATCTAAAGTAAATACCTAATATAGAACCATCTTGTAGAAGTTAAAATATTTTCCTGAAATACATCCTAGTACCCTAGTACATATACTTTATAGGTCTGCATTTGTAAAAAATTCCTAAGTTTTTTATTATAGGAGCTACAGAGATGCCCGACGCACTATTGTCGGACCCTGTATAAACATTTTAAAAACTATGAAAATTAATTTAAACATATATCATGCGATCGAAAAAAAACGACGTCAGTGATGCACGATGGCTATGAAATGACGATCGCTGTCATTTTAAATGGAAATTTTATATGGGGGAATGCCATCGATCGTCATTTCCAAGCCAACTGGACGCCGTTTTTATTCGATAATACGGTATTTTAAATACATTAAATATATGAATAATCTAAGACAGTCATGCCCTTATTGGAGATTACTTGCTTAAAACATTTTTAACCAAATGCGAAGATATTTCTTTCTATTAATATGATGTAGAACCATATAGCATGACACGGTGTACTGATGCTCCCAAAACCAAAGCAGGAACAGAGTAGGAGTATTTGGGCCGAAAAATAAATATTCCCAACCAATGGACCAGCATCCTTAGGCAGAAATCTACTCTATCGAAATATGCGTACAAAGAACATAAAAACACAACTTAATATATATTAAATTAAATTTTGTGGTACTTTGTACAGGATGACCCATTTTCGCCTGTTTTACAGGGTTTCTCGTTTATGAGCAGAAGTACAAAGATGCGGTTTTCACATTACTATGCTACTTTTTTATGAAACTAAACATGGTACACGCCTTAGAGTAGTCTAAGGTACACACGTATTTGTCCTAGCCCTCTTAGTTCCTGAAATACTGGGCGAAATTGAAATTGTTGCATTTTTCGACTCCCCTCATATCTCGGACATTATTAACTCATCGAAAAGATGAAAATCGAGCTCCATAGAGATTTCCAAGTAAAATTCAGTGGCGCAATTAGAACCAAGATAGAAATAAGAGGGTCGAAAAATGCAGTATTTTAAAATTTGTCTTGTATTTCAGGAACTAAAAGAACACGTAAGTGTGTCCTACCGATACTAAGAAATGCTGCTGTTAAAAATGTATGATAAAAATCTCCGTAAGCCTTTTATAAAACTCTCTCGACTTTTCTGTTCACTTTCTGTCACTTTTAAAGTCTTAAATCAGTTTTCGAAAAATGACTTAAAATCAAATGACATAAGTCATTAAAATGATTTAAATCAAAAAAAGACTTACATACATAACAATGTTAGAAAAATACCATATTAATTTGTCATTTTTACAATTTTATTGAGTAGGCTATAATTTGAGTTATGCAGAAATCAATTTTTTTAATTAATACAGATACCAATTTGTGAAAATATTATTTCGACCCATTACAATTGTGTAAGGGCAGGCATTAAAACAACAGACAGATACTGTAATTGTATTTTATAAAGAGATACAAAATAAACGAAGCTAAAAGTTGCTGAGAAGAGCTACTAGTGGAGGGATATCCGAGATTGGGAGATGATTGGGAGGGAGACAGCTTAGGGTTTTTATATAAACAAATTTATCCGTCAAGACTAAAAATTCTCAAAGATAAACACAATATAATCATACACAATAAGATTTCGCATCAAATAGCCTATGCAAATAGCAAATTTCATATACTACATGGCCAGCTAAATAGACTGACAGTGAGCTATCGTGGATATGAACCTTAGATTAAGAATAAATATGAACACACATTCCTAATGTAGTTTACAATTCGCTTCCAATTTAGAATAATTATAATTATAATATACAGGGAGAGTCTTAAATAAGTACAAATATTTTCAGGGCTGGTAGATCTCGATAAAAGAAACACATGTTTTCTCTTTATCGTTTTTCAAATAACCCCAAAATAAACCGAGTTATTTTACTTACTAAAAATAAAAAAATATATGTATTTTGCACAGGCTTGAAAAAACTGCACAGGTTTGTTCCAATACACGCTCAGGTGTAACTGTGCAGGTACACCTGCACAGGCAGACCTCTCCGGTAGACCGTAACGTGTGTGGCCGGCATTATCTGACCGACTAAATCTGTTTTTTTTCTGGGTCTTCTTTTTTGTAAACATAATCTACTACCTATATTGCCATAATATTAAGATATATTTTTTAACTAAAAATTAAAAAAATCCATTTTTTTTCTCGAAAAATACCAAATTTACAAAAGAATCGCGAAAGAAACCTTATAGACGTGTTTCTGGGGTAGCCCTATACCACCCCTAAAATATTTGTACTAATTTTAGGACATTTTTAGAGCCCCCAAAAATTTTTTATTGGCTTATGCAGTAAGTAAAAAAACAGAAAAACAACGGTTACTTAAAGGAAATAAGTATTGCGATGTTAATTTGCTTGCTCATTTAACAGTTGAAAAACAGGATTGATTTAACTACCTAAGAATGAGCGAGGAAACTTCCTTAGAACTACTGAAATTGACGTCTGGAATTGGGAATTGGGCTGGATGAGATGCGAGTGTCTTAAAGTTGCTGAACTGACTACTTTTGATGCATAAGCTCGTGGGTTCTCCACACCCACTAATTTTTTCTCGTGGGTGCTTGAGCACCCGAGCACCCACGCAGTCGGCGCCCCTGGTTCGTGCAATAAACTTTGATACGACTGATATCGGAGATGGAGAACTAACCTCTGTAAAACCGTCTCAGATACTGGTTTTTGTCAAAGCTCTGGGACTGATAAGAGTTATAACTCAAGAAAGGGGGACACAATTGATCTGTAAGGTCGCATTCTACATGTTCAAAAGGAAATACCTCTCTGACAGGAAATTCCACGTCCAGAAATGCAACCATTTTCGGCATACCGCCGCATCAGCCGTCCAAAATTACACACTTTCCTCGAACGATTTCTCCAGCCGCCGACCACGACGTCTGGAGAAATCAACGCACGGCGACGCTACACGTCGCGTCCGTCGAGACGCTGCTGCCAAAATCTAAAATTAAGAGCCGATCTCACACGGGAAGGGGGGCAGCGATACGTAAGCGGCCTCAACGGACTTTTTTGCAGTTTTTTGAGCGTTAGCGCCCCGGTAGTCTCGCGTTGGTGTGATTGTCTTTTTCGAAAATTCCGACATTATTTTTACGGTAAGTCGAGGAAAAAAAGTGGTCCTAATAAGTGTTCTTGCATGTTTGTGAGTGAAGCAAAACGTGATCCAGTAAAATCCAGCTTTATTTCTGAAATTTTTAATTACCATATAGGGAGGAAATATACGAACCGATGACGTTTAAATATCGTAGAGCAAATGCAAGACCAAGACAAAGACCGTTTAGGTCTTGCAGTCTAATAAGTAGTCTTGGTCATGGCCTTGGTCTTGTAGTGTCGTTTTCGCCTTGGTCTAGCACTTTTTTAACATAATTTTACTAGAGACGCTTTTTATATAGAAAATCCTTAAATAAAAATATTTTCAAGCAGAGCTGCAATAAGTCAAATTTAAAAATTTGATAAATAATTTTATTACAAGTCGAGTCATTTTTGTAAAGACTTAAATTAATATAATTACCCTCAAGTCAAGACAACCAGACTTCAATTTAAGTACCTTTTTTTTAAATATTAATATTAATATTCTTGTATCAATTCTTGTACCAATTAGGAGATTTTCTTAGTATCATATTATTAATTTATTGTTGGTATACCTACATATGAACTAACTAAAACCACATAAAATAAAACGGTTAATTTTCAGAACAACTACAAACACAAAAATATGTTTTTTTACAAAATTTAACCGATTTTTTAGTACTTTATATGTATCCATTACTAGTTTAGATGTTTCTATTAAAAAGTGGCGATGTGTGTTGATCACTATGTAATATATCAATATCACAGATCAATATATTCGAGATAAATTTCTTTCGTTCGTCTTTCGGGCTACATAACGGAGTCGGGGATTCACTTGAAAGACAACAGACTCACTACGCACGCGTAACACGACAAATAATTCAAATCGGTTCCGAAAATGTAATATTTTATTTGCTATTGGTATTGAGCGTTGTTTTGGTTTGGTTGCTAGTGGTATTGAGCGTTGTTTTATTCTGCTGCTTGGCTGCCGCCTCAATTTAAAAAGAAATAAATGCTGCTGTTAAAAATTTATCATAAAAATATATAAAAGTCTTTATTTAAGTTAACATAATTCTTTTTCATGACTTAAATCTTTTCTAAAAAGGCTTTTAAATCTTTTTTTTATTTCGGAATAAAGATTTAAATCACAAATCATTTTGAAAAAGACTTAAAAGTAAAGTCTTAAGTTTTTTTGTGAGCTTGCAGCTCTGTTTTCAAGTAATTTAAAGCAAAAGAAGAAGACTTTAAAAAAGAACATTATTTGATGAAAATTTTTCTTTTTCAATATTGAGTACTAACTAGACTACACCCACAAATGCTGTGATTGTTTTCGAATATAAATATAAAAAATAGTTAAGGAATCGCAGTTGTTGAAGTGTCTTCCTGTAATATTGAACCATCCTTTGGATTTATAGTTTATTGCGGCGTTAACAGTGTTAACACTAGAATTACTTTTTTTATTTAAACGTGCATTTTACTATACGATTGTCCATAACTCAGTTAAACTTTAAGCATTTATATCTACTTCTCTAAAAATCTCTAAATTAAGGAGTATTGTTATAGCGCGAAAGGCGCCATATGCTAAAATAATGAACTTTTTCGACCATGCTCCGAATTTTGTAACTTAGAAAACGCTAAGCGCTTTTTGAAGCTCAGCGTATATGACGTTAATTTTCGCTTAGCGTGCACTTAACAACCGGTTTGGGTATTCTCATTTGACGCGCTTAGCGTCTTTACCCATTGCGCTAAGCGATTTGAAAACGGTTACCCATAGCGGTTACCTTAAAGGGTCATTTTGCTTGTCGAACTGTCAATAAAAATTAAAAAAATGTGATTTTATGCGTTCTTTTGCTTTCTAGTGAAAATTATTTCTACTTCTATCAATTCCTCAATAAGTAATTGATAATTTACGACTTGGCAGCTATAAATATTGTTCAAAACATCGAAAATGCTGAGAAGAGTCTTCAACATTTCCCTCGTACAATAAGAATAATGACATATCCATAGAAAAATAGGTTGACATCATAGGGGTTGGCACATGGGGTTGGCATAACTCTGCATAACTCAACAATAGGTTATAAAATTCACGTGACATTGATATTTTTCATCGTTTTACCCAAAGGACTGTATATATTCTAAAAAAGATTCTAAAGGACTGTTCGATCGCGTCAAATCGCCGCTGTCGTATTCGCCGTGGAATGCTACGTCACGCGCTGACCAGCGCTCCACAGTGCGGCGGATGGTTATTCTAGCGGGACAAAATCTCAAGAGCAATGTTTGGGACTGAAATTCTAAGAACGCAGCAAATGGTCTAATATATAGCAACTATATGATTAAATTTATTTATTTATTAACAACTTAATTTATTAATAAATAAATACAAGATAATAAAACTATGATATTATTCGTACATGACACACAAAAACCGTATTGTAAACTATTGCCAAATACATAGAATTATGATATCAGGTGAAATACTTACAAAAACTCTTTAGCAGTTATTTTTAATTACTTTGTAATCTTGTGACACCCCCTATATTTTATTTTAAAAATTATATTTTATTTTAAAAATATTAATTAAGATAGATATTTTAATTTTAATTTTAACACTCGGTAATTGTAAATTCATATATAGTAAGTATCTAAGACAATTTTTAAACTCAGTGCCTTTTGATGGAGTTGTTTTGTTTTTATACTATCCGATTGAAATGAATCTTTTGGGCATTCACCTGTTAAGCTTGAACTCCCTGTGACTGTGACTACCTGTGTTGATAACTATTGGTAACTGAAAAGATCTACATCATTCAATATATCGATATTTGAAAAAAAAAGTGAAAGTTTGATATCTGCAGAACAAAGGTACAAAGGATTTTAACAAATAATATACGTACAGTAGAAAAGTACATACTTTTGGCAATCTTCAACATAATTTGGCTTTCTAATAAAATGTATAAGCACTTGTAAATATTTTGTTTTCGTATGATCTCTGCCTTGCTGAGCAGAAAACGACCAAATTTGGTTGATAAAAATGTATCGAAATACAAAGAATATTCATGCATTTTTGTATCAATTGGATTGTCTACTATTTATTCTTATCAGTACACATTTTTTGGCTTATTTCTGACCAAACGCTTTTGTCCCGCTAAATTTATCTACCAACGCACTGTGCGCTCGTCCTGCAAATGCAAAAATAACTGTCACTGTCTAAAATCTTTAGCGCCAACTTCAACTCGGTCAGTAGATGACGTAAAAAAACTGACAGTGCAGGAAGATAGGAATCGAACTATCCTTATCTCTATAGTAGGTATCCTTGCGTTTTACCCACATTTATTTGACTATAGTCTGTCCAACGACAAAATCCTTGACAGTGATAGATATGTCTGTCATTTTAATTTCAAAGTAGTTTATTTTATTTTACAAAGAAATAATTTGCTACAATTAGAACGCATAATTAATAATATTTAATTTTGAGTGACAAGTGATTACTTCAAAATATTGTGAAAAAAAAACTGTATATAACTGAAAAAATCTAATCTTGGTTAATTAACTTTAATCTTAATTTTTCTCTGCAGTACTAAAATGTATTATTTACCTATCGTGTGATGTTATTTTACAGATACTCCAGTTTTTGGTACCATATACGAGATGGTATACATCTTTATTTGTGGCTAATACAACTCTCTGGCCCTAGTCTCTGGCAAGCTGTGTCTCTGGCGGTCTCTGTCCACCGAATATTAACTGTAAACTATGGTCAGGGTCAACAATTAATTTTCACTCGAGTTTTCCTCCACTTAATGTTTAAAAACAACACACAGAAACACAAGTAACGACACAGTCCAAAATGCAAAATGCAAAATATTTATCATTTCTATTTGACATAATTTGACACAAAATTATACGAGTTCATACGCATAGACGTCCGATTGTCGTTCATCGTTGCGTCAAACCAATAATATTGAAATATGATCTGTCATTTTTGAAATAAACCAATAAAACTGGTTAAAGCAACAAGAGACGACGCATGACGTATTTATTTATAAACCCATTTATAGTTAACTTAAAAACTATTAGAAACTTTTTTTTTGTAAAATAAATAAATTGGTATGGAAGTCATCTGCTTTTTTCTGTCATCGTCTGTCGAAATCTTACCTGAGAAAAAAACATAGTATATTAATAAACTATTAGATTATACAGTTTATACTAATACCGTATGATCGAATGAAAACGGCGTCAGCGATGGCTATGAAATGAAGATCGCTGTCATTTTATATGTAAAATTATATTGGAAATGTCATCGATCGTCATTTCCAAGCCAAATGGACGCCATTATTTTTCGATCATACGGTAGTATAATATATTATGTATTCCCTTATTTCTCTCGATTTTTGACCGAGACCTACCGCACGCTGCACGACAAACTACTTTACAGTCTTTTTCTGGAATTCTCTATAACGTCACTGTTAATTTAAGTTCTGACACAATATTCTTCTATATTAGACCTCTGAACAAAAACAAATGTAGAATAAATATTAACTAACATAAAATAAAGCTGAGAAAAGTACAACAAATTCGTAAAATATCAAATTAAATTTAAATGTGTCAAACTGCCGCATGTCCTGTCCATTGCCACTTGAGAGCTTTGACTCTGTGGATGGCATCTTTTACCTGGCTCTTTTGTCGTATCCACTTTAATTTTTAACTCTATGTATCCACTCTATATTTTAAGGTCTTTTTTGGTTATTCCCAGCATATTCATGATGATAATGATGATTCCTCCCTTAACCTTTTTATTCAAAGACTCGTACCCAAATCAATATAAAATACTATATACGAGTAGAAATAGTAAATTTCTCTGAATATAACTAATACTACTACATCCGTTTGAACAGACCATTTTCTTATTTTGAAATCTATTTTAGTTGAGTCTGTCGTTTCTGTAAACAACTATTCCTTTCACCGTGGACGGTCGCATAAAATATATTCGAAAAAAGTGCGTCTCCTGTTATCCATTACTCCATCATATTTAACGTCCTACTTATTTTAAAATAGTGCCAAAATACGCAAATGCATCATTAATATAAATCTTACTTAATCGCTATGAAAATTCCTGTAGAAGATTTTTCTTATTTTGATGCTTTGGGTTGAAAAATTAAAAAAACCCTTTGGTACAAATTTTCCTCAAAAAATATGAAAAAATGTGCCTATAAGTATATAGATCCGGAATTGCAAAGATTTAAAGATACAAGTTATTAAAACTTTAAAAATATATTTTTTTGGGCTTATATTTTCTGTCATTTTTTGGATTTTGTCCATCGAAATCTTCTCTGACAGTCCAGGATACATGACAGTCAAAGTTGACAGTGTAGACAACTTGCAGGCAACTACAACCTAACCGACTGTCATTTTAATTCATATGTAAATTGTATTTTTTGTTATTTTACGGATTTGGTCTGTCCAAATCTTCCCTGACCCACTGCCGTTCTTTAAAAGATCAGCCTGGGAGCGGACTTTTGTTTACTTCATCAGCTGTACATACTTAGATATTGGGTTAGATTCCGTTTCATATTTTGTCGGTTGATTTTTGGTTTTAACTCTATGATTTTTGGTATTATTTATTATTGTAGTGCAAAAAACTACTTATTTTGGTGTTCAAGTGACATAAACTACTACCTACCAGATTCACAGGTCACTCTCGGTTTCGCATAAAAAAATAGAAAAATTGAAAAATTACAGATTTTTGTAAAGACAAGACTGATACAGTTTAAAAGAAGAATGTGTCTTTGTTTGATAATATATAATGTATGTCAAGTTGTCAAGCATAACATATATTTTTGTTCAGTAATTTTTAATGAATAGTGTTGATTATTTATAATACCAAATTAATATCAAATATTTAAGTGATGGCTGAATACAATATGAATAAAATAACAATAAAATTGGTATATTTGCATAATACAAAATTAAGTTTTAAGAATAAAGGTGTTACTAAAAATACTAAGAAATTCATATTTCTTTGTTTTAACAGGTCTAATGTTATTTACATTTTACGTTAGAATTATACCGTATCATCGAAAAAAATCGGCGTCTATTTGGCTTGGAAATGAACATCGATAATATTCCCTAAATAACTGTACATATAAAATAATTAACTAGAATTTTACAATCTTGGAAAATTTGATATTCTTGAACCTTGTTTTTAAATATTCTAAATTTTTTGATTTTCTTGGGATTTAGGTTCGGGAAAAACGCTGATTAAGTTTTCATTTGGTTTTTCATTATTTTTATTTGGTTTAAAAAAAAATTTTCGGCTAACATTATAGCCTTCATCAGTGTTGTGTCAATTGAAAAAAATAGTGTCGAATATAATCCAAAAAATTACATATAAAATATTCACACCACACACATAATGTTTACTGCGTACTCCATAGTCAATGTAGATAATTTTAGTGTTAAGAATAATAATTTTAAAAAATATGTGGTCATCTTTTGATAAGTTTATATTAGTTTATTATTTGCAGTAAACATTATGAGGTGTGAATTATACTGTATATGTAATTTTTTGGATTATATTCGACACTATTTTTCTCATATGACACAACACTGATGAAGGCTATAGTTAGCCGAAACGTTTTTTTAAACCAAATAAAAATAATGAAAACCCAAATGAAAACTTAAATCAGAGTTTTTCCTGAACCTAAAAATCCCCAGAAAATCAAAAATTTTAGAATAATTTTACTTATAAAATGCCAGCGATCTTCATTTCATACCCATCGCTGACGCCTTTTTTTAGATAATATTGTATTATTTGTAAATATAATTTTTCGAACATTGATACTTGCAAATTATACATATAAATTTTGTGCGTGCAAATATTAATACATCACTATTAGTAGATATTGAATGTTTTTTGTTAAATTAGATCGATTTTCAAACCCCAAAATTTAAAATATATTTACATTTTACCCATTATCTTATGTACCTATACATTTTTTGTACATTGTAAAATATTTGCTGCATTTGTATGGTTCATAGTTTATTTGCCAAAAATTTGCCTCAAAATCTGAGGAATAATTATGTTTTCCATGTATTCTACAACATATTTATTAATCCGTTATATCTAACTAGCGTGACGTCATAAATCTCGTCCGTAGGCTGATCTTTTAATAGAAGGCACTGCCTGACCCTTTGGATATACTTCATAGTTGAGTTCGATCAGAGAATACATAACAGTGACAGTTGTGTCTGTCATTTCAATTCACCAGTAAATTGTAGTTTATGTAATTTTTTGGATTTCGTCTGTCGAAATATTTCCCGACTCGTTGAATAGAGTTTATAAGACAGTAATTGTCATAATAAAAGTAAATGTTGAAACAAAGTTGCCTGTCATTTGTATTTTTATTTTTTGGATGTTGTCTGTTGAAATCTTTTCTTACTCTCACTTGAAAAATTAAATTTTGAAATGTATATTTTTTTTCAAATTGTACATCAGTAGGAAAGAGGAGGAGGGGAGATATTTCGTATATTCCCCAACTCACAACTACTATTTCCGCTTACATTATATTATTTATACTTTATGGTCAATGATATAACCCGACAACGAACAACGTTCTTCTTCTTAAATAGATACATTTTAAAGTCTGTTATTACATGTACGTTATATTACATATACTGCTATTACTAAGATATCATAAATAAAATTGTGTGTAAGAGATACTGTAAACTGAGAAAGTACATCGAAACACTAAACGTTTATTTCCAGCGCTATTTTAAAAATAAAAAGAACCGCGCGCTGAGTGGCCTTACTTTTTTTTCTCAGCGAACGTATTTATATCGCGGAAGGCATGCTACAATTCCTCTTGGGCATGTAAATTCGATTATTAGTCATGCACGAATGCCCCATATATATTTACGAATTAGCCGTAAATTTCCTGGGAGTTTGTTTAATTTTTTCGACGCGCGCCAAGACCGTTCAACTCCAATAATACAATAAACACTAACGTTATTCTCGATCGTGGTGTTTATCGTTAAAGGCGAAATACTTCCGATGGCTTTCCTGTATTCTTTCTTTACGAAATCGCCGATCGATCGATTACAATAAATAAACCAGGAATGCAGTTGAAAACGTGGTTTCTATCAGACCGTTTTAGATGTATCTTTGAGTCCTAGCAGTGTTAGGAAGCTGGATTATTTAAAGATGAGTGTGATGAGTACATATTTGAAGTCATTTTGAGACTCTTACATTTTCAATATTTTATGCTTGGATTGTTGCTCGACGTAACTTAGTGACAATTGTGTCTGACTGGTCGACTTTATTTATTTAAATAACGGATATTTGTTAAAATATAAAAAATCTAAAACGGATAGGTTATGTGAGCGAGGAGGCCCATGCAATTAATCCACCTTTTCCTATCTGTAAGTTTGCCTAATTATGATATAAATAATTTTTAATATTTATTTCATATACGAACTTCCATTAGCTGCAGCCTTAGCCATCCAGCAATAAAGTGGGTCTCAAAATAAATTTAGCATAAACTAAAGTAATGTACGACAAACTAGTGGAAAGAAAAGACATTCTAATAAACAACACAACACTGGAAATAGTAGAAGAATATATGTTTGGGACAACTAATACGCCGTTCGGAATGTCTATTTCCAAAAGTCAACAGAAGGATTAAGTTAGCATGGAGTACTTATGGAAGAAACTCAATCATATTCAAATCAATATGCCACTATATATAAGGAAGAAAACATTCGACCAATGTGTACTACCAGTCATGATCTATGCATGCGAAACTTGGACACTTAAAACAGACATCATAAGAAAACTGCAGGTCGCACAACGCTGAATGGAACGAAATATGCTGGGAATAACCAGGAGAGACCGTAAAAAAATAGAGTGGATACGACAAAAGATCCAGGTAATAGATGTAATCCACAGAGTCAAATACCTACCTCAAATGGCAATGGGCAGGACATCTGGCACGAAGAACGGACAGATGTACGACAAAAATTACAGCATGGTACCCACGAAGAATTAAGAGACCTAGAGGAAGACCGAATCTGAGATGAGACCATGCTATTAGGAAATTAGCAGCTAGAGCTTAGGCTACACTATAATTGGAAATGGTTGAATAAGCTGAAGATGATGATGATTTCATTATGAGAGGGAGCGTCATAATGAAAGTCATGTTGGAACCACTCTATTGATGCGCGAGTCTCTAAATTTAACTTTTCTAACATGTCATGACATGAAAACTGTTCTCTAAAAAGCGTAAGTAACGTTCATCGGTCAACGTATCATCGAAAATGTATGGTCCAAAAAGAGTTGAACCAACAATCCCGCACGGTTTTCTTCATTTAAAACATTCATATTTACAATTTAGTTACGTCTTGATAAAATATTTTTGTTTGGGGTGACAGTTTGACATCTCTGAGAGGCAACGACGATTGAACTGGTTTCCATGGCTAAGCAAAATTGTTTAAAAAATATAAGAATTGGCTATAACTTTCTAATTTTTCGATACAAATATACCATAGCTTATATCGCTGAAAAGCTTAAAAAATGGCGCTTTTTATGAAGTCATGGTTTATCAAACCAACTATGGTTTCCATTTAAAAAACATATGTTAGTGTCATATGTCAAAAATGACAGGATTTAGAAAGAAAAACGGAAAAAACCATCACATTAAGGATGTGAATATCTACAACTTTTATCCAAATTTTTTTTGTCTAAAGTAGATTATAATGGAGGAAGCATTTTTAAAATAACCGAAACTGTTTTTTTTTTCGAAATATCTAATTAGCCATAAACTTTTTCAAAAATCTAAAAGGCGCATACGTATGTCCTCACAAAACTGTTATTCTTTCCCCTTTTGACCGACTCTCTATCTTCAGTAGTTTCCGAGATACCCATAGAAAATCGTAGAAAACTCACCCTGTAGAACTTCAGTGCAACTGAAATTCTAACTCGATATTGTCAACTCAGTGGATGCCTTCACTAAATGAATCACCCTGTATAGGGCGTTCTATTTAAAATTACCAAGTTGGCATCTACTTTCATTATAATTAGAGATATCGTCATTATAAACATATTTTAGTCGAATTGTTTTCAGTGATATTACTAGTATCTTAATTTTTTTGTCTATGGTAAATGTATTACTGTATGATTCAAAGTACTTCCCAGTAGAAGGATGTGGTATAATTTGTGCAATAAACTTTTTGAATGTCGGAAAGAGACATTTTAAAAATCGAGAAAATATTTTTGGAATAAAATAATTAGTTATTTTTTATACAAGACGATAAATGGTATTTTGTAGTCGACCGAAAAGATTAATTCACGAGCGATGAAATCGCGAGTGAATTAATTTCGGGAGACTATAATGCAATTTTATCGTCGTGTATAAAACAATATTTATTTCCATAGCGAGTTACGTTTTAAAAAATATTCAGAAATTATTATTTCAAGGAATTTATTACGAGTAGAAAAAATATTATGCTGGGTTGGCGTTGGTTTCTATGTAATTTGACAAATAAATAAAGCTGTCTCTTTAGTTGTCAGTTTTGAGTCAATATTTTTTAATTCTCTTTCGTGTCAATCGCTGATTGAATTGGAGCCAGAAATGGCTCAAAACGAAATAAGTAAATTACCAACAGATATTCAGGCTGAGGCGACAAACGCCATATCCAAACTACTTCCATTTAAATCTCGAATAACTTTTGAAAAGGATAACAATAATTTTCAAAAATGGAAGCAATTAAAAAACGTGCGAGAAGAAATAAAATTTTTAACCTATCCTCGCTGTTAAAGTATCATTTAATCTACCCTTGCGGTTAAAGTACTATTTTATCTACTATTTTTGATAGATATAAGGCAATTTTAACAGTTGCTATGGATTTTTTTTTAAATGGGATGCTTGTTCATCTTTTAGCAAGAACTGGTCAGCTTATTTAAGTCTAACCGTAATATTCTGCACGAAGGCCCGGGAGTGAAATGAAATGTGAAATCACCAGACAATAAATCTGGTCTGTAAAACAGGTCACTAGAGAGAACCGTTGTCTAATTGCAACTGGCACCATTTCTTTTTCATCTTAGGATTTATAATATCCTGCAGACTTCATATCCGTTACTTCTACACATTTAACAAACTTATTACCTACTTAGTTCTATATTAGGAAGAATATTCCTACTGATTGGAATAATACAGTGCATACATAAGGACTAAAGATTCTTATTTAAAAGATATTTTAGAGATCATTCATATACAGGGTTGTTCACCACATACGACACGGAGTATTGTAGCTAAACGATGAGATTTTTACAAATTGTAAGTTTGGGGTTCGAGTGTCCAAAATAAATAAAAAATATCAAAGTTGTATTTTTCTAAATGGTATATTATTACATTTTTAGTTTCTACGATTAAAATAAAGGTAAATTTGATTAAGGTTTATTATACTTAAACCTTACCGTTTTTGAAATATTTTCAATTTTGTGAAATTGCAGTAAAAATTTTAAAGCTTCATTTCTCCAAGGGTATCAATGTTTTTAATACTAAATATTTAATGAAGTTTATTTATTGATCAGTTATTGTGTTGCAATAATAAAAATAGTACTACCTTATACAGAGTGTCTAAAAATTTATTTTAAATAATTATTAGCTTCAAACGGCAATAACTTCTTTAATTTAAATGGAATGCCCTGTATATTTTAGGAGAATCAGATACACAATTAAATTGTCTATCAAATTGTATTATACTATTTTTTACCTATCCCTTCAAGCTTTCGTAGAAAATGCATTTTCTTATAATTTATACCTCATTTATCAATATATCCATGGAATATTGACATTTTAGATTGTTTTTAAAGCAACAAATGTACAAAATGTACAGACTAGTAATATTATCGTTTTTAGCAAAACGATAATATTACTAGCCCATTTGTATGCAAAAAGAAAACTATTTAAATCTTTATAAAAGAGTATACCATTAATTAAATATAACACCATTATTTCCGCCCATATATTAATTAATGACATACTTAATTGTGTTCGTTAATAAATTATTATAAATAAATGTGGATTTTTGAGTCAGAAATCAATATAATAATAAGTTATCAAATTAAAGTCTTTGTTGTTATAAATAAGCATTTATTAAAAAATGAAATATCATTTTTAAGGTGTTACTTTTTATCACACTGTCTAATGCCCATACAAAATTCAGTTTTTTAGTATTTGGAGCAATTATTATTAATCAACGCAAACAGTCAGTTAATGTAGTTTGAATACTGGAATCATATTAATTGGTCCTCTTTAACAAATATTTAAACAGTTTTTTTTATTTTTTAATGAAATAATCTTTAAAAATAATCTATAATGTCAATAGTCCATGGGTATATTGATAAATAAGTTCTAAATTACAAGAAAATGCATTTTCTACGGAAACTTAAAGAGATAGGTAAAAAATGGTATAATATAATTTGATAGATAATTAAATTGTGCATCTGATTCTCGTAAAATATACTGGGTGTTCCATTTAAATTAAACAAGTTATTGCCGTTTGAAGCTAATAGTTATTTAAAATAAATTTTTAGACACTCTGTATAAGGTAGTATTATTTTTATTATTGCAACACAATAACTGATCAGTAAATAAACTTCAGTAAATATTTAGTATTAAAAACTTTGATACCCTTGGAGAAATGAAGCCTTAAAATTTTTACTGCAATTTCACAAAATTGAAAATATTTCAAAAACGGTAAGGTTCAAGTATAATAAATCTTAATCAAATTTACCTTTATTTTAATCGTAGAAACTAAAAATGTAATAATATACAGGGTGTTCCATTTAAAAAAATACAACTTTGATATTTTTTACTTATTTGGGACACTCTGTATCTTGTAAAATTATTTTTAAATTGTACCTCTTATAGTCCTTCATCGAATCCAAAACTTACAATTTGTAAAAATCTCATCGTTTAGCTACAATACTCCGTGTCGTATGTGGTGAACAACCCTGTATATTAGTAAGAATTTAATGCAAAAAAATTAAAACCAATCAGTCTAGACATGTGTCATATTTTTAAAGCTGGATGTTGTATAGTGACATAAAATAATCATAGTGCTTCTGCTGGGCTTAGAAAATTACAAAAAATTATTAAATTAACGTTTAATAGTTATTTTTTGTAAAAGACGATAAAATGGTATTTTATCGTCTTTTACAAAAAATCGACGATAAAATGGTATTTTATCGTCGATCGAAAAGATTAATTCACGATGATATCGAGAGTGAATTAATTTCGGGAGACGATAATGAAATTTTATCGTCGTGTATAAAACAATATTTTTTTCCATAGCGAGTTACGTTTTAAAAAATATTCAGAAATTATTATTTCAAGGAATTTATTATGAGTAGAAAAAAATATAGTGCTGGGTTGGCGTTGGTTTCTATGTAATTTGACAAATAAATAAAGCTGTCTCTTTAGTTGTCAGTTTTGAGTCAATATTTTTTAATTCTCTTTCGTGTCGATCGCTGATTGAATTGGAGCCAGAAATGGCTCAAAACGAAATAAGTAAATTACCAACAGATATTCAGGCTGAGGCGACAAACGCAGGGCCGGACTTAGACCCCCATGTCATAGCCAATTTGAAAAATTTACCGAATTAAATACACTAGTACAGAACATATAATTTTTAATCGAGTTTAATAACTTTAACCTTTAAGCTAATACTTTCGAGAAAGCGTTTTGGTAAGCCAGGCTTTTGAGCTTTATATAAAAAAAATGTTAAAAGTTGCGCGCCACTCATTGCATGGGGCCCCTAGGCCCGGGCCTTGCAGGCCTAGGCGAAAATCCGGGGCCCTGGACAAAAGTCATATCCAAAATACTTCCATTTAAATCCAATACAAAAATTTTCAAAAATGGAAGCAATTAAAAAACGTGCGAGAAGAAATTAAGTTTTTAACCTATCCTCGCTGTTAAAGTATCATTTAATCTACCCTTGCGGTTAAAGTACTATTTTATCTACTATTTTTGATAGATATAAGGCAATTTTAACAGTTGCTATGGAAAAAAAATGAATCTGCCACATCAGTAGCTAATTTTGATTTTTCAATTAAGTTAGAATACCTTCCCTCCAAATATAAAATAAAAAAAGCATGCGGTATCGATATGACTGTGACCTATTTTCATGCATTTTTCGCCGGTCTAACGCAGAACTCTCGAAATAAAAATAGCAAGGTGTGACGCATAATTATTTCATAGAGAAATCGTCCCCATCTCCTGAAATAAACCGCAATAATGAGATAATCCAGATTTTTAGAAACGAAAAGCATAAAAAAACAATATATTTTAAAAGCAATATGTATATATAAGGCTAAGATAGTTTGAGAATTGTTTAAAAATTAGGTATGTGGTCGAAGGCTTGTGTCGTTCATATAGCATTAAATAATAATTTAATAAATGACAAAATATAATTATTTTTTTGAGCGTTCCCAATAACCACAATTTTTTTATACAGGGTGGTCCAAATTGTATTCCATGTGTACGTTTGTATTCCAATATGCCATCTCTCGTGGGGAGATTCCTCACGTAAAAATATGGTTAATTTTTCATATCAACATAGGTCCGATTCCGCTTTGTTTCGTAGCTACAGGGTGTTAGTCTTAATATTTTTTCGATTTATTATAATTTTTTTCTAAGTACTTTTAGCGTTTCGAATGAAATGTTGAGGTTAAAAGTTACTATAAATGCAACATATTTTAAAGCTAAAAAAGTGTCGACGTATTCACCAGGGACGTGCATATGGGTTTGTCACTGGAATATTTTTCTAAAAAAATCACGTACGCCACTGACTTTTTTTCTCTTGTTAGCGAAATAGTCTAAGCAGTTTAATGCTGATAAAAGTTGTCTCTTGATATTTTGTCGATTTCGGCCTGTATGATGAGATAAACGCAATTCTATTAATTTGCCTTGATCCAAGTCTAACAGCAACCTTTAAAAAAATAATATCATTAACTTGCGAATATTTTAAATAAGTATATAGGTACTCATTGATTCCTCATTAAAAAATATGAAAAAGGTTTCTATAAACATGGGTATGGAACAGTGGCGGACTAAGCCTGTCGGGGACCCGGGGCGGCGAAGCTGAGTGTGGCCCCCGGTCTGTTTAGATAATGATATACTTCTAATGCACATTTTGTAAAAATTGAATGACGTATGTATAATGGTTGACCAAATTCAAGTATTTATACAGGGTGTCCCAGGCTGAGCCTGCGTTAGAAGTTTCTAGAGAACTATAATATCTAGAAACGAGATTTTGTGCATATCATTATCATTATTTTTTTTCAAATGGAAATCCACTTCTTTATTTCACTCGTGAAAAGGCTTTCGTTACTTTCGTTTTTATTTTGTGACTATAGATACATGTTCGTGTACCTAAAATAAATTGTTTTTAAGTTATTTAAGATTTAGCTTTAAGGCGTATATTTTTCTTGATTTTAACCAGTAGCCTATGACAGTATATTATCGATCATCATTTCCAAGCTAACTTTGCGCTGTTTTTTTTCGATCGTACGGTATATTATTAAAATATCGACTATTAGATATCACTAATGAACAAAAATACGAGATATATTTATACTTTTTAAACTTTTAAGCAGGCAGTAGTTATAATATAGGAAATTCTAATAATTAATTTTCTAACAGATGGAAATAAATTGTCTGACTGTTTGACACTTAATGTTAAAGGAAGCTAGATAAAATCAAGAAAAATATACGTTTTTTACTAAATCTTAAATAACTTAAAAAATATTTATTTTAGTTATAGGAATATGTCTAGTTAACGAATTGGAAAACCTTTTCACTAGTGAAATAAAAAAAGTGGGTTTCCATTTGAAAAAATATTTATGATAATTTTTAATCGCTCAATTCCATGACAGCTAGCGCCATTATTATATGACATTTGAACAATTTAATTTTTGAAATAGATAGCCACATGTCTTTTCTTTATGTCACAGGGGCTGTGATAATCACTAAATTTGACATTTAGGCTGTACAAATTTTTTTGACAGGTAGTTTTTTTTGTCCAAAAATTTTAAATATTTTTTTTCTTAAAAATGCTTCCAGGGAAATACCGCGACAAACTATCGCAATTTTGTAAGTCATCCAAGATCCGAGGGGCCCCTTCGCTGTCTCAGCCCCGTGGCCCCCGTTATACTAAAGACTTCACTACTCATCATCAGTAATGAAGCTAGAATACAAGTTATGCTGTGCATTGGTTGTAATTTAAAATGTATATTCAGTAAAAATAAATAATGAAACCACTGAAAAATAACTTAAAAGCTAAAATAAATAAATTCAGTCTCAAAATATATAAAAAATAATAATTATTCGACATTTTAAACAAAGAAAATTACCCCTTGATTTAATTTCCTAAATAGAAAATGCTATTGACAATTACTGGGGCCTGATAATAATTGATAATTAAGTAAATATCTGCTTCCATTTATACTGTTTATAGTTGGCGTATACTTATGGTTTGCATACTCCACCTACAAACTGCTTTATAACTACCGAACACATATTGGCCTTGTTTGCCAGTTGAAAATAAAAAATAACTTATTAAGATTCGGAGGCCCCCTTAAAGACGGGGCCCGGGGCGGATCGCCCCTTCCGTCCCCCCCTTAGTCCGCCACTGGTATGGAAATACATAGTCTTAGAGTTACAAGATGTTAAAAAATTTTAAAATTAGATTTGTTGTAATTATTTTAAATACCATTATTTTTTTTATTATGAGTAATAAATTAGGTAAAATATATAATTTATTAATTTTATTAATTGTGATTAATAAAATTGCGTTTATCTCATCAAGGGGGCCGAATTCAACAAAGTATCAAGAAATTCAACTTTTAATTGGTATTAAATCGCCTACATAATTTTGATATCAAAAGAAAAAAATCAGTGGCCCACATGTTTTTTTTGAAAAATATTCCAGTAATAACCTATATGTACGTCCCTGATGAATTTATCGACACTTTTTAGCATTAAAATATGTAGCACTTATAGTAACTTTTACCCTCAAAATTTCATTCGAATCACGAAAAGTACTTGGAAGAAAATTATAATAAATCGAAAGATTATTAAGACTCTAACACCCTGTAGCTACGAAACAAAATAGAATCGGACCTATGTTGATATGAAAAATAAATCTTATTTTTACGTGAGGAATCTCCCCACGAGAGATGGCACATGTTTTTTGAAGCACTCTGTATACAAACTTTTTTACTTATTTTTATCTGCAAAATATATGTTGTCGAAATTTCCCGATTATAATTCAGACCATCCTGTATATTAATTACTGGGAATAATACAATCATTATTAATTAAATTATTTTATTAAATTTTCAAAAATAAAAACAGCGTCAGTACTAGAAGACGGTTCTATTTATTTAGAAGAGTTTGATTTAGACCGCCAGAAAGTATCCAAAGATTTTCACACGTAACAAAAAATATTTTTTTAAAATTATTAATTCCTGGCCCCCAAAGAACAGGGAATTAATAATTTCGAGTCCCGGTTCTTTGATATCTCAAAAGAACCGGAAATCTCGGTTCTGAACCCTGCTAGGATCAACACAATAATCATACCTAATTGGGTAAATTATCAAAAATAAAAACAATGCCAGTGCTAGAGGATATTTCATGTTTTCAAATATCTACATATATAAAATGCTAATATTACTCTGTGTCGTCTTTACTGAAGTAACGATTAGCTCTAGAAAGTTGTTTTTTTACTAAAAGATAGCTAATTGGTTCTTCTAAAAACTGTCGTCGCCGGATTTTTTGTTTCTCATTTAATTAAAAAAAAGTATTTTTTTCCTGATGTCGCATGTCATGGCGGATGCTCCAGGCTTCAACTAGTAATTTTATATTATACTAGTTGAAGCCTGGCGAATCCGCCACGACATCAGGAAAAAAGACTTTTTATTTATTTTTTTTAATTAAATGAAAAACAAAAAATCCGGCGACGACAGATTTTAGAAGAGCCAATTTGCTATCTTTTAGTAAAAAAAGCAACTTTCTAGAGCAAGTCGTTACTTCAGTAGAGACGACACTGATAAACATTAGCATTTTATATATGTAGATTTATGACTTGTGAATTGTGAAAGGTGTGAATTACTAAACCTTTTCTAATTAACCTATCAATCTTTGCAGGTTCGATGACGATATCTCGTTAACCCCATACCTTCACTAACCGCCCCTCGCGATGCAGAGCGGTCGCGGTGGTCCCCCGCGACCCGGGGGCGCCTGGTCGCCGCTCCCCTTCCGCCCGCAGTCGCCCTACGGCCCGTCGCCGCCGCCCCGTCTTCTCGGCAGCCCCGGCGCCAACATGTTCGCGGGTCGGATGCCACCCGTGTGTCCCAGGCCGCGCTGGCCGGTACCCCCGCAGGGGATGGGAGCCTCGCCGCCACCGCAGGGACCGAAGCCGTTCAGGCTGCCGATGCATCCGGTAAGTAGTGTTCAGTTTTTGCCAAAAATCCAAAAATATATTCAGGAATTGTAAAAAATTTCTATACCTATGTGGCGGATTCATCTCTCCAAAAAATCCTATATGGGTATTTCGCCACTGCAAGAAAATCTACAAAATGAAATAGTTATTTTTTGTAAACACTTCTGCGTTAATCCCAAACGGAAACAAGTTAGGTTTACAGATATACAAATTTGCTTAACGAACAAAAAAATGCTTGACGTTTCGGAAAGTTCATCTCTTTCCGTCGTCGGAAGCAAAAAAATACAAAGAATAAAGAAAAAAACTATTTAAAATATTTAAATTCAACTATTCGAGAAGACTTTAGTTTTTAAAACAGATACATCTACAAAAACCGTTGACAATATAACCGTTATTTTAACAGAACGTCAACGGTTTTTGTAGACGTATCTGTTTTAAAAACTAAAGTCTTCTCGAATAGTTGAATTTAAATATTTTAAATAGTTTTTTCTTTATTCTTTGTATTTTTTTGCTTCCGACGACGGAAAGAATTACACTTTCCGAAACGTTAAGCATTTTTGTGTTCGTTAGGCAAATTTGTATATCTGTAATCCTAACTTCTGACAAGTAGTTTCCGTTTGGGATTAATGCAGAAGTGTTTACAAAAAATAACTATTTTATTTTGTAGATTTTCTTGCAGTGGCGA